>NC_090444.1:1817343812-1817646842 GCF_031143425.1 Pleurodeles waltl
GTAGGTAAAATGTGAGTGGGAGATCCTTCTTCTGGTCTGGGAGAGCAACAAGGGGAGTAGTCACACTGGACAAACTGTACAAGGATGATGCTTGACCCATTCCAAGGTCTCTGCTCATAATTTGTCCACCATGGCTTCTGCCACTGGCAATATCTCTCCTGTTGTGTGAAGAGTCCTCTTCAAACTTTAGTGATTGCAAAGTACCTCGGCACATGGGGCCTTCCGAAGGTCTCAGCATCAGACATTCAGGTACGTTGTAGTGAATTTGTTTTCTAATCCGGCCATGACTGGCTCCTGAGGAACCATGTCTGGACATGGAGTGGTTAGCTCGATGGGGAGTGATCAGCTATCCTACAGACCACAACAGAGTTGGTGGCAGAATCCAAATTGATCCTTTTGTATTTTAAAATATTATGCGACTGATATTGGACTCTCAAAAAGCTATGAAGACCTTCCCTGCACCTGCACTCCCACTGCTAGAGATGCACCATGTACTGTAGGGTTGTCCACCACAGAACACTGACTGGTCACTAGCGTGGGGCAAACTATGTTGGGTATGTAGGGATACACTTTGCCCATCAGTGCACGTCTGCTACATGATGTTTCTGACTCTGAGAATCTGCCTGTCCATGGGCACCAGTGGGTGGCCGCCTCGCTTCCAGCGGTGAAAAGCTGTATCTTGCAACATTGGTGACAAGCTTCCCTACCTGCAGACAGAGGGTGGCTACTGGAGCTCCAGTGCATAGCGCATTGCAAACACATCGGATAAAAGCTTAATGACCAGTTAGGCATCTTTGAAAGAATCTGGGGCCCTTTTCTCAGGGACCTCTATAGAAAAGAGTGCTAACATCCCCAACATGACACATCTCCCACAACCGCCTCCATTCCCATAGATGCAAGCCTTTAGATGGGACCCACTCTTTTCATCACCCTCATTTGTGACCCTCCCCTTCATGATCATTTGACCGACTAGGGGGGCACTAATGGACGCCTAGACATACCCAACCATGGTGCAGTACCTGGGGTAGATCCATTGTCCTGCCAGATTCATTACCTGCAAACATTTTCTGTTGACTGTAGCACCATCAGCCAGTAAAACCAGAGATTTCTCAATATCCCATTTGTTGATGACACAGACTGTTTCGTCCTCTTTTTATTTATCACAACTCTTATGTACTTGTCAGTATTGTGATGGCATGTGATTCATTCACTGTGGCTAATGCACGCTTTGCAGAATTACAAGATCAATGTTTCAAAAATGTTATAAACCAAATAAAAAATTGTTGCAAATAAACCTTTTTGATTTGACAATAAGAACATCACAAAACAGTCTTGTGAGCTTTCGACTGCTGCGCTAAGCTCAAACAAGAAACAGCTGCGAGGTGACTTGTGTCGCGAATGTTTAGATGTAGAAGTAGTGTATTTACAGTAGACATCGAACACTCCCTCTGCTTCCTCTCTGGTTCCTTGGTTTGACGCGGTGCTGATGAGAAAGAGCTGTAATGAGCTGTTGGCTTCGTGGCATCACAGCTGTCTGCAGTGACACGAGGACCTGCACCAGGACCTTCACATGCGGTTCCCTCACTCTGTCGAGTACATAGCAGAAGATGTAAAATGCTGACTCAGCAATCAGAAAGCAAAACCTAGCCCCTGGTGCCAATTGTGCTCATGTAATCCAGGGCCTCAGGATCATGAGATGTCATGCCAACCTTGCCTCTCTTTCGGAGGCAGGGAGGATTTGTGCGACTGTTGAATTTGACCTTTCTTAGGGCTCACTACAGAAATGGCTTTGTGCACTTAAGTTAAATTTGCAAACTTATGTTCTAGATCTTCATTCACAGAATCTGCCTGAGCTACATAAATGTCTCTCAACAACACAGAATCATGATTGATAAAATTTACAACTAAAAAATGATAGCTAATGGAAATTTTCAATACAGGTATATATATATATCCTGTGTTGTATATATATTACTAATGCAGCCATTTTGCAAGTATTTCCGAAGTTCTGGTATTGAAGGTTTAGGTTGGGGTGTGGTTCTAAGTGTTTCTGGGTGACACACTCAATGAGTAGCTGATATAGCTTGAAAAATAGCTTTGTGAAAAGTCATTGGCTGTATCAAGAAGCTTGAATAGGTGAAGCTAAAAGGGGTGAAGCTTGAACAGATGAAACTTGAACAGATGAAACTTGAATAGATGAAGCTTCATCGGGTGAAGCTTGAATAGGTGAATCTTGAATGGGTGAAGCTTGAATGGGTGAATCTTGAATGGGTGAATCTTGAATGGGTGAATCTTGAATGGGTGAAGCTTGAATGGGTGAATCTTGAATAGGTGAATCTTGAATGGGTGAAGCTTGAATGGGTGAATCTTGAATGGGTGAATCTTGAATGGGTGAAGCTTGAATGGGTGAAGCTTGAATGGGTGCATCTCTCATGGTGGTCCTATGGGCATACATAGCCTCCTAGGAGTGATTGTTATATAAATATTGAGATCATTTACTTTATAGTTCCCGTTTTAACTCAAGTAATAGATCACAGGACCTATTTCATATACACTCCACTTTTCGCTTAGAAATCCAAGATAAAGCCATGCAGTTATTGCTCCAGCCATGTTTGATGACTGCAAATTAGACCATTTTGCTATTGCTATGCCAGAACTGCAGAATTTCTGTGAACTGTTGAATTTCCGGATTTGCAATGGTTCTAAGAACATTTCCAATGTGTAGAGTATTGTCAGTAGAAATACAAGCATTGCAATATGCAACACGTGGATTGGATATGTTCTGCCTACCCTGATCGTTCACAAAATGGAAGCAAGTGGAATATTGTGGACTGCTTCGATATTTCTGACATTGATGTGGCCAATACCAAGAAGTAAATGTGTGTCTCATAGGGGGGCCCACATACCTTCTCAGTGTCCACCTCAAGGTGAGCCCTACTGCTGCTGCCCACGAGCCTTCAGGGGCAGCTGTTGCAAGCACAGGTGTTTGAGGAGGAGGGGCTTGGAGGAGGGGGCTTGGAGGAGGGGGCTTGGAGGAGGGGCTTGGAGGAGGGTGGCTTTCCTACGATGCCCTTCGCCTCTGTGGTCACTGAAACAGCTGCAGCACAGCTCGTCACTGAGCACCAGGTCGGGCGGGTGAGCACCGCCATGTTGACCAAGCTTCTTTTCACCATTATAATCTTATGCTCTTTGGTATCATTGGTACATTGATGTTTGTGTAGGAGGTTGAGGGGCCACCAGGATTTACAAAAAATTGAATTTTATGTGCTGAATGCCAAAGGCACATAGGAATTGGCCAGACCAGTGGACCTTTGTTGAAATCTCTCCAAAGTAAATGTCTATTGTAAAGTAGATTACACTACAGAAAATGACTGACAATTGCACCAGTTGCACGTAGGATCACTTATTCGACGGGACAGCCTTTCAGTTAATTGCGCTACTCATTTCCAAGGTGCTCAGGCAACTTCCAAGCAATGCCCCTCAATAAGAGATCCTCAAGCGGCTCTAATAATGTTGATGAAAAACTGGGTGCCCACTTGAACCACAAATCCGAGATTTAATTGGAATGGGTAACAAAATGTCCTTCGTCAAGGGGTACAGTAAAACCCGGGTCAACAAGTGAACTCCTTCTAGGTGCCTTCAACAGAGCTCCCTGATGGAGCGCCTTTTTGTTTCACATCAAATAGCAGCTCCTAAGCAGCTGTGCCCGCCTCTAATCCGAGCGGACTGCACTTGACAAGCTTGTGAAAAGTTTTGCAAACTTAGATCATTGTATGACCGCTGGATACAGTTGGCACCGGGAACATATTTAATGAGTTGACCAATGTTAGGGGATTGTAAGGCTGCCCCCCTGAGCCCCTATTCTGAGCTCTCAGTCCGTGTGACAAGAAAAGGGTGCATTAACCCGTCAGTGCCATGGAGATTCACTCCAGGGCCCCAATATTTTTAATTGTCATGATTTTACTCGATTATATTTTATCCTTTACTGTGTGGTATATTCCAAGCTGTATGAAGCTTCTGTTCTACACCCAGGTTTTTTCAATCCATGCCACCTCAATTAATTTATTGAACTCACAACCAGGACATCCATTTGGGCTGCATCAAATCATTGTTGTTCACGTGGTGAGTCTTGGTCTCCCGGGACACTGAAGCCAATTGATACAATTCCAAACACAGTCACAAGATATATCACAGATTCTAGCTCTAGCATTCCACACACCACAAGGAATCTATAGGACTAATGGAGATCTCCCTCCTCATCATTGATTGGCCAGGAGGCCTCGGTGAACACGGGGTTTTAGTTTCTTAGCATGATAATCTGAAAATTGGACTATCTATTTGGCCTTCCAAGTCTGTGGAGCAGATCCTCGTACTGAGGAAACAAGACATGTATGTGAAGGTAAGTGGACTCCGTCACAAACGTGACGGATATTCTGTCTGCCATACTACAAGCTCCATAGCCTATAATGAAATTATAAAATGTGGCCAGGGTGTCTTGTCATGTTTGTGACGGAGTAACCCCGCCATTAAACTCCAACTCAGACCCTATGTGAGGAGGTGACCCATAAATCAATGTATAGAGTAATCTGTTCAGCACAATATTCACTCGCAAAAAACGTAGGGCCTAATTTAGGAAAAGTGGCGCTGCACTGACTGCAGCACCACTTTTCTTTCACCCCTTAGCGCCCCCCAACGCCACCATGCGTGTGCACCGTATCGAACATATGGTGCCCCATGGTGGTAGTTAGGGAACTAGGGTCAGGATTTTTTACGCTAGTTTGGAGCTTTGCAAGGTTAGCATCAAACATTTTTATGCTAATCCTATAAAGCCCGTGGAGGCCCATTGAAAACAATGGTGTGCCGCCTTTTAACTTCTGCTCTGAGCAAGCGTTAAAAGTGTTGAAAAAAATGACGCAAATAAATCTCTTAGATTTCTTTGCACCATTTGTCTGCCCCCCCTAATGGGGGAACGCCCCATTTGCATACATTATGCCTGGTGCAGGCATAATGCAGCACAAAGGGTTACAAAGTGGTAAATTTGGTGCAGCGATTTTGGCCTCGTTGGGTCAAATTAGTGTAAAAAAAAAAATGACGCTAATGTGGCGCAAGGAGGTGTTAGGGGCTCTTAAATCTGCCCCTAAGGACTTCAATAAAACATAGATAATCCAGTCATCCTAAACTTCTATGCACTGTTCAAAATGTAGAGTGTAGTGTCAGAATTCCTTACTTCTCACTGGCTGAATGAGAGACTTTGTAGAAAAAAGTAGTATACCCAGTTTCGTTATTTGCTAAAGCTATAGAGACAATAGGGCATATTTAGAAGCCCTTAGCGCCACTTTGGGCTGCCATAGTGTCATTTTTTTTACTCTAGGGTGGCACTAAAAAGGCTTTTCCTCTGTGCCGTATTTACAAAGTGGTGCAACGTTTGCACTGTGTCACTTAGCAACTCCTTGCGTCACATTATGCCTGCGTCAGGCACAATGAATGCAAGGGGGGGGGGGGTGTTCCCAGGCAGGCAGGGCCAAAAAAATGGCACAGTGAAATGTACAACATTTCATTGCACCATTTTTTCCATCATGTTTACTGCCTGCACAGAGCAGGTGTTATAATGACGCACCCATTTTAATCAATGGGCCTCCCTGTGCTTTGCTGCACTAGCGTCAACATTTTTGATGCCAGTGCTAACGCTGAATTTTAATGAAATTATTAATGAATATTAATGTATTTTGAGTGTTTGATTTGCGTAGAAATTTGTAATAATCTAGAGGAAAATAATACACGCATTTGAAAGTGTGACCACGCGAGTGGCCGTCATTGTTCACAAAGGGTACTTAATAATGGCTTATTAATATGAAATGTTGAGCTCATGTTTGATTAATGTAGTAATAGGTCATATTGAGGGTTATGCATTATGTAATAGTTTTATTAATTGTAGGCCTTAACTTAGCGGAGGTCTTGGCCTATTTGCAGGGCCTGGTGTCTGGACCTGAAGACCTGTAAAAGAAGGGGACCAAGTCCAAGAGTCACGCAAGTGTCCGGGGTGGGCAGGAGCCCACTAAACCCCGGATGAAGGTGCAAAGGGTCTGCCTCTGGGTGGAAGAAGCCAAAGATTCTGCAACAGCGGATGGTGCCAGGAACTTCCCCTTTAGTGAGAAGATGTCCCACGGCGTACTGGAGGTTGCAGAAGTGTTTCCACGCAGAAAGACCGCAAACAAGCCTTGCTAGCTACAAGAGTCGCGGTTGAGGATTTTGGGTGCTGCTGGGGACCAGGAAGGACCAGGATGTCCCCCCTTGGAGGAGGAGACAGAAGGGGCGCTCAGCAACTCAGAGAGCCCCCACTGAAGCAGGCAGCACCCGCAGAAGTACCGGAACAGGCATTTGGAAGATCTGAGGACAGCGGGCGACTCAGAGTCACAAAGGAGGGTCCCACGACGTTGGAGTCCAACTCAGCGAGTTGGGCAATGCAGGACGGAGTGCTGGGGACCCAGGCTAGGCTGTGCACAAAGGAAGCCTTGGAAAAGTGCACAGAAGCCGGAGCAGCTGCAGATCACGCAGAACACAGGATTGTCGTCTGGCGTGGGGAGGCAAGGACTTACTTCCACCAAACTTGGACTGAAGGACCACTGGACTGTGGGAGTCTCTTAGATCCAGCTCCTGTGTGCCAGGGACCACCCTCGTCGAGATGAGAGGGGACCCAGAGGACTGGTGATGCAGAAGTTTGATGCCTGCGTTGGCAGGGGGAAGACTCCGTCAACCCAAGGGAGATTTCTTCGGGATTTCCAGTGCAGGGTGAAGGCAGACAGCCCTCAGAGCATGCACCACCAGGAAGCAGTCGAGAAAGCCGGCAGGATTAGGCGCTACAATGTTGCTGGTAGTCGTCTTGCTACTTTGTTGCAGTTTTGCAGGTGTCCTGGAGCAGGCAGCGGTCGATCCTTGGCAGAAGTCGAAGGTAGAAGTGCAGAGGAACTCTGGTAAGCTGTTGCATTCAGAATCTGAAGAATAGCCCAGAGGAGAGACCCTAAATAGCCAAGAAAGGAGGTTTGGCTACTAAGAAGGGAGGCTTGGCTACTGAAAGAGGTAAGCACCTATCAGGAGGGGTCTCTGACGTCACCTGCTGGCACTGGCCACTCAGAGCTGTCCATTGTGCCCCAGCACCTCTGAATCCAAGATGGCAGAGGTCTGGGACACACTGGAGGAGCTCTGGGCACCTCCCCTGGGAGGTGTGCTGGTCAGGGCAGGTGTCACTCCCCTTTCCTTTGTCCAGTTTCGCGCCAGAGCAGGGCTGGGGGATTTCTGAACCGGTATAGACCGGCGTATGCAGAGATGGGCACCATTTGTGCCCATCAAAGCATTTCCAGAGGCTGGGGGAGGCTACTCCTCCCCAGCCCTTCACATCCATTTCCAAAGGGAGAGGGTGTTACACCCTCTCTCAGAGGAAATGCTTTGTTCTGCCTTCCTGGGACTGGGCTGCCCAGACCCCAGGGGGGCAGAAACCTGTCTGAGGGGTTGGCAGCAGCAGCAGCTGCAGTGGAGACCCCCTGAAAGGCAGTTTGGCAATACCCGGGTTCTGTGCTAGAGACCCGGGGATGCATGGAATTGTCCCCCCCAATACTAGAATGGTATTGGGGGTGACAATTCCATGATCCTAGACATGTTACATGGCCATGTTCGAAGTTACCATTGTGACGCTACATATAGGTATTGACCTATATGCAGTGCACGTGTGTAATGGTGTCCCCGCACTCACAAAGTTCGGGGAATTTGCCCTGAACGATGTGGGGGTACCTTGGCTAGTGTCAGGGTGCCCTCACACTAAGTAACTTTGCACCTAACCTTCACTAGGTGAGGGTTAGACATATAGGTGACTTATAAGTTACTTAAGTGCAGTGAAAAATGGCTGTGAAATAATGTGGACATTATTTCACTCAGGCTGCAGTGGCAGTCCTGTGTAAGAATTGTCTGAGCTCCCTATGGTTTGCAAAAGAAATGCTGCAGCCCATAGGGATCTCCTGGAACCCCAATACCCTGGGTACCTAGGTACCATATACTAGGGAATTATAAGGGTGTTCCAGTGTGCCAATCAGAATTGTTAAAATTATTCACTAGCCTGCAGTGACAAATTTAGAAAGCAGAGAGAGCGTAAACACTGAGGTTCTGGTTAGCAGAGCCTCAGTGATACAGTTAGGCACCACACAGGGAACACATATAGGCCACAAACTTATGAGCACTGGGGTCCTGGCTAGCAGGATCCCAGTGACACATAACAAACACACTGACAACATAGGGTTTTCACTATGAGCACTGGGCCCTGGCTGGCAGGATCCCAGTGAGACAGTAAAAACACCCTGACATATACTCACAAACAGGCCAAAAGTGGGGGTAACAAGGCTAGAAAGAGGCTACTTTCCTACAAACTGCTTGCTAGAATATGCTGTACTAGCTAATGCAACATTGTTAATGTAATGTGTGTAAGACTGACTTTCCCAGGAGCCACTGACTGGAGTATAAGCTGCAACAATATTGTTACCTGATGAGCCGGATGAATGAGAACAGTACGGAAGGAGCCAATCATCAACATGTTAGGTTATGTTATAAAGATTTATAGAGCGCATGGCTACCAAGAGGCCTCCCAGCGCTATACAGAGATCTTCAAAAACGTAGCTTTAGGTACAGAATTAGAACAGGCATGTTTTAAGTAAACTATGGAAGGATAATTTGTGACTGGTTTGGCGTAGGGCCAAAGGCAGAGAATTCCACAGTTTGGCGCCAAGCATGTGAACCGTGTACTAGTAGAAATGTAGATTTGAAGTTTTTGTTTTATTGGACAAAGTGTGAACATGCGATCCCTTGACCAATAGGGACTTGGGAAATAGTTTTAGGAAATCTAACTTAGCTGGACTGCACTGAGAGAAGACAAAGCATTTGCCCATTTCATATCTCGCCGAAAGGCCATTACTTTCTTGAGCGTCTTGAGAAGAGACGTGCTTAACTTTATTGCTTAAAAGACTTTGACTTTTCTGAACTTTGATGCTGAATCCTGATGCCTCGCTGACCAGACTGATGTCCTGATGACGAAGATGGTCACAGCTTGCTGATCCAAACTGAGAATAGGTATATTGACTATGAGATTGTTTGCTGTGTCTATTTGATTTTCTTTCTAGGTACCAACCGCGCTGTTTTGATTAGAGCCATAGTTAGATGTTTTTCCAAATTTGTGTTGACTAAATTTGTTTTGCATGAAGCCCAACATGCTAAATCTAATCTGGTGTTAGTTAGGATCCTCACTAATGAAAAGAATTACATGGAGTAACATTTGATGTCTTTTCTTTGCTGAATCTAAATGTATGTAGTATCGTTTGCGCAGTTATTCTTGCTATTAATCTGTACTGTAACTTTAGAATGTGTAGTAGTTCAAACTTTGATTAGATAGTGATTCTTCCGCCACTTTGGACAGCCAGTGTTGTTTCTGTAAGTTTATCATTTGATTTTGAGATTATCTTACGTGACATTAGCATTGGTAATATAGGGAAATAAATATTCAAACTTTTACATAAAGTTGTGGTTATTCATGACCTCGAGGTCATGGTACGTGACAATTACTGACTCCTATTGATTACTAATGTTATTGATTGTATAATTGATTATTGACCTGCATGAACGGGATATATGGTGGGAACATCTTAAGCACAGTTCATCTGCCTGTTCGCGTCTCCTTGTAAGTTTACTTAAGATCAGATGCTCCAGCACAGCAAAGCGCCACACTAGCGTAAAAAAAGTTGACTCCATTGTCTATCAACCACCATTGTGCGCCGTGTTGTAAATACGGTGCACCCATTGTGTCATTGGGTGAGGAAGGGACGATGCAAGAAAAGTGGTGCATCGGGACCGATGTGCCACTTTCTTGTAAATATGCCCCCTTGTATGAAATACAATTTAACATATCCCATTTAACACAGTTTGTACACTTCTGACATTGGGGTTCTTGGGGTATTGACACTAGTTATCTGCAGCAGGGCTGCCTGCAGTGAAAGAGTACACATCTCTGAAGTAGAAGGCAGCGCCAATATTAACAGGGCCACCAGGTACAAATGAGTAGAGGAAGGTACACAAAAACACACAGCTCAGAGAATGATTGTGTCCCGAAGTGACTCCGAAATATATATCAAAGGCGGAGCTTACCAAAGCACTAACGTATTCCTACAATGTGTATAAAGCCTCAGAAAAGAAAGTCACGCCGTAGAAAACTTGAATGTGGGAAGCAAACACAAGGCAAACAGCAAAATGCAGTTGTGATGCACAAAGGCAGTATGCGCAGCAAAAGCAAGCAGGGCACAAAGCAGACGAGCTAACAAAGGCAAATAATATGAATGGTAGCAAACACTGTGGGGCACATTTACAAGCCCCTAGCACCACCACAGTGTCATTTTTGCTAAGGCGGCACTGAGAAGACCATGCCCCCGAGTCATTGCTACAAAGTGCCGCAATTCATGCATTGCGCCGCTTTGCAACCCTTTGCACCACAATATGGCAGCATTAGGCGTAATGTATGCAAGGGGGCGTTCCGGCACAGGGTGGTCTGAAAACGTGTCGCAGTGAAATCTACATGTTTTCACTGCACCATATTTTCCGTCATATTTAACGCCTGCTCAGAGCAGGCCTTAAAGTGACACACCCATAATAATCTATGGGCCTCCCTGTGCTTTGCTGCACTAGCGTCAACATTGTTGACGCTAGTGTGCTAACGACTGCGATGGTGCCCCGTATTGCAGGTACAGAGCAGCCATGGTGTTGTTAGGTGCCGATGGGGGGGAGCGCGCAAGAGAAGTGGTGCACCACTTTCTTGTAAATATGCCCCATAAACTGCCGTACCTTGTGTTTTCACGTCAGATGCCACCACATTTTAAGACAGAATAAACATGAAGTAACACAATAATTTAGCAGTACTGTACACTGATAATCACAGCACAGGTCTACACCAATGCATTGCAGCAGCCAATCAAAAAGGCCAGGACCCGAAGGCCACGAGGAGCAAAACGGCAGCACGTGGGCAATGTTAGCCTTAAGAAGGTGCATAGATGCCAGGCCAATAACAAACACACATGCCAAGGCATTGCATGTGGGGTAAGGGACCAAGAGGAAAGGGATGGGTTACATGACAAGCAGACGACAGCACACAACAGAGGATAAGAGAACTGGTGCCACTGAAGTGCACCACAACATGCACTCAAACACACAGACTGAAGGACAGAAAAGCACATGCACTGGTATGCCCTGCAAAGGGAGGCGCCTGACACGTGTGCAAATGTCTACCAATTATTCCCTATTGTAGGGGCTAGTGACACTCTATGTATGTTGTGGTACTGAAAGCACACTCACATGCTAAAACAAGTTTCTAAACACTGCAACACAACCCAGGCCAGGAGAAAAGACCAGGAGTAAATATATCTTAAAGCAAGCAATCTTTTGAGGAGTTTCCTAGAACAGGAAACCAGCAGGAGACTGGACCCTGCGGGGTGGACAGTACCACAGGACGAAGTCAGTAAGCATCATCCTGGTCCACTCTATCCTGTTTACTGAAATAAGGAAGCTGGACGGTGGACCCTGCCCGAGCAAATGGGCTTGAATTGAGCCCTAGCAGCAGCGGCTGACCAGTGGAGAGACCGTCTGAACATGGAGAGCAAAGAGCAAGTTTCAACATCAGCTGAGCCACAAAGTCCAAGCTGCAGACCATTGCAATAACCTGGCCATGAACGCGCCAGGGTTAGGGGAAGCGGTCCTGCGCCCCCGGGGCCCTGGGAATGGATAAGGCAGGATAGTCATGCAGACACAACTACTGCTGATCTCTGAAAGCCTGACAGAAACTCAGAATCCAGTTTGAGCACTGAGTTCCTTTCTACTTTCCCTGACCAGAACATTCCCCAATCTCTTAAAGTCAGAATCAAGAGCCCCATAGAGTCACCAGGCCCTGAAACTCAGTGTCTTGGTAGCACCAGGATCTGGAAGGTAATGAGAAGAGAGCGCAATTCATCCTCCATTTCGATAAATAATGCTCCTAAATACAGATATGGCAAAGACTCCTTCCTCCATTGTACTTGCTGAGGGTGAGCTTTGCTAGCCGACTGCTTGGCTCTGTGAGGAAGTCTGTTCCATCATTTTGGCTTGTGTTCTACTCTTTGGCTTTCCTCAAGGGTGTCACCACCTTACTGTGCCCAGCTATGAACACTTTCCATGACCCTCTATGAATGTAGAGCAGCATATGTTGCAGGTAAGCAGTCTAGTTGCCGGGGGCCTGCGGCTGGAAGACTGCACCGGTCTCTGGAAGACTGCACCTGTCTATCAGATAATATACCCCCGGTGGCGAAGGCGAGGATTTCTTTTTAAAAATAGCGATAAAAAAGAGGAGTGAATCAAAAGATCGGGAGGCATACCCTATAAGTGAGGGCACGGAACACTCTTATAAAGAACTTTTAAAAAGGGGCTACAGAGGGCACATTCATGTAACGTAAACTGGTAACTTCCGAGTTGTATTCTACCCATGCCAGCAAGAGAGGAGTTAGTTCTTCCTAAAAAACAAAAGAATGGCAAAAAAGCTATGTGAGGGACTGGTGGTAGATAATTGACCAGGGACAGTCCCCGGCACCTAGAGAACATCAGTGACTATTCCCGTGCATCTACCCGTGTATTTTGATGCAAACCCAGATTTACTAAAGTCTGTAAGCCTGGGCTTGGCCTACCTGAGGCTCGTATAAGGACAAGAAATATTTGTATTTCTCCTCATTATTTCCTCTTTGCACGTGTGTTCATTTATAGAATCTGGAACTGCCTTCTGTTCCACTTGGTGTCTGAAATGTAATGAGCCTTCAATGCACTCCCTACAGAGGTGGAAGGTAGATGTTCCTGCTCTACCTTGTGGGCCTTTGTATGCTCTTGAAATTTAGGGCCATATGTACTAAAGCATTTTCCCATAGACACAGAAAGGGTAAAATCCTTTGGTACATCTGGCCCCTAATACTTTTGGCAACATTTGCTACCTTATAAATTCTATTTTCAACATTGCTTGGAGTGATATCCGACACAACACTGGGCTGTGTGGTCTGTAAAGAGAGTAGCCTAGTGGCATAGTGGGACACCCCCGCCTGTGGCTTTTACCAAAGAGTCCTTGTGCCTCAAAGATAAGTGCCAGGTATTAGGGCTCATCGCCACCAATTAACCACTGGTCACTAGTTTGCCTTTGTGTTTGCTATGTACGGGTGCCGGGTGGCTTACCCTTTGTAAGATGAAGTAACTTTGGGAACAAGAAAAAGGAGGGAACGTGTCAGCCTGTGCCTGTTCCGCTCATGCTCAATTGGGATAACACCAGAGTTGGGGAAGAAACAATGTTGTGTAGCAATTCTGGAAAAGGAAACACCTGTGAGAAATTAAAACAGAAATGTTACTGCTGTGCGTCTGACTGGTTGTCTTGTTATATGTATGTAGAGACACAGAAGAGGGACTACCTGTGCGATGCAGCAGTTCAACTTTAACCGTTCGACTGCTCGGGCGTTCCTCCCTAGTGTTAAGCACTCTATCGCTGTTTGAGATAGCTCACGTTTAAACCTTCACAACTTTTTACCTCACAAGGTCCACACCAAACTTACGTCCCTTTTACCTAACATCCTGTGAATTCTAAAAGTACCCAGGGTTTCTGTGATAACCTGGAGAGAATTGAACAAAATATCCAAAAATAGCTGTATTTTGTTTTTTCTGAGATTAAAAATGGAGAAAAGGTGTACGTTGTTTTTTTTCTGAAAATGATATCAAATGTTTGCTGTTCTAGGATCACCAGATTCCAAACTTTCATGAACAAGCAGAGATGTGTAAAAATCTATTTTCTAACCGCGGTGTTTGCATTTTTCTAAGCAGTAGGCCATTTATTCTAATTTTTGTGGTTTCAAACTACTTGCACTTTGTGATGGAAATAGGTATGAAACACATAGGTGATCATGCAGAGCTATACATATAGGAAAAGTAGGTAAACTTCTGAATTGAGCAAGGGTCACTTGTGTAGACCCTCAAGGTTTTCACAAAGAATCAAACTGTAGAATTAAAAAAATAATGAATCTGAGTAGAAAAAAACTGCTATTTGTGACAATTTGTTCATCTGTAATTTTTGTCATGATGGCCGATTTATATAAGTGATATACCATTAAGTCCCATATTCCCTGCAGGTCACGGCAATATATAGGCTTTGTAGGTTCTCCAAAAAACACACAGTACTCTGAGCTGCCGCTTACAGGGATTTTTCATTATGTACCGACTATACAGCAATTTATATGGAAAAAACATAAGGATTTAAAAATTGGGCATGAAGGAAACCTATGTATTTCTGAAATGTACACAAGATATTGAGATTAGGAACAGTGGTTAGTTGTACATCTCTGCATCTGTGGGTACCCATTAGATCATGTGGTTCACAAGGCATTTTGCAAAATGTCTTCTTTCATGCACACTGGCATATATTTGGAAGCCACAGATGTGGAGAAATCCAATTGGTAAAAACTAATGTTCTACTATTTTGTTTTCTCAAACTTCTCATGATAAAACCTATACCGTACTTGTGTAACTGGGCCTAATGCTTGCGACACAAAATGCCACAAAAAATGTGATCTGCAGACACCACATTTCACCCAGCAAAATCAGAGCTTTATTTACAGTGTGGTTAGCTGCGGAATTTGGGCCCTTGCTTAGCTGCCACCCAGGGGAAACGACCAAACCCAGACATTTCTGAAAACTAGACACCTGGAAGAGTCCAGGGTGGTGTGACTTGTGTGAATCTCACAAGGTTTTTGTTCCTGGAATCCCTTACAAACCTCAAACACACATTTTCCTCACAGTAATGTGAGGGACAGTTGTGAAATCTCTGGGAGTCCATGAATTTACTACCACCCAGTGTCCTGCACATCCACTGATAAAAAAATGGGTATCCCAATTGTGTGGGTTGGCCCAGAGCCTGCAACAGCAAAGCGCCCAAAATGCAACATGAACAGATCAATTTTTTCCACTCAAAACAGGCCCTCTTTTAGCAATTTGGGTTGCTGCAGAATTTGGGCCCTAGCTCAGCCGGCAATCAGGGAAACCTGTCAAATCCTGACATTTGTTAAAACTAGATGCCCAGGGAAGTTCAGGATGGTTATGGCTGGATCCCGCTGCATTTTCTTACCCAGAATCCCTTGCAAACCTCAAATGTTGCCTAAAAACACACATTTTATTCACATTTCTGTGAGGGAGAGTTCGGCAATCTGCAGGGATTCACAGATTTTCTACAGCTCACACTTATACCAATAGAAATGGTACCCCACTTGTATGGGTAGGCCCAGGGTCCCTACAGGAAACTCCCCAAAATGCAACATAGATCACATTTTTCTACTCCAAACCAATGTGTTTTAGAAATGCGAGTAGCTATGGATTTTATGCCCGCAATTTGCCGCTACCCAGGGAAACCTAACAAACCCAGAAATTTCTGAAAACTAGATAGTCAGGGTTTTACGGGGTGGTGTGACTTAGATGGATGACATAATATTTTCTTACCCAGAGGTTCTTACAAATCTCAAACTTTGGCTCAAATCACACATTTTTCTCACATTTCTGTGATGTAACTTTTGGAATAGGCAGTGATCCACAAAATTCCTACCACCTAGTGTTCCCCCATTTCTCCAAATAAAAACACCACCACATATGAGTGGCTGGGCTTAGTGTATGTGACAGGAAGGGATCAGACCAGAGACAACGGGAGTCCTTTGTGAGGTTCCTGCAAACTACAGAGGTTTCTGTCACAGAAAGGTGGGGAAAATGCTGAATTTTAGGGAAAATTTGAGGTTAGCAGGGCATTGTGTGTAAGAAAGATCGGATCAATACAAGGCACACCACCCTGGACTCCCCTGAGTGTATGGTTTGCTAACGTATCTGGGTTTGGTACATTTCCTAAAGTGGCCGTCGAACCGTGGTCCAACTACTGCAGCTACCCCAATTGTCATTATTTCCATATTGCATTTAGGGGACTTTTATGATATGCTGTCTAGACCAAGCCACCCAAGTGGGGTAGTGATTTTTTTGGGGGATAAATGTGGGAAGGATAGGTTGCAGGAAATTTGGGAATCCATACAGATTCAAGAAGTTTAGGTCACAGAAATGTGAAGAAAATTAGCGATTTTAGGCAAAGTTTGAGTTTGAAGATTGTAGGCCATTATAGGTAAGACAATTCCATGTTATCTAGTTTTTAGGATTGGCTTGGGTTGGTGGATCTTCCTGGTGAGGTCTGACCCTGAACCTGAATAGTGCAGCCATTCAGCATGGCAAGTAGGAAGATATTGGGATTTAGCCCCACTCTGCTGGTCCGTGTGTAAATAGAGATACTTCAGTCTTCAGCAGCGCAGAAAGGCAGTTGAGGTATTAGGGGTGAGGGCGGGGCCCTGATGTCAGAGTAGGCCAGATCCCACCCCATTATTTTATTTTAAAAAATATTCCTGTCACCCAGTGGGCTTTCTACCCTCCCAACCTCGTGCCCCGTGGAGAAACTAGATTGTCCCTTTTGTGGCGAGGGAATGGACCAATGCCTATGTTTTGCCCTGGTGTCTAGGGGCTTTCTACCCCTCACCCCGGGGGCAGATTAGGGCAACTGGCCCAATCGGGACAAACTATCTGTCTGCTCCACGGGGGGCATAAATACTCTGCTGCCCCTTCCGGAGTGGTGGTATGGGCCAATGCCAGAGTCGGCTACCCCCATGCCTATGTTCGTTTTGGTGCCAAACTGAAATACCTGATAGTGTCAGAGTAAACACCCTCTTTGTCCGCCAGGGGGCAAAAAAACTGGTTTGCTGCTTTTGGGGTGGGGCTATGTCCCAATACCAGTGTTGGGCACCTGCACCCCTTTATTGTGCCCAAATATAAAATCCCTGGTGTCTTGTGGGCCTCCCCTGTGGGGGTCAAACACCTCAATATACCTCGCTGGCCAAGAATGACAGGAATGCGCCCTTCTGGGGTGGGGGTATGGTAAATCGCCCCAGACCCTCTGTCTTTTTTTAATAATGTCCCTGGTGTTTAGTGGGCTTTTTGCCCTCCCCGGGGAGGGAAATTGGGGGCAAACTGCCAATCTGACTCATAGGGGGCCTAAAGACTGTATTTTCCCCTTTAAGTGTGGGGGCAAAGCCCTATAAGATGGTGAGCTGCCCTCACCCCTGTGTTTACTCTTTAGTAAGAACAATCCCTGGTGCCTGTTGGGCTTCCTACCCCCTCAGTGCTGCAGATTAGGGGAAAACATACCATCTGGCCCCCAGGGCAGAAAGGCTGTATTGCCCCCTTGAGGGGTCAGGGATGGCCCTATGAATGGTGGACCGCTCTCAACCCTTCGTATTTTTCAAATACTTTACGTGATGTCTAGAGGGCTCTCTGCTGCCTAGGTAGGGCAATCTGAGGGCAAACCCCCAATCTGCCCACAGAGGGGGCAGAAAGACTGTAATGCCCTGTTTTGAAGTGTAGGCATGTCCCTATGTAGGGTGGGCCTTCCGGACCCCTTGATTCCTTTCCCAATTTTCTCTGGTTTCCAGTAGGCTTTCTACCCCCAAGGGGAGCAGACTGGGGTAATTACTCCCATCCACACCCTAGGGTGCATCAAGACTGGATATAATAGGTGGTTGAGGGGGGCACAGATCCCTTACAAAAGAGGCCACTCCCCTAAATAATAGGTCCCTGGTGTCTAGTGGAAGCTCCAGGCGATCACATTACACTGTGATCTCCTGACACTTTGCAGGGTAAGAGTTAATACTGGAGTTTCTCAGCTTTCCAGTAATATCTCCATCTAGGCACAATGCCCTGCAAGTGCAAAGAATGGGGGAGATTTCCATTCGCACTCCCAGAGAAACCAGGAAGCCATCTCCTGGGTGCCAGCCCTGCAAATGATGTAATTGCTTTGGTGAGCTGACTGTGTCATTTGCAGTGCCATCACCCCCGCCCCCCCCCACCCCCCCGCGAGGGTACAGCCTACCACTGTGACCCGGGGGGTATGATGTGAGCGGACACCAGGGCAGCACACAACAGCTACTCCTCTGCTGATGAGCACCTGGACGTGAGCTCCATGTCCATAGCACCTGGTTCTGAGCCCGATGCACGTGGAGGTTACGACTAAGTGGTTAAGACATTGGACATTTAGAAGTATTAGCAGCAGGATGATGCGTGCCACATATCAAAGCGCAAGCCACAGTGGGACCGAATTAAATAGTGGTAGGATGATGGAACATGAGAAGTGCAGAGGAGACCGGGTGGGACACAGAGTGATGCCGGCAAAAGTCAACGGTGAAAACCAGTTGGACAGTGAGCGGGATGGGGTCCAACCTGCAGCGTGGATGATGGGGAAGGAGGCAATGAACCAGCAGGGAGGGGGCAGTGGGTAGGGAAGCAACATAGCACGTGAGATGATGAGCCGGGGTGTCAGGAAGCAAGACGAAGGAGTATGGGAGAAAGTGAAGGGCAAGCAGCTGAGGAGAGGGAGCTAGTTAGAGGTTAAAAAGTACACGAAAAGCACTTCTGTGAGGTCTACGGTGGATAGCTACACCACCGCCTACCAAGGAAAGGTAAAAGAGCTATGCCCCAGGGGAGAAACGAAAACAGAGCAAGGCCACCAGTAAGAAGAAACCAACTGAGATTGCAAATAAACCCATCTAAGTATGAGACTGTTGAGTACAGTGTACAATGCAGTCTGCAAGAGTCAACTGGAGCTGCCTGTAGCAAGGCTGCAAAAAGCATTTGTGCATATAATCTTACAGAACAACAAGCTAGACATAGGCAACATTGATTAAAAATGTCATTCACAGTTGGCTATGGAAATATCAAATCTGATGCATATTAACTAGGCAGGTGTGAAAGCCAAGTGCTTAGGAGGTAACACTCCTTCACCAAATCACAGTGAGCAGCCAAGATTAGTGCTTGCTTTGTGCCGAACTGATACTTTCCCAGTCGCTGTGCTGCAGTGGCCTAGACATTGAGCAAGACTGTGCTGAAGTCTTGGAATGAGATTGCTCATAGAAAGCTGACAAGCCGTGTGCTCACTACAGTAGGCTGGGATTGGGAGACAAGTGTTGCAATGATTGCTCTGGGACTGTTGCCATACCGTGCAAGGATATGCATAATAGTTATGCTAAGGCTGTTGCCATACAATGCCATGATTTGTGTGCTAACAGGGATGCTGCAACGATTCCTCTGTAATTGCTTGAGTAACATCCTGAGATTTATACAAAATGAGATTGCCTACTTTCCGTGCTGAGATTTCTGCCCGTGGCGGTGCTGACACTGGTACTGTATTACGCACAATTTCATGCATTCCATGTTTATAAGGCTACCATGGCATGCTGCGAAATGCACCGCGCTATCCTCAGGAATACTGGCCCTCTTTACACATGCTTGTCCTATTTAGAGTTTGGTGGGCATTGTACTCCATGGCCAGATGTATCAGAGTATCCCGTCCTCCAAAGTCTAGATTTCACCTCCACATTTGGAGATGGACAGACCTTCACTTTTCTATTGATGAAGGCCATTGGCAGTGGCGTAGCGTGGGTTGTCAGCACCCGGGGCAAGGCAAGTAATTTGCGCCCCCTAACCCGTGGATTTTAGCACTCGCGAGTGCAAGCGCGCCCCCCCCCAGATGGTGCGGCCGGCCCCCCCTGCACCCACTGCCCATTGACTATGTTGACAGACAATTTCCTTTGATTGAGGAGGGGCTGTCAGTGGGAAGATATTACACCAGCGGAACTATTTAGAGTAGATGGTGTAATGTCTTTTGTACTGCCTATCACTGCAGGGAAAAAACTGACGCTGAGTGTAGGAAAGTACCATCTTGCCTGGCATGTTACCCCCATTTTTCACTGTATATATGTTGTTTTAGTTGTATGTGTCACTGGGACCCTGGTAACCCAGGGCCCCAGTGCTCATAAGTGTGCCTGAATGTGTTACCTGTGTAGTGACTAACTGTCTCACTGACGCTCTGCTAATCAGAACCTCAGTGGTTATGCTCTCTCATTTCTTTCCAAATTGTCACTAACAGGCTAGTGACCATTTTTACCAATTTACATTGGCTTACTGGAACACCCTTATAATTCCCTAGTATATGGTACTGAGGTACCCAGGGTATTGGGGTTCCAGGAGATCCCTATGGGCTGCAGCATTTCTTTTGCCACCCATAGGGAGCTCTGACAATTCTTACACAGGCCTGCCACTGCAGCCTGAGTGAAATAACGTCCACGTTATTTCACAGCCATTTTACACTGCACTTAAGTAACTTATAAGTCACCTATATGTCTAACCTTTACCTGGTAAAGGTTAGGTGCAAAGTTACTTAGTGTGAGGGCACCCTGGCACTAGCCAAGGTGCCCCCACATTGTTCAGAGCCAATTCCCTGAACTTTGTGAGTGCGGGGACACCATTACACACGTGCACTACATATAGGTCACTACCTATATGTAGCTTCACAATGGTAACTCCGAATATGGCCATGTAACATGTCTATGATCATGGAATTGCCCCCTCTATGCCATCCTGGCATAGTTGGCACAATCCCATGATCCCAGTGGTCTGTAGCACAGACCCTGGTACTGCCAAACTGCCCTTCCTGGGGTTTCACTGCAGCTGCTGCTGCTGCCAACCCCTCAGACAGGCATCTGCCCTCCTGGGGTCCAGCCAGGCCTGGCCCAGGATGGCAGAACAAAGAACTTCCTCTGAGAGAGGGTGTTACACCCTCTCCCTTTGGAAAATGGTGTGAAGGCAGGGGAGGAGTAGCCTCCCCCAGCCTCTGGAAATGCTTTGTTGGGCACAGATGTGCCCAATTCTGCATAAGCCAGTCTACACCGGTTCAGGGGACCCCTTAGCCCTGCTCTGGCGCGAAACTGGACAAAGGAAAGGGGAGTGACCACTCCCCTGACCTGCACCTCCCCTGGGAGGTGTCCAGAGCTCCTCCAGTGTGCTCCAGACCTCTGCCATCTTGGAAACAGAGGTGCTGCTGGCACACTGGACTGCTCTGAGTGGCCAGTGCCACCAGGTGACGTCAGAGACTCCTTGTGATAGGCTCCTTCAGGTGTTGCTAGCCTATCCTCTCTCCTAGGTAGCCAAACCCTCTTTTCTGGCTATTTAGGGTCTCTGGGGAAACTTTAGATAACGAATGCAAGAGCTCAGCCGAGTTCCTCTGCATCTCTCTCTTCACCTTCTGATAAGGAATCGACTGCTGACCGCGCTGGAAGCCTGCAAAACTGCAACAAAGTAGCTAAGACGACTACTGCAACTCTGTAACGCTGATCCTGCCGCCTTCTCGACTGTTTTCCTGTTTGTGCATGGTGTGGGGGTAGTCTGCCTCCTCTCTGCACCAGAAGCTCCGAAGAAATCTCCTGTGGGTCGACTGAATCTTCCCCCTGCAACCGCAGGCACCAAAAAGCTGCATTACCGGTCCCTTGGGTCTCCTCTCAGCACGACGAGCGAGGTCCCTCGAATCCAGCGACTCTGTCCAAGTGACCCCCACAGTCCAGTGACTCTTCAGCCCAAGTTTGGTGGAGGTAAGTCCTTGCCTCACCTCGCTGGGCTGCATTGCTGGGAACCGCGACTTTTGCAGCTACTCCGGCCCCTGTGCACTTCCGGCGGGAATCCTTTGTGCACAGCCAAGCCTGGGTCCATGGCACTCTAACCTGCATTGCACGACTTTCTAAGTTGGTCTCCGGCGACGTGGGACTCCTTTGTGCCACTTCGGGTGAGCACCGTTTCACGCATCCTCGTAGTGCCTGTTTCTGGCACTTCTCTGGGAGCTACCTGCTGCTGAGAGGGCTCCTTGTCTTGCTCGACATCCCCTCTCTCTCCTGGTCCAATTTGCGACCTCCTGGTCCCTCCAGGCCCACAGCAGCGTCCAAAAACGCTAACCGCACGATTTGCAGCTAGCAAGGCTTGTTGGTGTTCTTTCGGCGGGAAAACACTTCTGCACGACTCTCCACGGCGAGAGGGATCCGTCCACCAAAGGGGAAGTCTCTAGCCCTTTTCGTTCCTGCAGATACCTCAGCTTCTTCTGTCCAGTAGAAGCTTCTTTGCACCCGCAGCTGGCATTTCCTGGGCATCTGCCCATCTCCGACTTGCTTGTGACTTTTGGACTTGGTCCCCTTGTTCCACAGGTACCCTAGATTGGAAATCCACAGTTGTTGCATTGTTGGTTTGTGTCTTTCCTGCATTATTCGTCTAACACAACTTCTTTGTCCTTAGGGGAACTTTAGTGCACTTTGCACTCACTTTTCAGGGTCTTGGGGAGGGTTATTTTTCTAACTCTCACTATTTTCTAATAGTCCCAGCGACCCTCTACAAGGTCACATAGGTTTGGGGTCCATTCGTGGTTCGCATTCCACTTTTGGAGTATATGGTTTGTGTTGCCCCTATCCCTATGGTTCCCCATTGCATCCTATTGTAACTATACATTGTTTGCACTGTTTTCTAAGACTATACTGCATATTTTTGCTATTGTGTATATATATCTTGTGTATATTTCCTATCCTCTCACTGAGGGTACACTCTAAGATACTTTGGCATATTGTCATAAAAATAAAGTACCTTTATTTTTAGTATAACTGTGTATTGTGTTTTCTTATGATATTGTGCATATGACACTAGGTGGTACTGTAGTAGCTTCACACGTCTCCTAGTTCAGCCTAAGCTGCTCTGCTAAGCTACCATTATCTATCAGCCTAAGCTGCTAGACACCCTATACACTAATAAGGGATAACTGGGCCTGGTGCAAGGTGCAAGTACCCCTTGGTACTCACTACAAGCCAGTCCAGCCTCCTACATTGGTTGTGCAGCGGTGGGATAAGTGCTTTGAGACTACTTACCACTCTTGTCATTGTACTTTTCATAAGAGAAAAATATACAAAACAAGGTCAGTGTATATACACATAGCCAAAAAGTTTTGCATTTCCTCTTTTCACTCTTTTCTAAGTGCTGAAAAGTACTTCTAAACTTTCAAAAAGTTCTTAAAAGTTTAAAAAGTTTTTTTTCTGTCTTTCTAAAAAGTTCTGAAAACTTTTTTCTCTTTTTCTATCACTTTAACTCTCTCTAAAAATGTCTGGCACAGGCCAAAATGTTGATCTGTCCAAACTTGCATATGATCACCTTAGCTGGAAAGGAGCAAGGAGTCTCTGCATAGAGAGAGGTTTGAGTGTAGGGAAGAATCCTTCTTTGGAATTATTGCTTAACATGCTTAGAGAACAAGATAAGGCCATAGGGGCCACATCTGTTGAAAAAGTAGCAAATGGTTCCCAATCTGATCCAGGGACTCCCCCAGGAAAAGATTCAGGAAAGAAACTTCCTAGCCTGCCCATTACTAGACAGTCTAGCATAGTTGGTAATGATGGAGAGCCTCACCATACAAATAGTGTTGTCTCACATCATAGCAAAAGCATTTATTCTCACCATACTGGTAGTGATGTTTCTGTTAGCCAAGCTGTTAGGGTGGCTTCTGTAAGGGACAGGTCTCCTTCTGTTCATTCTTCTGTGTCTAAGAATGTCCCTCCCACCAACCCTGATGACAGAATGTTAGAGAGGGAACTCAATAAGTTGAGAGTGGAACAAACCAGACTGAAGCTTAAAAAACAACAGCTGGATTTGGATAGACAGTCTTTTGAACTAGAGAAAGAAAGACAGAAGTTGGGTTTAGATACCCATGGTGGCAGCAGCAGTATTCCCCATAGTCATCCTGCAAAAGAGCATGATTCCAGGAATCTGCATAAGATAGTTCCCCCTTATAAGGAGGGGGATGACATTAACAAGTGGTTTGCTGCTCTTGAGAGGGCCTGTGTTGTACAGGATGTCCCTCAAAGGCAGTGGGCTGCTATCCTATGGCTATCATTTAGTGGAAAAGGTAGGGATAGGCTCCTTACTGTGAAAGAAAATGATGCTAATAATTTCCAACTTCTTAAGAATGCACTCCTGGATGGTTATGGCTTAACCACTGAACAATACAGGATAAAGTTCAGAGAGACCAAAAAGGAGTCTTCACAAGACTGGGTTGATTTCATTGACCATTCAGTGAAGGCCTTGGAGGGGTGGTTACATGGCAGTAAAGTTACTGATTATGACAGCCTGTATAACTTGATCCTGAGAGAGCATATTCTTAATAATTGTGTGTCTGATTTGTTGCACCAGTACTTGGTGGACTCTGATCTGACCTCTCCCCAAGAATTGGGAAAGAAGGCAGACAAATGGGTCAGAACAAGGGTGAACAGAAAAGTTCATACAGGGGGTGACAAAGATGGCAACAAAAAGAAGGATGGTAAGTCTTCAGACAAAGGTGGGGACAAATCTAAAAATGAGTCTTCATCAGGCCCACAAAAACACTCTGGTGGGGGTGGTGGGTCCAAATCCTCCTTTAATCAGAACAAGGAAAATAAACCATGGTGCTATTTATGTAAAATAAAAGGCCATTGGACAACAGATCCCAGTTGTCCAAAGAAAAGCACCAATGCTCCTACCACTACAACCCCTACTGCTACCCCTAGTGTCCCTACTAATAGCAGTGGTGGTGGGAGCAAACCTACTAATAGCCAATCCAAGGGAGTAGCTGGGCTCACTATTGGTAACTTAGTTGGGGTTGGACTTGTTAGGGAGGCCACAGAGGCTGTGTTAGTCTCTGAGGGGGCTATTGATTTAGCCACCTTGGTTGCTTGTCCCCTTAATATGGATAAGTACAAGCAGCTACCCCTAATAAATGGTGTTGAGGTTCAGGCCTACAGGGACACTGGAGCCAGTGTGACTATGGTCATAGAGAAACTGGTCCACCCTGAACAACACCTACTTGGTCACCAGTACCAAGTAACCGATGCTCACAAGAACACACTTAGCCACCCCATGGCTGTTGGTAATCTCAACTGGGGGGGGGGGGGTTACTGGTCCAAAGAAAGTTGTGGTAGCTTCAGATTTACCTGTAGACTGTCTATAAGGGAATGATTTGGAGACATCAGCTTGGTCAGATGTGGAGTTGGAGGCCCATGCAGCAGTGCTGGGCATCCCAGGGCATATTTTTGCTTTGACAAGGGCTCAGGCCAAAAAGCAAAAAGGACAGGGAAGCTTGGATCCTGGAACAATGGACCAAGTGCTCCCTAAAGCTAGGGTTAGTAGAAGCAAACCACTTCCTACTATCCCTCCCTCTACAGTGGATTCAACTTCTGAGGAAGAAGAATTCCCCCCCTGTGCAGAACCTACACCAGAGGAGCTGGAAGCAGACACTGCTGAGCTTTTGGGTGAAGGGGGGCCTGCCAGGGAGGAGCTGAGTGTGGCACAGCAAACCTGTCCCACATTAGAGGGTCTCAGACAGCAAGCTGTCAAACAGGCTAATGGGGATGTCAGTGACTCTCACAGAGTTTACTGGGAGGACAACCTCTTGTACACTGAGCATAGGGATCCTAAACCTGGAGCTGCCAGGAGATTAGTGATTCCTCAGGAGTACAGAAAGTTCCTCCTAACACTGGCACATGAGATTCCCCTAGCTGGGCATCTGGGACAAATGAAAACTTGGGACAGGCTTGTTCCCCTGTTTCATTGGCCTAGAATGTCTGAGGACACAAAGGAATTTTGTAAGTCCTGTGAAACCTGTCAAGCCAGTGGCAAGACAGGTGGCACCCCAAAGGCACCCCATATCCCACTGCCTGTGGTTGGGGTTCCCTTTGAAAGGGTAGGGGTTGACATAGTTGGCCCCCTTGACCCTCCTACTGCTTCAGGCAATAGATTTATCTTGGTGGTAGTGGACCATGCCACAAGATATCCTGAAGCTATTCCTTTAAGGACCACTACAGCACCTGCAGTGGCAAAGGCCCTCCTGGGAATATTTTCCAGGGTGGGCTTCCCAAAGGAAGTGGTATCAGACAGGGGAAGCAATTTCATGTCTGCATACTTAAAGGCCATGTGGAAGGAGTGTGGTGTAACGTACAAGTTCACAACACCCTATCATCCACAAACAAATGGACTGGTGGAGAGATTTAATAAAACTCTCAAAGGCATGATTATGGGTCTCCCTGAAAAACTCCGCAGGAGATGGGATATCCTTCTACCATGCCTCCTTTTTGCCTACAGGGAGGTACCCCAGAAAGGAGTGGGCTTCAGCCCCTTTGAACTTCTTTTTGGACACCATGTTAGGGGTCCACTCACACTTGTAAAGGAGGGTTGGGAACAACCTTTAAAAGCTCCTAAGCAGGATATTGTGGATTATGTACTTGGCCTCAGATCAAGAATGGCTGAGTACATGAAAAAGGCCAGTAAAAACCTTCAGGCCAGCCAAGAGCTCCAGAAGCAATGGCATGATCAGAAGGCTGTTTTGGTTCAGTACCAACCAGGGCAGAAAGTGTGGGTCTTGGAGCCTGTGGCCCCAAGAGCACTCCAAGATAAATGGAGTGGTCCCCTCACAATTGTTGAGAAAAAGGGTGAAGTCACCTATTTAGTTGACTTAGGCACTGCAAGGAGTCCACTTAGGGTACTCCATGTAAACCGCCTGAAACCCTACTATGACAGGGCTGATCTCACCCTGCTCATGGCAACAGATGAGGGACAGGAAGAAGACAGTGATCCTCTACCTGATCTCTTCTCTTCCACAGAACAAGATGCTCTGGTGGAAGGTGTAGTTTTGGCTGATTGTCTTACTGCTGAGCAGAAAGACAATTGCATAAATCTCCTAGATCAATTTTCTGAACTCTTCTCTACTGTGCCAGGTACCACTTCTTGGTGTGAGCACACTATAGATACTGGAGACAGCTTGCCTGTCAAAAGTAAGATCTATAGGCAGCCTGACCATGTCAGGGACTGCATAAAGCAAGAGGTCCAGAAAATGTTAGAACTAGGAGTGGTTGAGCACTCTGACAGTCCATGGGCTTCTCCTGTGGTACTGGTACCAAAACCCCATTCCAAAGATGGAAAGAAGGAAATGCGGTTTTGTGTAGACTATAGAGGTCTCAACTTGGTAACCAAAACTGATGCTCACCCTATACCCAGGGCAGATGAGCTCATAGATACACTGGCATCTGCCAAGTATCTAAGCACTTTTGATTTGACTGCAGGGTATTGGCAGATCAAATTGTCAGAAGATGCTAAACCTAAGACTGCATTTTCAACCATTGGAGGACATTACCAGTTTACTGTAATGCCTTTTGGTTTGAAAAATGCACCTGCCACTTTTCAAAGGTTGGTGAACACAGTCCTGCAAGGGATGGAAGCTTTCAGTGCAGCATATTTGGACGATATAGCTGTCTTTAGCTCCAGCTGGGATGATCACCTGGTCCACCTATGGAAAGTTTTGGAGGCCCTGCAAAAGGCAGGCCTCACTATCAAGGCTTCAAAGTGCCAGATAGGGCAGGGTAAGGTGGTTTATCTGGGACACCTTGTTGGTGGGGAACAGATTGCACCACTTCAGGGGAAAATCCAAACAATTATTGATTGGGTTCCCCCTACCACTCAGACTCAGGTGAGAGCCTTCCTAGGCCTCACTGGGTATTACAGGAGGTTCATTAAGAACTATGGCTCCATTGCAGCCCCTCTTAATGACCTCACATCCAAGAAAATGCCTAAAAAGGTATTATGGACAGCAAACTGTCAGAAAGCTTTTGAGGAGCTGAAGCAGGCCATGTGCTCTGCACCTGTCCTGAAAAGCCCTTGTTACTCTAAATAATTATATGTCCAGACTGATGCATCTGAATTAGGAGTAGGGGCAGTCCTATCACAACTTAATTCTGAGGGCCAGGATCAACCTGTTGCTTTTATTAGTAGGAGGTTGACCCCTAGAGAAAAGCGTTGGTCTGCCATTGAGAGGGAGGCCTTTGCTGTGGTCTGGGCACTGAAGAAGTTGAGGCCATACCTGTTTGGCACTCACTTCATTGTTCAGACAGACCACAAACCTCTACTTTGGCTAAAACAAATGAAAGGTGAAAATCCTAAATTGTTGAGGTGGTCCATATCCCTACAGGGAATGGACTATACAGTGGAACATAGACCTGGGAGTAGCCACTCCAATGCAGATGGACTCTCCAGATATTTCCACTTAGACAATGAAGACTCATCAGGTCATGGCTAGTCTTATTGTCCTTCGTTTGGGGGGGGTGGGTGTAGGAAAGTACCATCTTGCCTGGCATGTTACCCCCATTTTTCACTGTATATATGTTGTTTTAGTTGTATGTGTCACTGGGACCCTGGTAACCCAGGGCCCCAGTGCTCATAAGTGTGCCTGAATGTGTTACCTGTGTAGTGACTAACTGTCTCACTGAGGCTCTGCTAATCAGAACCTCAGTGGTTATGCTCTCTCATTTCTTTCCAAATTGTCACTAACAGGCTAGTGACCATTTTTACCAATTTACATTGGCTTACTGGAACACCCTTATAATTCCCTAGTATATGGTACTGAGGTACCCAGGGTATTGGGGTTCCAGGAGATCCCTATGGGCTGCAGCATTTCTTTTGCCACCCATAGGGAGCTCTGACAATTCTTACACAGGCCTGCCACTGCAGCCTGAGTGAAATAACGTCCACGTTATTTCACAGCCATTTTACACTGCACTTAAGTAACTTATAAGTCACCTATATGTCTAACCTTTACCTGGTAAAGGTTAGGTGCAAAGTTACTTAGTGTGAGGGCACCCTGGCACTAGCCAAGGTGCCCCCACATTGTTCAGAGCCAATTCCCTGAACTTTGTGAGTGCGGGGACACCATTACACGCGTGCACTACATATAGGTCACTACCTATATGTAGCTTCACAATGGTAACTCCGAATATGGCCATGTAACATGTCTATGATCATGGAATTGCCCCCTCTATGCCATCCTGGCATAGTTGGCACAATCCCATGATCCCAGTGGTCTGTAGCACAGACCCTGGTACTGCCAAACTGCCCTTCCTGGGGTTTCACTGCAGCTGCTGCTGCTGCCAACCCCTCAGACAGGCATCTGCCCTCCTGGGGTCCAGCCAGGCCTGGCCCAGGATGGCAGAACAAAGAACTTCCTCTGAGAGAGGGTGTTACACCCTCTCCCTTTGGAAAATGGTGTGAAGGCAGGGGAGGAGTAGCCTCCCCCAGCCTCTGGAAATGCTTTGTTGGGCACAGATGTGCCCAATTCTGCATAAGCCAGTCTACACCGGTTCAGGGGACCCCTTAGCCCTGCTCTGGCGCGAAACTGGACAAAGGAAAGGGGAGTGACCACTCCCCTGACCTGCACCTCCCCTGGGAGGTGTCCAGAGCTCCTCCAGTGTGCTTCAGACCTCTGCCATCTTGGAAACAGAGGTGCTGCTGGCACACTGGACTGCTCTGAGTGGCCAGTGCCACCAGGTGACGTCAGAGACTCCTTGTGATAGGCTCCTTCAGGTGTTGCTAGCCTATCCTCTCTCCTAGGTAGCCAAACCCTCTTTTCTGGCTATTTAGGGTCTCTGTCTCTGGGGAAACTTTAGATAACGAATGCAAGAGCTCAGCCGAGTTCCTCTGCATCTCTCTCTTCACCTTCTGATAAGGAATCGACTGCTGACCGCGCTGGAAGCCTGCAAAACTGCAACAAAGTAGCTAAGACGACTACTGCAACTCTGTAACGCTGATCCTGCCGCCTTCTCGACTGTTTTCCTGTTTGTGCATGCTGTGGGGGTAGTCTGCCTCCTCTCTGCACCAGAAGCTCCGAAGAAATCTCCCGTGGGTCGACGGAATCTTCCCCCTGCAACCGCAGGCACCAAAAAGCTGCATTACCGGTCCCTTGGGTCTCCTCTCAGCACGACGAGCGAGGTCCCTCGAATCCAGCGACTCTGTCCAAGTGACCCCCACAGTCCAGTGACTCTTCAGCCCAAGTTTGGTGGAGGTAAGTCCTTGCCTCACCTCGCTGGGCTGCATTGCTGGGAACCGCGACTTTTGCAGCTACTCCGGCCCCTGTGCACTTCCGGCGGGAATCCTTTGTGCACAGCCAAGCCTGGGTCCATGGCACTCTAACCTGCATTGCACGACTTTCTAAGTTGGTCTCCGGCGACGTGGGACTCCTTTGTGCCACTTCGGGTGAGCACCGTTTCACGCATCCTCGTAGTGCCTGTTTCTGGCACTTCTCCGGGAGCTACCTGCTGCTGAGAGGGCTCCTTGTCTTGCTCGACATCCCCTCTCTCTCCTGGTCCAATTTGCGACCTCCTGGTCCCTCCAGGCCCACAGCAGCGTCCAAAAACGCTAACCGCACGATTTGCAGCTAGCAAGGCTTGTTGGTGTTCTTTCGGCGGGAAAACACTTCTGCACGACTCTCCACGGCGAGAGGGATCCGTCCACCAAAGGGGAAGTCTCTAGCCCTTTTCGTTCCTGCAGAAACCTCAGCTTCTTCTGTCCAGTAGAAGCTTCTTTGCACCCGCAGCTGGCATTTCCTGGGCATCTGCCCATCTCCGACTTGCTTGTGACTTTTGGACTTGGTCCCCTTGTTCCACAGGTACCCTAGATTGGAAATCCACAGTTGTTGCATTGTTGGTTTGTGTCTTTCCTGCATTATTCGTCTAACACGACTTCTTTGTCCTTAGGGGAACTTTAGTGCACTTTGCACTCACTTTTCAGGGTCTTGGGGAGGGTTATTTTTCTAACTCTCACTATTTTCTAATAGTCCCAGCGACCCTCTACAAGGTCACATAGGTTTGGGGTCCATTCGTGGTTCGCATTCCACTTTTGGAGTATATGGTTTGTGTTGCCCCTATCCCTATGGTTCCCCATTGCATCCTATTGTAACTATACATTGTTTGCACTGTTTTCTAAGACTATACTGCATATTTTTGCTATTGTGTATATATATCTTGTGTATATTTCCTATCCTCTCACTGAGGGTACACTCTAAGATACTTTGGCATATTGTCATAAAAATAAAGTACCTTTATTTTTAGTATAACTGTGTATTGTGTTTTCTTATGATATTGTGCATATGACACTAGGTGGTACTGTAGTAGCTTCACACGTCTCCTAGTTCAGCCTAAGCTGCTCTGCTAAGCTACCATTATCTATCAGCCTAAGCTGCTAGACACCCTATACACTAATAAGGGATAACTGGGCCTGGTGCAAGGTGCAAGTACCCCTTGGTACTCACTACAAGCCAGTCCAGCCTCCTACATTGGTTGTGCAGCGGTGGGATAAGTGCTTTGAGACTACTTACCACTCTTGTCATTGTACTTTTCATAAGAGAAAAATATACAAAACAAGGTCAGTGTATATACACATAGCCAAAAAGTTTTGCATTTCCTCTTTTCACTCTTTTCTAAGTGCTGAAAAGTACTTCTAAACTTTCAAAAAGTTCTTAAAAGTTTAAAAAGTTTTTTTTCTGTCTTTCAAAAAAGTTCTGAAAACTTTTTCTCTTTTTCTATCACTTTAACTCTCTCTAAAAATGTCTGGCACAGGCCAAAATGTTGATCTGTCCAAACTTGCATATGATCACCTTAGCTGGAAAGGAGCAAGGAGTCTCTGCATAGAGGGAGGTTTGAGTGTAGGGAAGAATCCTTCTTTGGAATTTTTGCTTAACATGCTTAGAGAACAAGATAAGGCCATAGGGGCCACATCTGTTGAAAAAGAAGCAAATGGTTCCCAATCTGATCCAGGGACTCCCCCAGGAAAAGATTCAGGAAAGAAACTTCCTAGCCTGCCCATTACTAGACAGTCTAGCATAGTTGGTAATGATGGAGAGCCTCACCATACAAATAGTGTTGTCTCACATCATAGCAAAAGCATTTATTCTCACCATACTGGTAGTGATGTTTCTGTTAGCCAAGCTGTTAGGGTGGCTTCTGTAAGGGACAGGTCTCCTTCTGTTCATTCTTCTGTGTCTAAGAATGTCCCTCCCACCAACCCTGATGACAGAATGTTAGAGAGGGAACTCAATAAGTTGAGAGTGGAACAAACCAGACTGAAGCTTAAAAAGCAACAGCTGGATTTGGATAGACAGTCTTTTGAACTAGAGAAAGAAAGACAGAAGTTGGGTTTAGATACCCATGGTGGCAGCAGCAGTATTCCCCATAGTCATCCTGCAAAAGAGCATGATTCCAGGAATCTGCATAAGATAGTTCCCCCTTATAAGGAGGGGGATGACATTAACAAGTGGTTTGCTGCTCTTGAGAGGGCCTGTGTTGTACAGGATGTCCCTCAAAGGCAGTGGGCTGCTATCCTATGGCTATCATTTAGTGGAAAAGGTAGGGATAGGCTCCTTACTGTGAAAGAAAATAATGCTAATAATTTCCAACTTCTTAAGAATGCACTCCTGGATGGTTATGGCTTAACCACTGAACAATACAGGATAAAGTTCAGAGAGACCAAAAAGGAGTCTTCACAAGACTGGGTTGATTTCATTGACCATTCAGTGAAGGCCTTGGAGGGGTGGTTACATGGCAGTAAAGTTACTAATAATGACAGCCTGTATAACTTGATCCTGAGAGAGCATATTCTTAATAATTGTGTGTCTGATTTGTTGCACCAGTACTTGGTGGACTCTGATCTGACCTCTCCCCAAGAATTGGGAAAGAAGGCAGACAAATGGGTCAGAACAAGGGTGAACAGAAAAGTTCATACAGGGGGTGACAAAGATGGCAACAAAAAGAAGGATGGTAAGTCTTCAGACAAAGGTGGGGACAAATCTAAAAATGAGTCTTCATCAGGCCCACAAAAACACTCTGGTGGGGGTGGTGGGTCCAAATCCTCCTTTAATCAGAACAAGGAAAAGAAACCATGGTGCTATTTATGTAAAATAAAAGGCCATTGGACAACAGATCCCAGTTGTCCAAAGAAAAGCACCAATGCTCCTACCACTACAACCCCTACTGCTACCCCTAGTGTCCCTACTAATAGCAGTGGTGGTGGGAGCAAACCTACTAATAGCCAATCCAAGGGAGTAGCTGGGCTCACTATTGGTAACTTAGTTGGGGTTGGACTTGTTAGGGAGGCCACAGAGGCTGTGTTAGTCTCTGAGGGGGCTATTGATTTAGCCACCTTGGTTGCTTGTCCCCTTAATATGGATAAGTACAAGCAGCTACCCCTAATAAATGGTGTTGAGGTTCAGGCCTACAGGGACACTGGAGCCAGTGTGACTATGGTCATAGAGAAACTGGTCCACCCTGAACAACACCTACTTGGTCACCAGTACCAAGTAACCGATGCTCACAACAACACACTTAGCCACCCCATGGCTGTTGGTAATCTCAACTGGGGGGGGGTTACTGGTCCAAAGAAAGTTGTGGTAGCTTCAGATTTACCTGTAGACTGTCTATTAGGGAATGATTTGGAGACATCAGCTTGGTCAGATGTGGAGTTGGAGGCCCATGCAGCAATGCTGGGCATCCCAGGGCATATTTTTGCTTTGACAAGGGCTCAGGCCAAAAAGCAAAAAGGACAGGGAAGCTTGGATCCTGGAACAATGAACCAAGTGCTCCCTAAAGCTAGGGCTAGTAGAAGCAAACCACTTCCTACTATCCCTCCCTCTACAGTGGATTCAACTTCTGAGGAAGAAGAATTCCCCCCCTGTGCAGAACCTACACCAGAGGAGCTGGAAGCAGACACTGCTGAGCTTTTGGGTGAAGGGGGGCCTGCCAGGGAGGAGCTGAGTGTGGCACAGCAAACCTGTCCCACATTAGAGGGTCTCAGACAGCAAGCTGTCAAACAGGCTAATGGGGATGTCAGTGACTCTCACAGAGTTTACTGGGAGGACAACCTCTTGTACACTGAGCATAGGGATCCTAAACCTGGAGCTGCCAGGAGATTAGTGATTCCTCAGGAGTACAGAAAGTTCCTCCTAACACTGGCACATGACATTCCCCTAGCTGGGCATCTGGGACAAATGAAAACTTGGGACAGGCTTGTTCCCCTGTTTCATTGGCCTAGAATGTCTGAGGACACAAAGGAATTTTGTAAGTCCTGTGAAACCTGTCAAGCCAGTGGCAAGACAGGTGGCACCCCAAAGGCACCCCTTATCCCACTGCCTGTGGTTGGGGTTCCCTTTGAAAGGGTAGGGGTTGACATAGTTGGCCCCCTTGACCCTCCTACTGCTTCAGGCAATAGATTTATCTTGGTGGTAGTGGACCATGCCACAAGATATCCTGAAGCTATTCCTTTAAGGACCACTACAGCACCTGCAGTGGCAAAGGCCCTCCTGGGAATATTTTCCAGGGTGGGCTTCCCAAAGGAAGTGGTATCAGACAGGGGAAGCAATTTCATGTCTGCATACTTAAAGGCCATGTGGAAGGAGTGTGGTGTAACGTACAAGTTCACAACACCCTATCATCCACAAACAAATGGACTGGTGGAGAGATTTAATAAAACTCTCAAAGGCATGATTATGGGTCTCCCTGAAAAACTCCGCAGGAGATGGGATATCCTTCTACCATGCCTCCTTTTTGCCTACAGGGAGGTACCCCAGAAAGGAGTGGGCTTCAGTCCCTTTGAACTTCTTTTTGGACACCATGTTAGGGGTCCACTCACACTTGTAAAGGAGGGTTGGGAACAACCTTTAAAAGCTCCTAAGCAGGATATTGTGGATTATGTACTTGGCCTCAGATCAAGAATGGCTGAGTACATGAAAAAGGCCAGTAAAAACCTTCAGGCCAGCCAAGAGCTCCAGAAGCAATGGCATGATCAGAAGGCTGTTTTGGTTCAGTACCAACCAGGGCAGAAAGTGTGGGTCTTGGAGCCTGTGGCCCCAAGAGCACTCCAAGATAAATGGAGTGGTCCCCACACAATTGTTGAGAAAAAGGGTGAAGTCACCTATTTAGTTGACTTAGGCACTGCAAGGAGTCCCCTTAGGGTACTCCATGTAAACCGCCTGAAACCCTACTATGACAGGGCTGATCTCACCCTGCTCATGGCAACAGATGAGGGACAGGAAGAAGACAGTGATCCTCTACCTGATCTCTTCTCTTCCACAGAACAAGATGCTCTGGTGGAAGGTGTAGTTTTGGCTGATTGTCTTACTGCTGAGCAGAAAGACAATTGCATAAATCTCCTAGATCAATTCTCTGAACTCTTCTCTACTGTGCCAGGTACCACTTCTTGGTGTGAGCACACTATAGATACTGGAGACAGCTTGCCTGTCAAAAGTAAGATCTATAGGCAGCCTGACCATGTCAGGGACTGCATAAAGCAAGAGGTCCAGAAAATGTTAGAACTAGAAGTGGTTGAGCACTCTGACAGTCCATGGGCTTCTCCTGTGGTACTGGTACCAAAACCCCATTCCAAAGATGGAAAGAAGGAAATGCGGTTTTGTGTAGACTATAGAGGTCTCAACTTGGTAACCAAAACTGATGCTCACCCTATACCCAGGGCAGATGAGCTCATAGATACACTGGCATCTGCCAAGTATCTAAGCACTTTTGATTTGACTGCAGGGTATTGGCAGATCAAATTGTCAGAAGATGCTAAACCTAAGACTGCATTTTCAACCATTGGAGGACATTACCAGTTTACTGTAATGCCTTTTGGTTTGAAAAATGCACCTGCCACTTTTCAAAGGTTGGTGAACACAGTCCTGCAAGGGATGGAAGCTTTCAGTGCAGCATATTTGGACGATATAGCTGTCTTTAGCTCCAGCTGGGATGATCACCTGGTCCACCTATGGAAAGTTTTGGAGGCCCTGCAAAAGGCAGGCCTCACTATCAAGGCTTCAAAGTGCCAGATAGGGCAGGGTAAGGTGGTTTATCTGGGACACCTTGTTGGTGGGGAACAGATTGCACCACTTCAGGGGAAAATCCAAACAATTATTGATTGGGTTCCCCCTACCACTCAGACTCAGGTGAGAGCCTTCCTAGGCCTCACTGGGTATTACAGGAGGTTCATTAAGAACTATGGCTCCATTGCAGCCCCTCTTAATGACCTCACATCCAAGAAAATGCCTAAAAAGGTATTATGGACAGCAAACTGTCAGAAAGCTTTTGAGGAGCTGAAGCAGGCCATGTGCTCTGCACCTGTCCTGAAAAGCCCTTGTTACTCTAAAAAATTATATGTCCAGACTGATGCATCTGAATTAGGAGTAGGGGCAGTCCTATCACAACTTAATTCTGAGGGCCAGGATCAACCTGTTGCTTTTATTAGTAGGAGGTTGACCCCTAGAGAAAAGCGTTGGTCTGCCATTGAGAGGGAGGCCTTTGCTGTGGTCTGGGCACTGAAGAAGTTGAGGCCATACCTGTTTGGCACTCACTTCATTGTTCAGACAGACCACAAACCTCTACTTTGGCTAAAACAAATGAAAGGTGAAAATCCTAAATTGTTGAGGTGGTCCATATCCCTACAGGGAATGGACTATACAGTGGAACATAGACCTGGGAGTAGCCACTCCAATGCAGATGGACTCTCCAGATATTTCCACTTAGACAATGAAGACTCATCAGGTCATGGCTAGTCTTATTGTCCTTCGTTTGGGGGGGGGGGTGTAGGAAAGTACCATCTTGCCTGGCATGTTACCCCCATTTTTCACTGTATATATGTTGTTTTAGTTGTATGTGTCACTGGGACCCTGGTAACCCAGGGCCCCAGTGCTCATAAGTGTGCCTTAATGTGTTACCTGTGTAGTGACTAACTGTCTCACTGAGGCTCTGCTAATCAGAACCTCAGTGGTTATGCTCTCTCATTTCTTTCCAAATTGTCACTAACAGGCTAGTGACCATTTTTACCAATTTACATTGGCTTACTGGAACACCCTTATAATTCCCTAGTATATGGTACTGAGGTACCCAGGGTATTGGGGTTCCAGGAGATCCCTATGGGCTGCAGCATTTCTTTTGCCACCCATAGGGAGCTCTGACAATTCTTACACAGGCCTGCCACTGCAGCCTGAGTGAAATAACGTCCACGTTATTTCACAGCCATTTTACACTGCACTTAAGTAACTTATAAGTCACCTATATGTCTAACCTTTACCTGGTAAAGGTTAGGTGCAAAGTTACTTAGTGTGAGGGCACCCTGGCACTAGCCAAGGTGCCCCCACATTGTTCAGAGCCAATTCCCTGAACTTTGTGAGTGCGGGGACACCATTACACGCGTGCACTACATATAGGTCACTACCTATATGTAGCTTCACAATGGTAACTCCGAATATGGCCATGTAACATGTCTATGATCATGGAATTGCCCCCTCTATGCCATCCTGGCATAGTTGGCACAATCCCATGATCCCAGTGGTCTGTAGCACAGACCCTGGTACTGCCAAACTGCCCTTCCTGGGGTTTCACTGCAGCTGCTGCTGCTGCCAACCCCTCAGACAGGCATCTGCCCTCCTGGGGTCCAGCCAGACTGGCCCAGGATGGCAGAACAAAGAACTTCATCTGAGAGAGGGTGTAACACCCTCTCCCTTTGGAAAATGGTGTGAAGGCAGGGGAGGAGTAGCCTCCCCCAGCCTCTGGAAATGCTTTGTTGGGCACAGATGTACCCAATTCTGCATAAGCCAGTCTACACCGGTTCAGGGGACCCCTTAGCCCTGCTCTGGCGCGAAACTGGACAAAGGAAAGGGGAGTGACCACTCCCCTGACCTGCACCTCCCCTGGGAGGTGTCCAGAGCTCCTCCAGTGTGCTCCAGACCTCTGCCATCTTGGAAACAGAGGTGCTGCTGGCACACTGGACTGCTCTGAGTGGCCAGTGCCACCAGGTGACGTCAGAGACTCCTTGTGATAGGCTCCTTCAGGTGTTGCTAGCCTATCCTCTCTCCTAGGTAGCCAAACCCTCTTTTCTGGCTATTTAGGGTCTCTGTCTCTGGGGAAACTTTAGATAACGAATGCAAGAGCTCAGCCGAGTTCCTCTGCATCTCTCTCTTCACCTTCTGATAAGGAATCGACTGCTGACCGCGCTGGAAGCCTGCAAAACTGCAACAAAGTAGCTAAGACGACTACTGCAACTCTGTAACGCTGATCCTGCCGCCTTCTCGACTGTTTTCCTGTTTGTGCATGGTGTGGGGGTAGTCTGCCTCCTCTCTGCACCAGAAGCTCCGAAGAAATCTCCCGTGGGTCGACGGAATCTTCCCCCTGCAACCGCAGGCACCAAAAAGCTGCATTACCGGTCCCTTGGGTCTCCTCTCAGCACGACGAGCGAGGTCCCTCGAATCCAGCGACTCTGTCCAAGTGACCCCCACAGTCCAGTGACTCTTCAGCCCAAGTTTGGTGGCGGTAAGTCCTTGCCTCACCTCGCTGGGCTGCATTGCTGGGAACCGCGACTTTTGCAGCTACTCCGGCCCCTGTGCACTTCCGGCGGGAATCCTTTGTGCACAGCCAAGCCTGGGTCCATGGCACTCTAACCTGCATTGCACGACTTTCTAAGTTGGTCTCCGGTGACGTGGGACTCCTTTGTGCAACTTCGGGTGAGCACCGTTTCACGCATCCTCGTAGTGCCTGTGTCTGGCACTTCTCCGGGTGCTACCTGCTGCTGAGAGGGCTCCTTGTCTTGCTCGACATCCCCTCTCTCTCCTGGTCCAATTTGCGACCTCCTGGTCCCTCCAGGCCCACAGCAGCGTCCAAAAACGCTAACCGCACGATTTGCAGCTAGCAAGGCTTGTTGGCGTTCTTTCGGCGGGAAAGCACTTCTGCACGACTCTCCACGGCGAGAGGGATCCGTCCACCAAAGGGGAAGTCTCTAGCCCTTTTCGTTCCTGCAGAAACCTCAGCTTCTTCTGTCCAGTAAAAGCTTCTTTGCACCCGCAGCTGGCATTTCCTGGGCATCTGCCCATCTCTGACTTGCTTGTGACTTTTGGACTTGGTCCCCTTGTTCCACAGGTACCCTAGATTGGAAATCCACAGTTGTTGCATTGTTGGTTTGTGTCTTTCCTGCATTATTCCTCTAAGACGACTTCTTTGTCCTTAGGGGAACTTTAGTGCACTTTGCACTCACTTTTCAGGGTCTTGGGGAGGGTTATTTTTCTAACTCTCACTATTTTCTAATAGTCCCAGCGACCCTCTACAAGGTCACATAGGTTTGGGGTCCATTCGTGGTTCGCATTCCACTTTTGGAGTATATGGTTTGTGTTGCCCCTATCCCTATGGTTCCCCATTGCATCCTATTGTAACTATACATTGTTTGCACTGTTTTCTAAGACTATACTGCATATTTTTGCTATTGTGTATATATATCTTGTGTATATTTCCTATCCTCTCACTGAGGGTACACTCTAAGATACTTTGGCATATTGTCATAAAAATAAAGTACCTTTATTTTTAGTATAACTGTGTATTGTGTTTTCTTATGATATTGTGCATATGACACTAGGTGGTACTGTAGTAGCTTCACACGTCTCCTAGTTCAGCCTAAGCTGCTCTGCTAAGCTACCATTATCTATCAGCCTAAGCTGCTAGACACCCTATACACTAATAAGGGATAACTGGGCCTGGTGCAAGGTGCAAGTACCCCTTGGTACTCACTACAAGCCAGTCCAGCCTCCTACATTGGTTGTGCAGCGGTGGGATAAGTGCTTTGAGACTACTTACCACTCTTGTCATTGTACTTTTCATAAGAGAAAAATATACAAAACAAGGTCAGTGTATATACACATAGCCAAAAAGTTTTGCATTTCCTCTTTTCACTCTTTTCTAAGTGCTGAAAAGTACTTCTAAACTTTCAAAAAGTTCTTAAAAGTTTAAAAAGTTTTTTTTCTGTCTTTCTAAAAAGTTCTGAAAACCTTTTTCTCTTTTTCTATCACTTTAACTCTCTCTAAAAATGTCTGGCACAGGCCAAAATGTTGATCTGTCCAAACTTGCATATGATCACCTTAGCTGGAAAGGAGCAAGGAGTCTCTGCATAGAGAGAGGTTTGAGTGTAGGGAAGAATCCTTCTTTGGAATTATTGCTTAACATGCTTAGAGAACAAGATAAGGCCATAGGGGCCACATCTGTTGAAAAAGTAGCAAATGTTTCCCAATCTGATCCAGGGACTCCCCCAGGAAAAGATTCAGGAAAGAAACTTCCTAGCCTGCCCATTACTAGACAGTCTAGCATAGTTGATGGAGAGCCTCACCATACAAATAGTGTTGTCTCACATCATAGCAAAAGCATTTATTCTCACCATACTGGTAGTGATGTTTCTGTTAGCCAAGCTGTTAGGGTGGCTTCTGTAAGGGACAGGTCTCCTTCTGTTCATTCTTCTGTGTCTAAGAATGTCCCTCCCACCAACCTTGATGACAGAATGTTAGAGAGGGAACTCAATAAGTTGAGAGTGGAACAAACCAGACTGAATCTTAAAAAGCAACAGCTGGATTTGGATAGACAGTCTTTTGAACTAGAGAAAGAAAGACAGAAGTTGGGTTTAGATACCCATGGTGGCAGCAGCAGTATTCCCCATAGTCATCCTGCAAAAGAGCATGATTCCAGGAATCTGCATAAGATAGTTCCCCCTTATAAGGAGGGGGATGACATTAACAAGTGGTTTGCTGCTCTTGAGAGTGCCTGTGTTGTACAGGATGTCCCTCAAAGGCAGTGGGCTGCTATCCTATGGCTATCATTTACTGGAAAAGGTAGGGATAGGCTCCTTACTGTGAAAGAAAATGATGCTAATAATTTCCAACTTCTTAAGAATGCACTCCTGGATGGTTATGGCTTAACCACTGAACAATACAGGATAAAGTTCAGAGAGACCAAAAAGGAGTCTTCACAAGACTGGGTTGATTTCATTGACCATTCAGTGAAGGCCTTGGAGGGGTGGTTACATGGCAGTAAAGTTACTGATTATGACAGCCTGTATAACTTGATCCTGAGAGAGCATATTCTTAATAATTGTGTGTCTGATTTGTTGCACCAGTACTTGGTGGACTCTGATCTGACCTCTCCCCAAGAATTGGGAAAGAAGGCAGACAAATGGGTCAGAACAAGGGTGAACAGAAAAGTTCATACAGGGGGTGACAAAGATGGCAACAAAAAGAAGGATGGTAAGTCTTCAGACAAAGGTGGGGACAAATCTAAAAATGAGTCTTCATCAGGCCCACAAAAACACTCTGGTGGGGGTGGTGGGTCCAAATCCTCCTTTAATCAGAACAAGGAAAAGAAACCATGGTGCTATTTATGTAAAATAAAAGGCCATTGGACAACAGATCCCAGTTGTCCAAAGAAAAGCACCAATGCTCCTACCACTACAACCCCTACTGCTACCCCTAGTGTCCCTACTAATAGCAGTGGTGGTGGGAGCAAACCTACTAATAGCCAATCCAAGGGAGTAGCTGGGCTCACTATTGGTAACTTAGTTGGGGTTGGACTTGTTAGGGAGGCCACAGAGGCTGTGTTAGTCTCTGAGGGGGCTATTGATTTAGCCACCTTGGTTGCTTGTCCCCTTAATATGGATAAGTACAAGCAGCTACCCCTAATAAATGGTGTTGAGGTTCAGGCCTACAGGGACACTGGAGCCAGTGTGACTATGGTCATAGAGAAACTGGTCCACCCTGAACAACACCTACTTGGTCACCAGTACCAAGTAACCGATCCTCACAACAACACACTTAGCCACCCCATGGTTGTTGGTAATCTCAACTGGGGGGGGGGGGGTACTGGTCCAAAGAAAGTTGTGGTAGCTTCAGATTTACCTGTAGACTGTCTATTAGGGAATGATTTGGAGACATCAGCTTGGTCAGATGTGGAGTTGGAGGCCCATGCAGCAATGCTGGGCATCCCAGGGCATATTTTTGCTTTGACAAGGGCTCAGGCCAAAAAGCAAAAAGGACAGGGAAGCTTGGATCCTGGAACAATGGACCAAGTGCTCCCTAAAGCTAGGGCTAGTAGAAGCAAACCACTTCCTACTATCCCTCCCTCTACAGTGGATTCAACTTCTGAGGAAGAAGAATTCCCTCCCTGTGCAGAACCTACACCAGAGGAGCTGGAAGCAGACACTGCTGAGCTTTTGGGTGAAGGGGGGCCTGCCAGGGAGGAGCTGAGTGTGGCACAGCAAACCTGTCCCACATTAGAGGGTCTCAGACAGCAAGCTGTCAAACAGGCTAATGGGGATGTCAGTGACTCTCACAGAGTTTACTGGGAGGACAACCTCTTGTACACTGAGCATAGGGATCCTAAACCTGGAGCTGCCAGGAGATTAGTGATTCCTCAGGAGTACAGAAAGTTCCTCCTAACACTGGCACATGACATTCCCCTAGCTGGGCATCTGGGACAAATGAAAACTTGGGACAGGCTTGTTCCCCTGTTTCATTGGCCTAGAATGTCTGAGGACACAAAGGAATTTTGTAAATCCTGTGAAACCTGTTAAGCCAGTGGCAAGACAGGTGGCACCCCAAAGGCACCCCTTATCCCACTGCCTGTGGTTGGGGTTCCCTTTGAAAGGGTAGGGGTTGACATAGTTGGCCCCCTTGACCCTCCTACTGCTTCAGGCAATAGATTTATCTTGGTGGTAGGGGACCATGCCACAAGATATCCTGAAGCTATTCCTTTAAGGACCACTACAGCACCTGCAGTGGCAAAGGCCCTCCTGGGAATATTTTCCAGGGTGGGCTTCCCAAAGGAAGTGGTATCAGACAGGGGAAGCAATTTCATGTCTGCATACTTAAAGGCCATGTGGAAGGAGTGTGGTGTAACGTACAAGTTCACAACACCCTATCATCCACAAACAATAGACTGGTGGAGAGATTTAATAAAACTCTCAAAGGCATGATTATGGGTCTCCCTGAAAAACTCCGCAGGAGATGGGAAATCCTTCTACCATGCCTCCTTTTTGCCTACAGCGAGGTAACCCAGAAAGGAGTGGGCTTCAGCCCCTTTGAACTTCTTTTTGGACACCATGTTAGGGGTCCACTCACACTTGTAAAGGAGGGTTGGGAACAACCTTTAAAAGCTCCTAAGCAGGATATTGTGGATTATGTACTTGGCCTCAGATCAAGAATGGCTGAGTACATGAAAAAGGCCAGTAAAAACCTTCAGGCCAGCCAAGAGCTCCAGAAGCAATGGCATGATCAGAAGGCTGTTTTGGTTCAGTACCAACCAGGGCAGAAAGTGTGGGTCTTGGAGCCTGTGGCCCCAAGAGCACTCCAAGATAAATGGAGTGGTCCCCACACAATTGTTGAGAAAAAGGGTGAAGTCACCTATTTAGTTGACTTAGGCACTGCAAGGAGTCCCCTTAGGGTACTCCATGTAAACCGCCTGAAACCCTACTATGACAGGGCTGATCTCACCCTGCTCATGGCAACAGATGAGGGACAGGAAGAAGACAGTGATCCTCTACCTGATCTCTTCTCTTCCACAGAACAAGATGCTCTGGTGGAAGGTGTAGTTTTGGCTGATTGTCTTACTGCTGAGCAGAAAGACAATTGCATAAATCTCCTAGATCAATTCTCTGAACTCTTCTCTACTGTGCCAGGTACCACTTCTTGGTGTGAGCACACTATAGATACTGGAGACAGCTTGCCTGTCAAAAGTAAGATCTATAGGCAGCCTGACCATGTCAGGGACTGCATAAAGCAAGAGGTCCAGAAAATGTTAGAACTAGGAGTGGTTGAGCACTCTGACAGTCCATGGGCTTCTCCTGTGGTACTGGTACCAAAACCCCATTCCAAAGATGGAAAGAAGGAAATGCGGTTTTGTGTAGACTATAGAGGTCTCAACTTGGTAACCAAAACTGATGCTCACCCTATACCCAGGGCAGATGAGCTCATAGATACACTGGCATCTGCCAAGTATCTAAGCACTTTTGATTTGACTGCAGGGTATTGGCAGATCAAATTGTCAGAAGATGCTAAACCTAAGACTGCATTTTCAACCATTGGAGGACATTACCAGTTTACTGTAATGCCTTTTGGTTTGAAAAATGCACCTGCCACTTTTCAAAGGTTGGTGAACACAGTCCTGCAAGGGATGGAAGCTTTCAGTGCAGCATATTTGGACGATATAGCTGTCTTTAGCTCCAGCTGGGATGATCACCTGGTCCACCTATGGAAAGTTTTGGAGGCCCTGCAAAAAGCAGGCCTCACTATCAAGGCTTCAAAGTGCCAGATAGGGCAGGGTAAGGTGGTTTATCTGGGACACCTTGTTGGTGGGGAACAGATTGCACCACTTCAGGGGAAAATCCAAACAATTATTGATTTGGTTCCCCCTACCACTCAGACTCAGGTGAGAGCCTTCCTAGGCCTCACTGGGTATTACAGGAGGTTCATTAAGAACTATGGCTCCATTGCAGCCCCTCTTAATGACCTCACATCCAAGAAAATGCCTAAAAAGGTATTATGGACAGCAAACTGTCAGAAAGCTTTTGAGGAGCTGAAGCAGGCCATGTGCTCTGCACCTGTCCTGAAAAGCCCTTGTTACTCTAAAAAATTATATGTCCAGACTGATGCATCTGAATTAGGAGTAGGGACAGTCCTATCACAACTTAATTCTGAGGGCCAGGATCAACCTGTTGCTTTTATTAGTAGGAGGTTGACCCCTAGAGAAAAGCGTTGGTCTGCCATTGAGAGGGAGGCCTTTGCTGTGGTCTGGGCACTGAAGAAGTTGAGGCCATACCTGTTTGGCACTCACTTCATTGTTCAGACAGACCACAAACCTCTACTTTGGCCAAAACAAATGAAAGGTGAAAATCCTAAATTGTTGAGGTGGTCCATATCCCTACAGGGAATGGACTATACAGTGGAACATAGACCTGGGAGTAGCCACTCCAATGCAGATGGACTCTCCAGATATTTCCACTTAGACAATGAAGACTCATCAGGTCATGGCTAGTCTTATTGTCCTTCGTTTGGGGGGGGGGGTGTAGGAAAGTACCATCTTGCCTGGCATGTTACCCCCATTTTTCACTGTATATATGTTGTTTTAGTTGTATGTGTCACTGGGACCCTGGTAACCCAGGGCCCCAGTGCTCATAAGTGTGCCTGAATGTGTTACCTGTGTAGTGACTAACTGTCTCACTGAGGCTCTGCTAATCAGAACCTCAGTGGTTATGCTCTCTCATTTCTTTCCAAATTGTCACTAACAGGCTAGTGACCATTTTTACCAATTTACATTGGCTTACTGGAACACCCTTATAATTCCCTAGTATATGGTACTGAGGTACCCAGGGTATTGGGTTTTCAGGAGATCCCTATGGGCTGCAGCATTTCTTTTGCCACCCATAGGGAGCTCTGACAATTCTTACACAGGCCTGCCACTGCAGCCTGAGTGAAATAACGTCCACGTTATTTCACAGCCATTTTACACTGCACTTAAGTAACTTATAAGTCACCTATATGTCTAACCTTTACCTGGTAAAGGTTAGGTGCAAAGTTACTTAGTGTGAGGGCACCCTGGCACTAGCCAAGGTGCCCCCACATTGTTCAGAGCCAATTCCCTGAACTTTGTGAGTGCGGGGACACCATTACACGCGTGCACTACATATAGGTCACTACCTATATGTAGCTTCACAATGGTAACTCCGAATATGGCCATGTAACATGTCTATGATCATGGAATTGCCCCCTCTATGCCATCCTGGCATAGTTGGCACAATCCCATGATCCCAGTGGTCTGTAGCACAGACCCTGGTACTGCCAAACTGCCCTTCCTGGGGTTTCACTGCAGCTGCTGCTGCTGCCAACCCCTCAGACAGGCATCTGCCCTCCTGGGGTCCAGCCAGGCCTGGCCCAGGATGGCAGAACAAAGAACTTTGTTGGGCACAGATGTGCCCAATTCTGCATAAGCCAGTCTACACCGGTTCAGGGGACCCCTTAGCCCTGCTCTGGCGCGAAACTGGACAAAGGAAAGGGGAGTGACCACTCCCCTGACCTGCACCTCCCCTGGGAGGTGTCCAGAGCTCCTCCAGTGTGCTCCAGACCTCTGCCATCTTGGAAACAGAGGTGCTGCTGGCACACTGGACTGCTCTGAGTGGCCAGTGCCACCAGGTGACGTCAGAGACTCCTTGTGATAGGCTCCTTCAGGTGTTGCTAGCCTATCCTCTCTCCTAGGTAGCCAAACCCTCTTTTCTGGCTATTTAGGGTCTCTGTCTCTGGGGAAACTTTAGATAACGAATGCAAGAGCTCAGCCGAGTTCCTCTGCATCTCTCTCTTCACCTTCTGATAAGGAATCGACTGCTGACCGCGCTGGAAGCCTGCAAAACTGCAACAAAGTAGCTAAGACGACTACTGCAACTCTGTAACGCTGATCCTGCCGCCTTCTCGACTGTTTTCCTGTTTGTGCATGGTGTGGGGGTAGTCTGCCTCCTCTCTGCACCAGAAGCTCCGAAGAAATCTCCCGTGGGTCGACGGAATCTTCCCCCTGCAACCGCAGGCACCAAAAAGCTGCATTACCGGTCCCTTGGGTCTCCTCTCAGCACGACGAGCGAGGTCCCTCGAATCCAGCGACTCTGTCCAAGTGACCCCCACAGTCCAGTGACTCTTCAGCCCAAGTTTGGTGGAGGTAAGTCCTTGCCTCACCTCGCTGGGCTGCATTGCTGGGAACCGCGACTTTTGCAGCTACTCCGGCCCCTGTGCACTTCCGGCGGAAATCCTTTGTGCACAGCCAAGCCTGGGTCCACAGCACTCTAACCTGCATTGCACGACTTTCTAAGTTGGTCTCCGGCGACGTGGGACTCCTTTGTGCGACTTCGGGTGAGCACCGTTTCACGCATCCTCGTAGTGCCTGTTTCTGGCACTTCTCTGGGTGTTACCTGCTGCTGAGAGGGCTCCTTCTCTTGCTCGACGTCCCCTCTCTCTCCTGGTCCAATTTGCGACCTCCTGGTCCCTCCAGGCCCACAGCAGCGTCCAAAAACGCTAACCGCACGATTTTCAACTAGCAAGGCTTGTTGGCGGTCTTTTGGCGGGAAAACACTTCTGCACGACTCTCCACGGCGAGAGGGATCCGTCCACCAAAGGGGAAGTCTCTAGCCCTTTTGTTCCTGCAGAAACCTCAGCTTCTTCTGTCCAGTAGAAGCTTCTTTGCACCCGCAGCTGGCATTTCCTGGGCATCTGCCCATCTCCGACTTGCTTGTGACTTTTGGACTTGGTCCCCTTGTTCCACAGGTACCCTAGATTGGAAATCCATCGTTGTTGCATTGTTGGTTTGTGTCTTTCCTGCATTATTCCTCTAACACGACTTCTTTGTCCTTAGGGGAACTTTAGTGCACTTTGCACTCACTTTTCAGGGTCTTGGGGAGGGTTATTTTTCTAACTCTCACTATTTTCTAATAGTCCCAGCGACCCTCTACAAGGTCACATAGGTTTGGGGTCCATTCGTGGTTCGCATTCCACTTTTGGAGTATATGGTTTGTGTTGCCCCTATCCCTATGGTTCCCCATTGCATCCTATTGTAACTATACATTGTTTGCACTGTTTTCTAAGACTATACTGCATATTTTTGCTATTGTGTATATATATCTTGTGTATATTTCCTATCCTCTCACTGAGGGTACACTCTAAGATACTTTGGCATATTGTCATATGTCTTTATTTTTAGTATAACTGTGTATTGTGTTTTCTTATGATATTGTGCATATGACACTAGGTGGTACTGTAGTAGCTTCACACGTCTCCTAGTTCAGCCTAAGCTGCTCTGCTAAGCTACCATTATCTATCAGCCTAAGCTGCTAGACACCCCTCTACACTAATAAGGGATACCTGGACCTGGTGCAAGGTGCAAGTACCCCTTGGTACTCACTACAAGCCAGTCCAGCCTCCTACACTGAGGGACTGAAAAAACATAATGACCCCCCAGACCCTAGAAAAGAACTCCCGGGGTGTCTGGGCTGTTAGTTTTTTGTTTTTCAGAAACGGTCTTTGAGAGTTTGTTTTTTAATTTTTATAACAAAGCGGCTGCTTGAAACATTGCAGTTTTTCAGCAAAATTTCAGTGCCATTAGAGAAATCACTGTGATGGAAGCTTATTTCTGAAAACCGAAAAAATGCAAAAACGTTTTGTGAATGGCCGTCAAAACCAACAGCAGCCGTCCATCCAACGTCTTGTGCACTGAGAGGTACCACCATCGTGGTGGCTTCTTCCAGTGCACACGGATGACCGCTGGCCGGGAGTCATCTCTAAATTTGACAGATGGAGCAACATCCAGCATACCCATCATCAACAACTTCTGTTGGTAGAAGGAGCAGCTGCACTCCAGTCTGATCTTGTATTCCCCCCTGTGTATGTGTTAGACGATAACGCTTCATACCACAGGCATGACCTGTTACATGGCACACGATTTCTGGGGCACTACAGTGCATCTGCACATCAGACGTCTGTGTCAGTTCACACCCAGACTGCAGCTAGCATTAAGGGCACTGTTTCTTAGGACACAAACCACAACCCCTCTGTTCATATCAAGGTGCCAAGGGCCAAAGATATGTGCTATCAACAGCTGACATTTATTGCGCCCTATTCCCTCCTGTTCGACATGTACAAATATCAGACCCCTCTTTCAGCATAAGGTGAAGGCTGGGGCCCTCTCATGCTACCTTCTTAATGTAAGACCATTGCCTACACGTAGCACTGAAATGTATGAGTTCACGTCATCAGGGCCCGATCGTAATTTGGCCATCTTCAAGAACTATAATATAATCAAGAAAGACAATGAACACAAAATAAGCCAAAGGGTAGCAAAGGGTGTTTAAAAAAATACCTAAACTTGCACTACCGCCTCTGATTCTAGTCCCAACTCCCTGTGAGTTAGGCTCAAGTTGTCCATTTGATCCTTTTCATGAGCTCTTATATACCAACCTCCTGAGACAAGAAATAAGTTAATTGCCAACAAAGGTTCTTTTCTTGCAGACTCTGTTGAAACAAAGCCCAACTTTACGGTCTATGGGGACCTCAGTTTCCACTTTGAGGACACCATTAACACTGTAGAGACTCTAGCACTAGTAGACTACAGCAATACATTACCCTACTGACTCACAGAGCAGTCCACACCCTAGATGCCAACTTTAGCATTACAACTGCCCTCAATATCGATGAACCATTTATGAGTCCTTGGGCCGATCACATAGCTCTTCCATTCCAGGTACCCCATTGCATAGGACCTCCTAACCTACCCGCACAACCCTTTAGGATCAAATCTTGCAACTGTTCTAGATGTACAATTTCAATATGGGATAGAGGAGTGTTCATTCACCCTTTCTGAAGATATTAACTCCTCCTTAGAACCATTGACACTTAGTTACCCTTGACTTTAGATTATATCATTTATTCATACAATTCAGCTGGTGTTCCAAATCAGCAGCCTTGTTAAATGAAGCTGGTCAGATTGACAAGAAAATATGCAAAATTTTAGAAATAGATTGGAGAAAGAACTACAAACCTGAACATAAACTCCAACCACCAAAAAGCCAACTATTACTCCAATGCCATAACTCCGGCCAAAAACTCGTCTTGGGAATTATGCAAGATTGTGAAATCACTTAACAATCCTAGTGCTGGCAGCTCACAGATGCTTACCTCCCAAGATCTCTGTATCCACTGTGCCAGATTTTATTTTTCAAAGAAAAAGTTAAAAAGATTTATTTAAACTTCCCCAAATACCATGGAAGGCACATTCACCATTTGAGGTCCTTGAAAGATGCCTAATTGAGTGAATTTGTTCCCCTCTCGGATACAAACACCCAAAAGACACCTGTGGCAATTAAATCTGGCTCCCGGTTTGGCCAGAGGCATCTCAATTAACTCAACTGGCAGGTGATGCTCTCAGCCTCACGTGACGCAATTGTGCAATGTCTCAGTAGACTTAGGAAATGTCCTAATGAATGGGAAACCACCTCAATCTCCCCACTTCTGAAGAAACCTTATGATGATCCTGAAGTTCTGGTAAACTATTTGCCTATTTCCTTTCTGCAACTGCTGGCAAAAATTCTGGAAAATATGCAAACATCCAACGCTCCTTCTACATCGAGACCAATGGCATGCTTGCTTCTATTCAGTCTGACTTCAGTGCAGCTGTGTCTGATGAAGTTTGGATGACATTGGACCAAGGACTCTCCACTTCCCTGGTCCCCTTGGATCTCCCTCTTGCTATTCGTGAGGAAGAGGCTCTCAGATGCTAACAATCGTTTCTCTCAAATAGTGTCCAATCAGTGGGCAGGGAAACTTTCAGGTCAGACACCTTTACACCCCAACAATGGCGTTCGTCTGGGGTCCTCACTTAATCCCACACTGTTCAATATTTACATGACTCCACTGGCCTCACTGGTAAAATCACTTGGATTCAAGCTAGTATTGTACGCCGACAACACACAACTGATTGTTTCCATTACAAAATGTTTTGGACACAAAAACAATTTTATCAACTGTATAACAAATGTTACCCAGTGGATGAGTAGCATTAACTTAAAATTAAATGGAAATCAAATTGAGATTCTACTCTTTTGTTCCTGTACCTGGTCCACTGATTCGTGGCCGGATATGCTTAACTCTTCCCCTCCTCCTCCTCCGACGACCCACACTAGAAATGTAGGAGTCATCATAGACACTAAACTACATTTTCTAAACAGATCAACAGAGTGGTGGACCCTTTCTTCTCTAATCTGAAGCCACTCAGCAAAATTATTCTGCCATTCCCAACGTGCTTCAGCAGAATAGTTGTCCAGGCACTGATTATGTCTAAGATCTACTATGGAAATTCTTTGTACCTGGGCAGGCCTAAATATATACTAAATTGCCTCCAGACAGTAAAAAAACGCAGCTGCCAGACCTATTTTAAATATCCCAAAGCTACATCGATCATAGCAAATGTTGACACCTGTAGCGTCCTCCCCAGCCTGGGTACTCGTAAATGATTACGCCACACACAGAGCTTGGTCTTACGCATCTTTATTGCTCTGTGTGTACCCGCAAACTCCACATTCTAAACATGAAATCAATTCACAACACCTGAACACTTATGTCACAGTTCTATGGAGTCCATCAGGAACCAAGAGGTTCCCGTCATTGCTAACTCACAAGACACTACAACACCCTCAACTGGCTCCCCATAAGCAAAAGAATACACTTCAAAGCACATTGCCTATTAAATCAATATACAACAATAAAACCACCAACCCTGCCAATAAACTGGTGAAACTCATTTTACCCAGAAACCTCCGATCATCTAGCCTCCATCTACAGGTTATCCCCAAAATCTCCTGTTCGAGACTTGCTGGCAGAACCTTTTCATTCCTGATTGAACTCCATGATTCTCTCCATGAGAAAATATACAATCTGCTCCTTTTCAGGAAGCATTTAAAAACATGACTATACCAGCTCAAGCAGTAATGATTCCTCTCTGACATGGCTATTGTCTTTTAGCACTGGATGCCACCCTGTAACCGTGCACCCTACAAATCATAAATAAAAATAAAATTAATTGCGCAATAATTGCTGCTATTGCTGCAATAGCATATGTGCCAACATTTTAGAAGAGGAAATGTAGTTTTCCTATTGACTTCTATTGAAACAGAGGCAATTTCATCCAGGATACAGCCAAAAATAAAGCCATTTTTGGCTTAAAAGATCAGAAGTCTCCCACCTCAATTGGGTCTATTGGCATGTATGCGATAGTGAACTTTGATTATGTTCTTTAACCTGACTGAGGTTGCTGTATTACCTGCTGTGGTGATCTTTATTAATTCTACTGAGATTGCTGCTGTACTGAACTATGACAATGTACATTAACTCTTCTGAGATTGCTGCCATCGCCTGCTATGATACTTTTCTTTAACTCTGCTAAGATTGCTGCTGAAGCCTACTTTACCTATGTGAAATAACTGAACTGAGAATATTGCCACAACCTGTTGTGGGGACCTGCAATATTTGCTAGGACTGCTTCTATAGTGGATGTCGATGAATTTTATTAACTCTACTGAGATTGCTGCTACAATAAGCTTTGATGATGTTCATTAAATATCCTGAGAGTGCTGCAGTAGTGAAACGATGATGTTCATTAACTCATTAACTCTACCGTGATTGCTGCTATAGTGAACTTTGATGATGGCTATTAAGACTACGGTCATAGCCTGCTATGATGATGTTCATTAACTCTATTCAGATTGGTGTCATAGTCTGCTAGGATGATGTTTATTAACGCCACTGAGATTGCTGCCGTAGTCTGCTATGATAATGTTCACTAACTCCACTGAGATTGCTGCCATAGTCTGATATGATGATGTTCATTAACTCCACTGAGATTGCTGTCATAGCCTGCTATGATGATGTTCATTAACTCTATTCAGATTGCTGTCATAGTCTGCTAGGATGATGTTTATTAACACCACTGAGATTGCTGTCATAGCCTGCTATGATGATGTTCATTAACTCTATTCAGATTGCTGTCATAGTCTGCTAGGATGATGTTTATTAACACCACTGAGATTGCTGTCATAGCCTGCTATGATGATGTTCATTAACTCTATTCAGATTGCTGTCATAGTCTGCTAGGATGATGTTTATTAACGCCACTGAGATTGCTCCCGTAGTCTGCTATGATAATGTTCACTAACTCCACTGAGATTGCTGCCATAGTCTGATATGATGATGTTCATTAACTCCACTGAGATTGCTGTCATAGCCTGCTATGATGATGTTCATTAACTCTATTCAGATTGCTGTCATAGCCTGCTATGATGATGTTCATTATCTATATTCAGATTGTTGCCATCGCCCGCTATGACGATGTTCATGAACTTTACTGAGATTCTTGGTGTAGTGAACTTTGATGATGTTCATTAACTCTGCCGAGATAGATGCTACAATGAACTTTGATGACATTAATTAACTCTACTGAAACTACAGTAATAGTGAACTATAATCATTTTTATTACCCCTACTGAGATGGTTGCCAAAGTGTACTACGATGATGTGTAATACTACACTGGGATTACTGCCATAGGGACATATTTATGAGAGGCTGCAACACTGTTGCGTCACTTTTAATGATGCAGTGGTGGCCCAAACCTCTCAACCATATCTATGAGGCCTTGCAAAGCCGCTTTGCGTGGCTTTGCATGGTCCCATAGATATGGAGTAAGGCAGTGCAAGTCGCTTCATTGCCTTGCTGTGCGTCAGGGAGAGGGAGGCGTTTCATGGGCATTGCGGTGGGTGTTCCCACACAACACCCATGGATTATGACGCACCCCAGATTTACAAGGCCATGTAAACCTGGAGATGCATCAGAACCTTACACCTCCGCAGGTGAGGCGTAAGGAGAACTGATTTTTTTCTCTTTCTAAATGTGCTGCATTCTGCCTCCCAGGACTGCCTTTGTGCAGGAAGGTGCCCCTTCCAAATAAAACTGTTGTATATGCTAACATTATGCATGTATTTAACGACTAAATAGAAATTACTGCCATACCTTTCTGTAATGTGTGGGATAACTAGGCTGAGTTTAAGGGATGCATTGAATCGCTATGCAGATACTGCTGCCATGCTGTATATGGGTCTCTACAATAACTATGCTAAGACTGAAGGATGTGTTTAATTGTTGTGAAGAGATTTCTGCAGTTATTTGTTGGGATGCATGTAATAATTTTGCCGAAATTCCTATTGTACTATGGGTGAGTGCATACAAATTCTGCAACTACCTTTGAAAGGTGGGAGCATTGCCAGCACATTCTTCAGTTTGTGCCATCATTTTGCTGTGTTTGCTGTCAATCCATGCTTAAAGGCTTCCACCATATACACCGACTTGTGTCTTGTGCACCTCTGACATCTATGGAATACCTGTTCCAGGCTTGCCACAGTACCATCCTGAAATGTGTGCAGTAAATGTTCTGATAGCATCATCTCAGGAGGAAAGAGCCATATCTAAAGTCAGAAGTTCACCAGGCCATAAACAAAGAACAGTAAGGGCAGTCTTTTCCAGGGATCACAAAAAACACATACTCCTGCCTGTGTGTGAGGCTTTATGAGATGCTGAATAAAACATACTCGGAGTGCACTATTAGTGAACGTGAACCTTATTCTGGAACAGGTGTATCCCAACGGGGGCTAATAGTGCAAACGACATACAAAATCGATATAACTGTGAACATCCCCGGTTGGCATGAGCAATAAAAAAGTAGACATACACCTTTGAGTTAAATGTTCACATTTGCACAAACAACAGTTTTGCAGAATATTATTGGGCAGATGGGACTCAAATCAATGACCTGCAGTTCACACACAGGTCAAGCAGATGCTTCCATGCTGAGCCACGTGATTAGGGCTTTCTAGGTCGTGATCAGGAGCCAATGTAAATGGAAGAGTCAATGTTTACTGGCTCAGCAGTCCAGCTGCAAAAAGGTTACATGATATTTCTATGGCACTGCCAATACCAATCCAGACAGAAAAGGCATGATTGAGTGAGGTAGACATTGAGACGATGCAGCAGTCATGAACCATCGAGCTGGCGGGACCGCCTGACCCCCAGGAGTTGCCATCCAACGTGTCACAAGACTTTAGGTGGGGGTGTGGATTTCACAAAGCTTCGGTGGCCATCTTGAGGTCATGTCTTGTTGTTCTGGATAAAAGAAACCAAATAAGGCGGCCATCTTAGGGTTAGGTTAGAGCCATGAGACATACAGAAAAAACATACACTTGCGAAAAACAAGAAGTGTTGACGCACAGAAGCCACTGTGCAAAGAAGTATTCTGTGCTGAAAGCAACCAAATCAGCATAATAATAAACACATGCTTACTTGACTTGCTTATTTGAAGTATCAGCCAGACGTGCATGGATATGTGATGCAATATTGGTAATTGATCTTTTTAAAAACATTGCTTTATCTGGTTGGAAGTATCATAATGCCCTCTAATACTTAGCTAGATATGTACACAACTTTCTGTCAGCGAGGAAGTTGTCTCCGGAAGTTAGTTTCTGTGCTCCCCAGATAGTGCCTACCAGCTGCTTGTGCTCCTGAAAACAATGCACCTCATGCACTGCAATGGAAGCCCTTGGAGGGGGAATGATACATCAAACTGCCAATATCATGACAGGGAGGAACAAGGACCCCTCTGGCACGTGGTAAAACCTGCGGCAGAACCGAATCAGCCAGACGGACTGTAAGCAGTAGGCAGGGCTGTCTGAATCTATGAACCCAGAGTATGGATCAGGGCCTCGGGCCACCTCAGAACTTTTGCTCCCCTACTGCAATTCAGAAAAGCCCTGCATCCCCACAGGACCGAAACCTATCAGTCCTTACATTTCTACCTCATTGTAAATGACTGTGAATTGTTACTCTAGTCGAATGCTACCTTGTCAGCAAGTGGTTACTTCCTGCTAGGTGTGCACTCCCCAAATACCACCAAACACAAGCATAAACCATGATAATGACCATCATATCATGTTCAAAAGGCACCATGGCTTATATTGGCACATTTGTGTTGCGCTGACATGAATAAAGCACAGATCTATGCTTTTGGCTGCTAATAGTTGAGCAATAATTAGTCTCGGAGTAGCGAAATTGTTTTGACGGTTTTTTTCCTATATGGGTCTCATTTAAAATACCAAAGGTAGAATTTGATACTGCAGAGAACTGAATTGTGAATTCCTGAAAAGGTAACCATGTGGCACTAAGAATCCACCACAGACATTTCCTTTGAAGACTCTGTGGCCACAGGCAGAGACTTGCAGTAGGAACATAAAACAGACCAGTCCATGGAGATGCAGGAGGCTTCACAGGGCAAGAGGGCGATTAAAGAAGGGAGCTGAGATACCCCAACCAAAGGTTTCCACCATTCATCCAACAGAAGTAGACATCACCTTGGAGATGGAGACCATGCAAGGGTGACGAGCAAAACAAACAATGCATGGCTTTGCAGTCAGATGTTATTTGATATGTATGCTGAAAACCTGATGCCTTCCAACCTTGAGCTACGTGTTGTAAACCAACATTACATCCCTCTTAGATGCGTGTAGTCATGGGCGTCAATTCACCAAAATGCCAGGGAGTAGCAGATGTCGCATCATGCAAACTTTAACCTCCAAAGACATCAAATGGTTGACTCATGTTGCACCTTTCACCTCTCTCCAGCAGTCCCCTATCTGATGCTCAAGGGCAAAGGACCAGCAGTGGAAACTACTGAAGACAACAAGATAGCTTCTCTTCCTGTCTCTGTCCTCATGAACCTTGATACACGGCATAGCAAAGCCAGCGCCAGGGCTAGTGAAGGGCCAGCGACAGGTAGCATCAGGCACAGCTGGCTACCCCTAGTTGACATCCATGTGTACCGTTGCCCATCTTAGATTGCTCATGTGTGATGAGATGGAAGCAATAGGTATAATGCTATCGAAGGTGAACCAAGATGAGACTTCTGAAACTCCAACCATAGAAGGCTGTAATTTATGCCATCAGTATGGAGACGCTAAGGGGCATATTTACAAGAAAGTGGTGCATCACAGATGATGTGCCACTTTTCTTGCCCCCCCCGGCACCTATTTACAATACGGCGCACCATGGCAGTCGTTAGGATGCTATTGTGCCGCTTTTCTCCCCTTGCCTTTGAATATAATGGGTGCGTCATTTTAACGCCTGCTCTGAGCAGGCATTAAAAGTGACAGAAAAAAATGGCGCAGTAAAATGTTGTAAATTTCACTGTGCCATTTTTGGGATCTCCCTGTGACGGAACGTCCCCCTTCCATACATAATGCCTGGCGCAGGCATAATGTGGCGCAAGGGGTTAAAAAGCGGCGCATGCAAGCATTGTGCCACTTTGTAACTATGGCGTGACAAAAATGCCTCCATCATACCACATTAGCGTAAAACAAATTACACTAATGTTGCGCAAGGAGGTGCAAAGGGCTTGTAAATATGCCCCTAACTGACCCCAAACTCTATTAACACTGGGGGATTAGCTTGACAACATCTGAGATCTAACAATGCCTGCATGTTTCCACAATGTGATGAGATTGCGTAGCAACTGCTGTGGAATCAGCAAAGCACATGGCCAGGATGCATGTATCATCTGTTTTGTGACTGCTGCATGACAAGCACAGATTTTGGTAGTAAATCATCTGTGATTGCTCGATGCTGTGCAGCGACATTGTTCTAAAACTAATTGTTGGACACTTCAAAAGACTGGGGAGCACATTTACAATGAAGTGGCGCAGGGAAAAGCAGCAAGTGACCTTGCTGCTTTGCCCTGCACCCCAGGGAAAGAGCAGAAATGCACTGTATTTACAAAATATGGTGCATTTGTGTCTCCCTCTGCACTGGCACCCTTTTGGCTGCCTTTCGCCAATGCAGACACCCTTGCTCCATGGTGCAAGCATGCCTGCGTTGCCTGAAGAATAAAAAAAATTCTAGCATTCGCGTTAAGAATTTTTCAATTCTATTAAGGACACGGAGGCAAGGATTATGCTTCTCTTTCTATTGCTTTAATTTAACAGCAGCCAATGAAAATACAGAACAAGAAAAAACTACTTCTCCCATGAACCCCATCAACACATGATGGCCATAGAGTAGGAGCCCTATATAACTCTGCTGAGGACACTTCAACTCCTCTTTCTTTGTTAAACAACATAACCACAAGAAAAATAATATAAAAGTCCAAAAACATGGGTTCTCAAACCCTCAAAAGAGGAGACCACGATCCACTTGAAGACGCTGAAGAACATGCAGCAAACTTGCTGTAGAACAAACCGCGTAACTTCCCAATTATTTGTCCTCTGTGGCTGAAAAAATACAAAAAGTTTTGCCATAAAAACTGACAATAATAGATAAACGTCATACAACTCATAGGGAGGGAAAAAAGCACTGAGCCATCATAACATTACAATAAACTGTTTTAATGATCCACATTATCCATAAAAAACAATCAAATACAGTGCGGTGGGATAATCCTCGCCTCCGTGTCCTTAATAGAATTGAAAAATTCTTAACGCGAATGCTAGAACATTTTTTATTCTATGTCAGGACCGGAGGCTCGGATTATGCTTGTTTAAAGCTGATCCACCACTACAGATGCAATATCAACAATAGGTTTACAGTAAAAAGTTTTAAAAGTAGATGGAGAAGACCAATCTGCGACCCTAAAAATGTCTTCTAGCCGAGAGCCTAGGGCAAAGGACTTCGAAGCCATGGCACCTCGAGTAGAATGAGCCCCAAACTGGGAAACATCAATTCCTGCTTCATTCAAAAGCCAACGAATCCATCTGGCCAAGGTGTCCGAAGAAACAGGGTGATAAGGTTTAACTATGGAAATCAACAACTGACCCCCCAAAATCAGACCGAAATTCTTCAGTACTCACCTCATAAGCCCTAAGGCATTGTACAACACAAAGCTTCGGATTATCCACAAAACTAGGATAAGAGACTGAATTCAGGTTGCACTTGGTACGTCTAGAAATGGAAAAAGTAACTCCTTCTGGAGAAAAAACTCTGCCCGCTAAGTCAAGGGCTCGAACATCCGACACCCTCTTACAAGATATTAAACATAATAACATAGTAAGCTTGGCCGAAAGCTGTTTACGAGAAAGGAATCTATTAGCTGGCCAAGACTCTAAAAAACAAAGAACAATATTCACATCCCAAAGGGATGAATAACGAGGGCGAGGAGGATTAGCTAGCCTGATACCCCTCAACAATTTACACACAATGGGGAGCTCACCCACTGGTTTACCCTCAGTAGGCAAGTGACCTGCTGAACTAGCAGACCGATAGTTATTAATTGATCTATAGGCCAAACCAGCAGAAGCTAATGAAGATAAAAAATTAACAATCAAACTACAATCCGCTGAAGTAGGATTTGCGTCCCGTGCACTACACCAAGCACACCATCTATTCCAGGCGGAAGCATATCTTTTATGTGTGCTGGAGGACCAGGATCCCGCAATGAATGCGGAAGAGTCCTGCAAAAGGCCTGGGAGTTTCCATCTTTCCCTGAAAGCCGCCAAGCCACCAAGGACAACTGATCCGAGAGGATTAGCAGATGAGGAAGACCCGTTGGGTCTAGAAGAAGATTCTCCCTGAACGGGAGAAGAAGCGGATGATCGCAACTCAATTCCAGGGCCACCGGAAACCACACCTGGGACCTCCAAAGAGGGGTAACCAGAATCAGATCCACTTGTTGATGCCGTAACTGGGCCAACACTCTGGGAATCATCAAAAAGGGGGGAAAGGCATACCCCTGATCCAGAGACCAGTCCTGGAGGAATGCATACGTTGCTGACGCTTCCGGATCCGGTCTCCAACTGACAAAACGTTTGATCTGACGGTTGAGCCGGGAAGCAAAGAGATCCATAAAAAAGGGACCCCACCGAGCACAAAGAGCCCGAAAAACCTTGGGGTGAAGCCTACAGTCGCTGAAATCTCGAAGGTGTCGAGAATACCAATCCGCAACTGAGTTGCTGCTCCCTGGCAGGTATTCCGCTATTACTGAGATCCTGTGTTGCAGGCAGTAATGCCAAAAGTCCTTGGCAATTTCTGCCAGAATGCAAGATCTGGCCCCCCCCAATTTGTTGACATATCTCACCGCTGAGATATTGTCCATACGAAGAAGAATGCAACAGTTTGTTTTGAGAGGGGACAGACTCTTGATCGCAAAGGAACCTGCTAGGAGTTCCAGGCAATTGATATGCAGGTTCAACTCCGAACTGGACCAACAGCCCCCGGTGGAGACTGACCCGCAACGGCCTCCCCATCACCACAGACTGGCATCGGACTCTATCACTATCTCCGAAGAGGAACTGAAAATCGCCCTGCCGTTCCACGCTTCCATGTGATGAAGCCACCAATTAATCTCTGATCGAGCCTCTTCCGAAAGGAGGGCCTGGTCCGCATAACTGAGACCCATCTGCAGATGGGAAATCTTTAGCCTCTAAAGGGCTCTGTAATGTAATGGACCCGGAAAGATCGCCTGGATCGAAGAAGAAAGCAGGCCCACCATGCGGGCAATCGCCCTCAATGATACAGTCTGTATCATTGTCCTCTCAGTAATCTCAGTTCCCTCTTGATTGAATGAATCTTTAGAGGGGAAAGTACTAATTGAGGCTGAATGGAGTTGATCTGGATTCCCAGGAATTCCATCCTCTGAGCCGGAACTAGAACTGACTTCTGGGCATTGATTATAAACCCCAGATTCTGAAGCAGAGAAATGGTCCAATTTAGGTGGGATAAAAGGAGAAGGGAGTCCTGAGCCATAATGAGAATGTTGTCTAAATAAATTATGAGACGTACACCTCTGGAGCGAAGATATTCTACCACAGGACGCATCACCTTCGTGAAGCACCAGGGGGCTGATGACAGACCAAAGGAGAGAACCTTGTACTCATAACAGTGACCCCCCCCCCCCCCACCGGAATTGGAGAAACCTTCGATGTGGAGGAAAAATGGGGATGCTTAAATAAGCATCCTTGAGGTCTAAACGAACCATCCAGTCCCCTTCCTGGAGGATGTCCCTCAATAAGTGGATACCCTCCATCTTGAGGTGTCAATAGACCAAGAAACAGTTGAATTCCTTCAGATTCAGAACCAGACGAGACCCCCCCACCCTTCTTGCTCACTAGAAATATGGGGCTGAGAAAACCCAAAGGGTGTCTTGAGATCCTGACAATAGTGCCCTTTGCCACCAGTGCCACCACTTCGGCGGAAATGAAACTGCTCTCTTGTAGGGTGCAAATATACAGGACGAGGGGGAACCAACTGGACGGGGGATTCGTAAAATTTGAGTCTGAAACCTTGAATGGTCTGTATAACCCGAGCATCGCAAGAAATTTTGCGCCATTCCTGTAGAAAAAGACCTGTTCTGACCCCCAAGACTACCTCTGAACTTAGTAACAGGCTCACCTGTGGATCCTGCCTCATGGGAGAAGGGTTGGTTGCCCCTGGATCTTCCTTTGCGGAACCTGAAGCGGCCCACTCGTGGACGTGAGGGGTAGAAAGTAGAGGAGAAGGCGATGTACTCCTGGAAGCCGCCTCTCCCCTGGAGGTAGTACCCATGCTGAGGACCTTGCAGATTGAAGCGGCCGAAGGCCCGCCCTCTAAAGCGTCTGGCCCCACAAAAAAGTGGACGGAGAGCCCTCTTGATAGAACCCTGGGCATTGTCCAAGTCTGCATAAGTTGCTACGAATTTCGATAGTTCCTTCAGGAAGGGAGCCCCAAACAGTAATCCCTGTGCCAAGGGACCAGATTCAATAGAGGAGAGATCCGCTAGGTTGGGGTCCAATTTAATTAAGATGGAGCGGAGACACTCCGAAGAAATGGCACAATTGGCATTACCCAGAAAACACATTGCCCTTTGGGCCCAACCTACTAAAATATCTGGGCTAATGGTCTCGCCTGACTCCTTAGCGTGAAACGCCATTTCCAAAATCTTCGTTAGAGGGCCTGATACGTCCAACAGCTTATCCTGGCACCCCCGCCAGGCTCGATCAATGCCCTTCTTAGGGTCCTTAGAAGACCTCTTTAAGAATGTGACCAGGGAAGGATCTAACTCCAGAGTCTCCGTGACTTTAGAAGGGAAATCCGGTCTAGGGCATTCAGACCTCAACCTAGATCTGACCTCCTTGTCAAAGCTGTGTCTAATGTGGGATTCCACATAATCCAAAACTTCTACAGGAGGCACCCATGATGAAGAATGAGGATGTATAATGTCCTCAGGCTCAAAGGTCAAGACCTTAGGAGCCGGGAGGGGATCCTCCTGGTGATGAGCCTTCTTCTTATGTTTACAGGGAGTATCATCCCCAGTCTCAGAAGAGAGATCAGAAGAAGAGGAGACCAGATCCTCTCCGGTTTTAGCCTTGTGAGTAGACGCATTGTAGTCATGCTCTTTCGCCATGGCCCTGATAAGACTCTCAAAATCCGCCAAATGCAGGTTGTGACCTTGTCGGCGAGGTTGGGAACCACCAGACAGGGAGGGTTCTAGTATAGACTGGTTTCTAGTAGGGGTAACCCATCCCTGCTGTTCCGCAAAACCAATGAGGTGATGCTTAACTGGTTTAATCGCCTGAGCTAAGGCTTGATTCACAGTGTGGCGTACACCAACATCCAGAGCATAAACCAGGTCCTGCTCAAAAGACCCTGCAGGCTCCTTCTAATAGTATTCCTCAGTCGCCTGGTCATCTTAGCCAGTCATGCTGACAGCAGAAAAAGGAGGGGCTCCAGAGGAGCAATAAGGCTGATTTTTTTTTTTTTTTATTAATTAGGGCAAAATACCAATATTTTCAAATATATAAGTGCCCAAAGGAACTGGACCCAGTCCAAATAATGTTGGTGTCTCAGATAAATTTAAGGTGTGGAGGGAGCTGCCCCACAGTCACAGCACCAGGCCCAGCCTGAATAATAATCTTTTGCAACCCCAGAAGTCTCCACTCCGGGTGTAAAACGGGGAGCACTCAAAGCCGGCAAAGAGACGACCACACGCGTCTCACTCGTGTCGGCAGAAAGCTCGGCAAAGCGAGCATAGGAAAACGAAAGCCTATGCCTGGAAACAGAAAGAGGACTGAGCAGCCGAGCCACGGGACCTCGCTCCCCTGCTCCCACTCCACCGATAAATACGGGCTGAGGCCAAGCGGCCGGCCCTTGGAGGGAAACTCCGCTCCCAGCAAAAGAATCGCTTGCAAAGCGCTGTGCTAAAATCGTACACAAGATACACTGCATGATAAGAAATAATGAAGAAACACACTTAACTGGCTGCGAAGCAGCAAAGAAAGAGGAGTTGAAGTGTCTTCAGCAGAGTTATATAGGGCTCCTACTCTATGGCCATCACGTGTTGATGGGGTTCATGGGAGAAGTCGTTTTTTCTTGTTCTGTATTTTCATTGGCTGCTGTTAAATTAAAGCAATAGAAAGAGAAGCATAATCCGAGCCTCCGGTCCTGACATAGAATTGTTTTGCGCAGGGACACCTTCCTGTGCAAAAACAATCCATGGAGGCGTATTCCTCTTTCTATGTGTGCTGCAGAAATCATATAAAGGGGAAAAAACAAGGAGAAAGAGGTATTTCTCCTTGTTACACCCTCCATAGCGAGGCGTATGGTTTTGACGCATTTCCAGGTTTACACAGCCTTGTAAATCTCAGAATGTGTCAAAACCCATGAGTGTTGCATGGGGAAACCCACCGCAACGCCCATGTAATGCCTCCCTGATGCCGAGTAAGGCAATGCAGCGACCTGCGTTGCGTTGCCTTACACCATATCTACGAGTGGCTTTGGGTGGCCTCGTAGATATGTGTCTGCACTGTGTCGCCATAGCGTCAAAAAAGTGACACATCTGTGGCGCATGGGGCTTGTAAATATGCCCTTTCGGTGGTTTTGAAGAAAAGGGTGGGTGGACATGCATCCACATGTGGAGAGCGCTAGAGACTGGTACGAGGAGATAAGAGTGAAAGTGAGGTGGGATTGAGGGACCCTAGTGGAAGAAAGGTGGTAGGCACAGGAGGGAAGATGTGGTAGGATTAGGTAGGGCTAGAAGGGGAGGAGGTGGTGCATGTAGATGTGCTTGCGGAGAAGTAATGTAGATGGGAAAAGGTTTATCACTTGAGCAGTGCAATATGGAAATGTGTTTTTTACTGTAGTTCAGATTGCATATTGACTTATTTCCAGTGATTACAATTCATTTCTCAAGGTGTATCTGTATTGACAGGCAGCCCTTGGTTTTGTTACTTTTACACGCATCCGTGGGGCGTAATACATTCTCAACATACGGGATGGGTGGGTGGAAGCCCTCGGGAATCCCAGGGCAAGGAGCCTTGATAATGCAGACATCTACCACACAAGGGATGCACTTCAACCTTCCAGACAGCCAGCAGGGATGATGGGTGGACGAGCGGTGTTGATGGGTCGACGAGCGGTGTTGATGGGTCGACCTTTTGCAACTGGGCATCGGTATATTCAGAACTAACAGGGCTCCTTAAGGCTGCTGCTGATCTGTGAAAAGTTTGACTCCAAAATTATATATAGCTACATTCTGATGACCAGTCCCAACATAATAGACTTCTGGGATGCTATCTGCAAAGTAATTATAGGTCAAAAGGAAGTAAGTTGTTTGTCATTGGTGCGTGTGTGAACTCATGGAGACAAACCTGGTAAGCCTGCCTGCCCTTGGAGTAAGAACTCATGACTTGGGGTACGCGTGGCAATAAATTCACTTTCAGGACGACACAGCACCGCTGGAACAGTCGATTTGTGTGATTCCTCCTTGAAAAGTTCTGCAACCTATAATCAGCTAGAGGGCTGGAAAACTCCAGTGATGTCTGAAAACCCCTGTGGGGCAAGTGTCTTGTGCAACAGCGGCCGGCGCGCCTTGCTGAGTCGACTTATAAAAACAGCATGATTAATTCGCAATATTTTTTCAGAAAAAAATTAAATATGTTACAAACTTCACGAGTGAGAACTCGACTCCGATCCTTCCATCTGAGCAGCCCGATCTCTTCAAAAGCAATCTGAGGCCAAGGTGCAGGCTGGGACCTGCGGCGCTGGTCTCATTCCCAACTTTCAAACTTATACAACTTCGGTTTGGTCCCCCTGGGGCCCGCGGCCCCGCCCCTCGGAGAGGGAAAGTAAAACCGGAGACAAAAATGAAGTTAGAGGCTTCGACATGTGAGGTCAGAGCCCGGATCAAGAGGCATTAAAGAGTGTTTTTTCAGTGCATCCGCTAATTAGGAGAGACTGTTTCCCGGACTGTCACTCAGTGTGTTTTTATCCTTGGGTTTCCAGAGCTGAGGAGACTGACGGGCGTGGGGGTCGGGGAGACCTTCTGATCCTGGTTACTGGGACATTTGCAGCTCTTGCGCAGGGAGGGGTCTATCGCGGGGTGATCTTTCAGGCAGGTGGTGGGTGAGTAATAGTTTTATTAATAATCTTGATCCGTTGGCGCGCGGAGAATCGGCGTGACTCATTCAGAAAGTCCAGGTGTTGTCCATGAGCTCGTCCCAGTATTCTGTGACATTTCATCGTATTAGACGTCAGGCATCCCAGACTCTTGTCTCATTGGCTGAGCGCATAGTTCACATGGGAGGCTGTGTTTACAGATTAGGGGTGTGTAAAGTTGCAACACTGCGTCCACGCACTTTGTAAAGTTGGTGGGGAAACACTCTAAACCAGTGGTTCCCACCCTTTTGACTTCTGTGGACCCCCACTTTATCATTACTGGAATATGGGGACCCCCCACTGAATCATTATTTGAATCTGGGGACCCCCCCAGTGAGATATTACTGGAAGCTGTGAACCTAATCTGTTAATATTATTTAATTTTCTAAGCAGTCGCGGACCCCTAGAGAAGGCTTCGCGGACCCCCAGGGGTCCCCGGACCACAGGTTGGGAACCACTGATCTAAAAGTCCCAGAAAAGGCATTCATAAAGATAATTTTGGTGGGAGGAAACCTCAGTAAATTGTTGCTTACTTTTTTTTTTTTTTTTACCAAGAGGCGGACTATCTGTTTGCTATTTATTCACTTCAATAAAATAAGCAAACACACTTCTGGGGGCCTCTTCCGTATGGTAGAAATGATGTGTGAAGTGTGCTTGAAGACTAGGGGCCCAATTCACAAAGGTAACCTACGCGTTTGAGTAACTTACTCTTTTGAATACATTCACTACTTTATACTTATTCACAAAATCTGAGCGTAAGTCACCGCTAAAAACACACAGTAGTAAATCCAGCACCACTCAAGGCCTGCCACCGGCACTGCAACACCCGCCACATAAAACAACGGAGGCAGAGAATCAAACTTAAACCCATAGAAATTATTGTTAAATGAAATTGAATTATTTAAAATAGTTAAACATATAAATGAACTTCATTTAATGTTTAAAATATATATAGATGTGAAATAGTGCACAATTATTATTTCACAAAACCATTTTAATTGCCTATCTTGAATTAAAAAATAATACAACACTAATATGAGTAGCACTTATTTCTGAGGGCCGGGGCTTAGTTTTCTGTCTCAACAAGACATGTGGAAAAGAAAAACAAAAAAATGCGTCAGAAAGGGGAAAAGCAGGAAGCTACAAGAGTGAGCTGAAGGGGAAGGGAGTGGCTGTAAATGGATTGAAGAGGCCCGAGGTGGCTTCAGGTTTACGCTGCCTCAGTATTGTGTGCTCGCACTTTTAATTGCAACAGCCGCTTTTTTAAGAGGGGAGCTTACCTTTTTATTTACAAATTAAGCACTGCATTTAGGTACTTCTCTGCACAAGGCCCCCTCCTCTCCTCACACAGTGAGATTTTTATTCATGTTGGCAGGTCTGATAACTGATTGCAGAATGCATTGAACATCGTGCACAATTACATACATATTGGGGAAATATTTTTGGATTTCTCCATTGGCATTGTATAATCTCCCCACATGAAAAAATCTTGTGACCTTTGGAGAAAGACCTTGGCCTGTGCGCACACTAACCTTGGGGTGGCCCTGTACTCTTCACACATGTCCATGTCAAAAGTAACTGCAGTGCATCGCTCAAAAGACCTACCACACATTAAAACATGGGACTAGTGCGGGCTCCACTGAACAGAGCAGCAGAGGGCCAGCAATGGCTAGTGTAGGTCTACTGTTCCAACATTCCCATATCTGTCTTTGTTTCTTCCTCCTTAACTCAGAACACTGTAATGCCATTGGGTTAATGCTCTAACATTGTAGCCTTTTGCATGAGGCTATGCCAGTCACTAAAGGCTATGCTAATGAACTGGACTGATCCATTTCCCTATTATTATTTAAAGGTATAGGCCAATATCCAAATGACTAAGCCCCACTATTGATCAGGATTAGGCTGTAGGTCAAACACCAGCATCGGGAGATGAGCTCACTGGGGACAGACTGAACATGGCTTTCTGAATGCTGGTCTGCTTCCGACCCTGTCCCAGTGGCGTAACAAAGGCCCCCGCATCCCCTGCGGTGCGGGGTGGCCCTCAGCTCCAGGGGGCCCCTTAGCACAGTACACTGTGCAAGGGCGACAGGCCTCTGACTGTGTCCGGGGTGGAGGGGGCCCCTCAAGGTACTTTGCAGGGGCCCCCCTCACGTTTTGTTACGCCACTGCCCTTTCCTCTAATTCCTCCACTCTTCTGTATCTTCTGACAAAGGTACCTGATTTGCAATTATTGCCCTGTCCCTCTACAATGACTCCAAAACATGGCGACTGTAAGAAACATTGTAGAAGCCAACAGAGTGGCTTTTAAGGGTTATAAATGACACCTGCCTTTATCTCCATTCATAAGAGTTCGAGGAATTTCTATACATTCACTCAAAGTCCATATGTGGTAAATTTATCTGTGCAAACAGCTGAGACCACTTTAGAGGCAGATCTAACTCTCACACCATGTCCTGTACACATTTGGATAGTATTGTCATGGCTCCAGGGTCTTCCCAGCAACGAAGGACCAAATTATGCAGCATGGTAAATTATGTGGCACAAGTCAAATTCTGTGGCATAATGCGGCACATTCTGTGGCAGTATTATTTCATTATGTTGTCACTTTACGACACATTAATACTGTCTGGGTAATGTTTCACCATATTACTAAACGTTAACACCTGAACACAGCAATCAGAAACCGAAAGGTGATGAGTTTACCTTTGCAGACGGACCTCCACTGTGCAGCACCACGTTGGCGCTGTTTAAAATAAAGTTGATGCATTTGAGCTAGAATCACTTTTCTGGCACAATCTGGAAATTAGGTAGCAGATGGTGGATTATGTGCAAATGTTAATGTACAATTCTGCAGAGGGACATGGGTGCCTGGAGGGCAAACCACGGAGTCCTAGATGTTGCATTAACAAACATGTTTTAAGTTGTTTTTCTGTATTTCGATTTGAAGGCCGGGAAAGAGTTGTACTTTTACCACCTTGGAGAGTTAGCAGCTGTCCTCCAATAATACATTTTCTTAATGAGGGAGTCATTGTTAAGAGTTCACTTTAGTGGCCCCTGATTTACACACTCCGCTGGAGAGCTGAAGGGTGCAATTTCATGACGTGCTTAATTTGTAAAAGAATAAGTGCCGGGGCCAAAATATTTTTATCAGAAGCCCGCAGCCAGAACCGACGAATGTCAGGACTGCAGAATATCAAGACTGCATAGTCTTAATTCCACGTCATGCGCCATTCTCCCACCATCATACACTCCCTGACCCATCCTGACTCCTCCTTCCAGGGCTCTGCTTCCAATCGCTGGACCTCGAGCCTGCTGCTCGCCTGCTGTCCGTCCCACTTGAGCGGCACTTAAGGTCTCCCCGGAACGGACTGCGCTCCCTGCTGCGTAGGTGCTTGTCTTTAGGGACTTAATTTTTTAGTTTTACGTTTTAAGGGTTTTGTTTTGGTTACTTTGGTTTTCTGCTATTCTTGCCAGCACCCCTCCAGTGCATTCTGCTCAAAGTCCGCTCCCTCTGCAGGCACTCCATAGAGGTCTGGGACACGACTCCACTCTCGCCCCTGAGAAGGCCTTCATCACGGAAACTTAGCTCAGCCCAACCGCGAACCAGACATCCCAGTTGCAACCCCCACTAGCTAAAAGATGCTCCACAAAGACCGCACAAACAAACATAGTGGAGGGATCCCCATAACCTTAAAGGCCACCATCCATTGCACCATCACTAACGATGACCCCAAACCCCTCTTCGAAGACCTCAATTCTCAACTACATACAGATGCCAAGACCACATCAAGAGGCACCCTTGTCCACCCACCACCAGGATCCCATCCGGTCTTCTGCAATGCCATCCCCAACCTCATCACCCCCCCGCCCCAGCCTTAGACTCTCAGCACTAAATCCTGCTCAGCGATCTCAACTTCTACAACGATGATCCTAAAGACACCAACACCGCCACCCTCCTCGAGAACCTTGATAACATCTGACTCATTCAATTATCCACGCACCCTCGGACAAAGCTGGACACATACTCAACATCATCTTCAGCTCCAGCAACAGAATCAAGTTCACCCACATCACAGAGGTCACTTGGACCGACCACGCCATCGTCCACTTCACCTTTGCAGGCCGTGATCAACACGCACCTACCACTATCAACGAGGCCACCTGCCGCAGCGGGGGAGATTTACCAAGACGCAATGGACCAAATCCCTCAGCACCTCACAACCTGAAACCTCAGCATATCTCAGCCAGATCCCTCATGAACATGAATGCCTGAATCACCAACTGCGCCCACAAAACTGCCCCACTGAAACCAGCCAATTCCACCAAAACCACAAAACGAACTAGCTGATACACCCCCAAGGTCAAAACTGCTAAGCGTAGTTGCTACCAACTCGAGGAGCAATGGTGAGCTTCCAAATACCCCTCTGAAAAAGCCACATACAAACAGGGCTCAGCGAATACCACCAACGCATCAAAGCAGCCAAGAAAGCAGCCATCACCAACCGCATCAACACCGTGGCCAACCACGCTAGTTAAGGAACTCTTCAAGATTGTCAACAAATTCACCAACCCTCCTGCCACAGAGAACGCCATCCACCTCTCCAGGAACTCTGTGACTCCCTCTCAGTCTATTTGCACAGCAAGATTACCACAATCTACAACAACGTCAACCCCAAATTCCCTACCCTCAGTCTCATCAACCACCAACCAAATGCTCACCACATGGACCCCTCTCACTACCCTGACCACCATGACCATCATGTAGTCCATCCACTCCGGAGTCCAGACCGATCTCTGCCCCCACCGCCTCTTCAACCTCAGAGCCAAACTTATAAGTACAGAACTCACCAACATCTTTAACACCTCCGTCCGCACAACAACTTTCCCAGACAAATGGAAACATGCTGAGGTCAGACCACTCCTGAAAAAGCCCTCAGTGGACCCCAGAGACCTCAAAAACTACAGACTGATCTCTCTCCTCCCTTTCCCCACCAAAGTATTAGAGAAGGCCGTCAACACACAACTCACCGAATACCTGGAACTCAACCAACTACTCAACTCATCTCAATTTGAATTCCACCCAAACCACAGCATGTAAACTGTGCTATCGCTGCCACAGACAACATAAGAGCTGTCCTAGACCGCAAATAAACCGCAGTCCTGATCCTTCTCGACCTCACAGCAGTGTTTGACACCATCTCCCACCACACCCTGACCACTGTATCACCCTCTACACCAGACTGCCCACCCAACTACTCAGAAGACACCGAACCATTCAGAACACCGCAGCCAGGCTCATGCTTAACCTACCAAAACAGGCTCACATCACCCCCCTCCTCAGACACCTCCACTGGCTCCCCATCAAGAAGAGATGCCTGTTCAAAACCCTCACACTACATTTACAAGGACCATCCTAAATCAACCACTGCGTAAACTTCCACCTGTCCAGAAGACACCTTCGCTCTGCCACTCAGCCTCTCCCACACACCCCTCGCATCCGCCGAAGCCGCACAAGAGACCAATCATTTTCCTAAACCGCCAAGGCCTGGAACTCCCTTCTGCTACACCTCCGAACAGGACCAACCCTGACAGAGTTCCAGAAAAAGCTCAAGATCTGGTTTTTCGACGGAGACAAGGCACCAAAGCGCCCGGAGACCCTCAGGGGTGACATTGCACCCTCTACAAATAGACTGATTGATTGATGTTTTTTTACTGACACTTTCACCTAACTATAATATCCCTTTAAACTTTGTTTTTTTCAATGAATGTATACATATACTGTACCAGGTGGCAGTCACCATTGGGTATTTATAGTTTGGATCATGTTTACATAGAAAAAGCATTTTTTGGTTTAATTATAACTTTGGAGCCGTTCGCCGAATCTTCAGAAAACTTTTCAAAATAAAGTCTCATTCACCTCAGCTCCTTCCTGGAAAGATTCTGTGTGATCCGTCACGAGGGGTCTGAGAAAAAGGGAGAGTCTTAAAATGCGTTTTCCCCATTGATTTTCCATGGGGAAAATTAGCCAGAGCCAAATTGGCTGAGTGAAATAACTCCAAAATTGGCAGAAAGGTAGAAAATGGTCCGGGAGGAGAGGAGGGGAGCACATTGCTTAGTTTTGGGAGGGGGGCACATGGCACCCATCCCCGGGCTTCTGTGAGGGCCCACGGACGTTATTCTCTGGAGTCGTTTTGATAATAAGGAACTATAGTTCAGGTAATAGACAGAAATGTCAAATAATAACCTCTACCTTGACTATATTGTCACATCCTTAGTCAGTTGTAAAAGAAAAACTTTAGATTTAAGTGTAAAATATGCTATTTATTTGCTAACTGAAACTATGTACAAACTATGTAATAAAGTATATCGAGCTAATCCTACAATAGATATATTATCCTAAAACAACCATATCACATGATGTCAATAAACATTATTCTAATAATTATATTTGTCAGCACAAGTCAGAATTATAATCAGTACTGATGATTTATAAACAGTACAAATGAGCTTCATAAATATTACTGTCAGTGGCAAATGTGTTCATCCTTGATGAAATGGCATTATGCCACATGAGATGAATCATACCAGTCTACTCTTCCTGTTACCCGAAGAACCATAAAATGGCCACACAGACTGTGGCCGCCAACCAATCACTTCCCTTTTGTGGATAGTGAGGCAATTGTGCCAAATACTCCTTCTCTTTTTTTAAAAACAATAACAAATAAATGTCATCATTCCTATTTAGGCCATTTCTATGAATAAAGCTAGAACCAACTGCTTTAAGCCACACACCACTGCACTTTAACTATCATCTTACCACTGCACCTAGTCTGGGCATCTTACCCTAAAAGAGAAGTATCTTGTTTCTACTAGTTATCCTTCCAGGAGAACATCAACATCATTTCACTAGTTCTAAGGAGCCCATACATTTCATTTCTACTTTATGAATCTAGGCCTTCTTTTACCAATATTCCTGAGGACAAGTGAGAGTTGTTATCTGAATGGAAACATACTTGAGTGAGGACTGACCTGCTCTGACTTCATATTTCCCTCAGAGCAGCATTACAGTGAGACAACCTACACCCTATACCACTCATACTCTGTGGTGCTATGGGTGCCTGGCTTTGTAAAGCACACACCTGCCCTGATGTTCATTCTCTCATTCATTCAGTCATACCTCCTTGCTCTTCAGTCAGAGTCTTCGTGTTCATACCTTCTACAAATGTCACTTAATGCAGGACCCTGATGATTCACCTGTATTCCTGAGAGCAGAGGGTTCACCTAAAATCAACCAATCAGTAGGATTAGTAGACTACACTCATCACCCATGAGGGTATCCAGGTGCTGAATGTGCTGAGAGCGTCTTAGTCAAACAGCCAGGTCTTGAGCCTCTTTCTGAAATCCTGGATGGAGGAAGAGGTGCTTAGGGGGATCTGAAGGCTGTGCCACGGGTCAGCCTCCGTTCTTGCTACAGCGGATGCGGGGGAGGTAGAGAGAGGCGGTGCGTAGGTGTCTGGTGGGGTGGTGAAAGTTCAGTCTGTGGTTGAGGCATGCAGGTCCTTGGTTGTGTACGGCTTTGTAGGCAAGTGTCAGCAGCTTGAATTGGTGTTGTGTGTGTATAGGAAGCCAGTGGACGTTCTTTAGGTGGGGAGATATGCAGAGGGTGAGGAAGCAGGTGGAGGATACAGCATTGACTTGGTTCTTCATGTTTAGTTTGTTGTCAATGAGGACTCAGGCATGATCTGTGGGGAGACCCCTAGGCCCGCGGGCCACGAGGAGTTGTCCTACAGTGAGGTGGAGTTTCCAAATAACAGGAGTTCAGTTTTGCCGGTGCTGAGTTTGAGGCAATTGTCCTTCGTCCAGTAGGCGACGCTGTTCATGCGGAGATGAAAGTTGGTCTTTGCTGTGGAGAGGTCTTTAGATAGCAAGAGGATGAGCTGTGTATTGTCTGCGTAGGAGATGATGTTTAGTCCGTGATTTCTTACGATGTTGGCTAGGGGGGTCATGTAGGTGTTGAAGAGGGTGGGGCTGAGGGAAGATCCTTGGGGAATGCCGCGGATGATGGCCTCGGGTTGTGAAGTAAAGGGAGAGAGGAGGGCTCTCTGTGTTCGTCAAGTGAGGAAAGATGCAATCCATTCCAGTGCGTCACCTCGAATGCCGATCTGGTGCAGTCTTTTGAGCAGGGGGTGGTGGGACACTCTCGAAGGCTGCTGAGATGTCGAGGAGACTGAGGGCAGCCGAGTCTCCTTAATCCAGGAGGTTTCTGAAATTGTCTGTAGCATCAATCGGGGCGGTTTCAGTGCTGTGTTTAGAGCGGAATCCAGTTTGGGATGAGTCCAGGAGGTCGCTGTCTTCTAGGTACATTGTGAGTTGTTGGTTGATGGCTTTCTCAAGTACTTTTGCCAGTAAGGAGAGCAAGGAGATCGGTCGGTAGATGTGGAGTTTGTTGCGGTCGGCGAAGGGTTTTTCCAGGAGGGCTTTGACTCTTGCGTGTTTGCAGTCCTTGGGGTAGGTAGCTGAGGTGATGGATGTGTTGAGGATATCTGTGAGTCTGCTGCTGATGGTGCTGTTGTCGAGGGTGAACATGTGGGGAGGAGATGGGTCCGTGGGGGATCCTGAATGGATGGAATTCATGAAGTTGGTGGTAATTTGAGGGGTGAGCTGGTTCCATTCGGTGGTTCTGTAGTTGGTGGGGGTGCCTGTGAGGTTAAGGAGGCTCATGGTGTTGGTGGGGTGAGCCACAAAGTTTCTGTAGATGTTTGAGATTTTGTTGTGAAAGTAGTCGGCCAGGGAGTCGTGTTGTTCCTAGGTGGGTCAAGTGCTGTTTTCCACTGCTGAAGGATTGGCTAACTCCAGGACGATACTGAAGAGGTCTTTGCTGCGCTTGGAGATGGCTTGAATGCTAGTGGCTAAGGCATGTTTTCTAGTGTCTTTTAGGAGTTTGTGGTATTTGTTGAGTGTGTTCTTGAAAGTGGTTCAGCCTTTGGGGTGTTTGGAGGTGTGCCATTTCCTCTCAAGTTGTTTGCATTCTTTGTGTAGTATGGCGATGCCTCTTCCGAGTTTGTTGGTGCGGTCGCAGTGGATGATTTTGTATCTGTCGGGCGCGGCGATGTCGGGTGTGGAGGTAGCATTGAGCCAAGTCTCTGTGAGGAAGATGAGGTCAGGTGCAAGGGTAGTGGTGGCATCCCATATCTCGGTTGTATGCTTGCAAAGGGAGCGGACATTGAGCAGTATGCAGTGTAGTTGGTGGGTGGTCCATGTTGCAGGGGTTAGGTCCGCGGTTGGGTGTACTGAAGGGTTTGGGTTGCAGGTGTATCGGCATTGTCGGCAGGTTAAGGGACCGGCTGTGGTGCGAGGAGCGGTGAGGCAGCGGTTTCTGTTGCGTGGTCGGGCATTGAGGGTGGTGAGTTCCACTCTGGAGTGGCAGTGGAAGGTGTGAGAGCCAGGGTTCCTGGCGCTGGGTGCAGTCCAAGCACTGACGGACTTGCCGTTGGTGCAGCCGCACAGTGGCCTCCGTAAGTAGTCCTGTGAGGTGGGAGGGGCTGGCAGGAAGGCAGTGGGAAGAAAAGGCGGGAACAAGCGGCAAGGTGCAAAACGGGTGGCAAAACAACACAGCAAAGTGAAAATAATTATAACTAAGCAAAGCAAAATTATTCTAAACTGAGTACAATGCAAAAACAAGAGCAATGCGGGCAAAACGAAAACAAATTACAAAGTAGCAAAGCAAAAATAATCCTAAACTGAGAACAATGTGGGCAAATAGGAAACAATTTGGGCAAAACGAAAACAATTACAAAGTAAGCGAAGCTAATATAATTCTAAACTGAGCACAATACAAGAAACAATTTGGGCAAAACAAGGGAAGAACAATCACCAGGACAGCAGGCTAGAAACGAGGGCCCAAAGTCAGAGGCCACCAACAGTGCCTGTGAAATATTAGGCAGCAGCTGGGGAGTGGTGCGCTTGAACCAGGATTCAAGGGGCTACTTTTACAGGGCCACATTTATAAGGTTTGACTCCAGTGATTATGGGATACAAATTTCTAATCTAATGATCTAACATGAGACGCGTCCTGGTGGGTTTGTAGAATGAAAACTCTGCCCCGAACAAACTTGAATGAAGACACTTCTGGTGACATGTAATACAGATCCTTGTAAGTCTCCAGGTCAATTTCAACTCTCTCTGACCAAATGTCTCACATAAATTTCAATCAGCAACAACATCAAAATTCCAAAATGACATCACAGGCTCTCAGATTTCAGACAGCAGCAGCTTTTTGCATTCCATAATGACATCACAGGCTCTCAGCTTTCAGTCAGCAGCATCTTCAGCATTCCATAATGACATCACAGGCTCTCAGCTTTCAGCAGCAGCATCTTCAACATTCCATAATGACATCACAGGCTCTCAGCTTTCAGTCAGCAGCAGCCTCGACGTTTCATAATGACACTTCCAGTCAACAGCAGCAGCAACATTCCATATCCATAATGACTCCACAGTCTTACAGCTTTCAGTCAGCAGTAACTATAAGAATTTCAGAATGACATCACAGGCTCTCAGCTTTTAGTCAGCAGCGGCTTCAACATTCCATAATGACAACAGAGGTTATCGGGTTTCAATATAACGTAAAATTGGAGTATACTCCTCTATGTTATTTAGCTAGGGAAATTATTAGAAATTTGGTAGCAGCCAATGGGAGCATCTGCTATTAGAAGCAAGCGCCCTAACCCACCCAAAGATGGCATGCTTCTTCATCGGGCCTGCTCCTTGTTTGGCTGCTGCTGCAATGCCCAATGGGCCTCATGAGGGGGCACTTTGTCTGTGATCTTTTTAAGGCTCACCAAAGATTGACTGGGGAGGTGAATGTGTCCCAGTAGGTCAGTGAGACGATTAGAAAAGTTGGAATAAAATTGACTATGGAGCTAATAAAGCTGTAGTTTTAATTAAAATCCAGATTCATGCCAAATTAAAACCAGTGTGAGAAACCCATGGACATAATGATCCTAGTTTTTAAAGAAAAGAGTTGGATTTGTGATATATTAAATATGGTAGGACAAGTAGATTTACATTTATATTGGCTCTTTGTCGACATGTTTCATGCCTAGGAATGTCAAATGATGATTAACTGGTATTTTTTCAGGACCACTAAAATTATAAAAGCGGGGCTTTTTTACAATTTGTGGCACAGTGCAGTGCTGTAAGCCATCTTGCAGAGCTGCCCTGCATCAAAAGAAAAGGGCCGGAATGTGCCATGTCTATAAGATAGAGTATCTTGGGCACTACGAGACGCGTTTCCTCGTGGGGTCTCTGTGTGCTCTCGCCACCACAAACAGATCGGACAGACCTGACGGAGCCACTGTAGTGTGGAGCGATGTGGCCCCTGTGCACCCTCCGGGACACCTACAGTCCAGACATTGTTCCTCGGCATCATCCACGTGGTCCTGGAGCTGCTCCACCTGTTTTCGCTGCTGCAAGAGCTGTGTTGAGTGTTTTATGTGTCTGGATCACAAAGCTGTTAACTCTCCTATTGCCTTTCCTCTGTGCGCCAATTTCAATTGGAAAAGGAGGCGGGAGCACACTGCCTGGCATACCTGCACACACTTAGTCCAGATGCATTGTGGTAAATGTAGTGCATGATAACACTCACTTCAATTGAAAGACTTCAGTATTCACCATTTTTGATCCAGCCAGTGCACTGTATCTCAAGACACGTATTTCAGGATAATTGTCCTTCTTCAGTAGCGAGTAACAAGTGAAAGGTGAGGGTGCTGGCAATGCTGCTTACAGTCTTCACAGGTTTAATACCACTCAGAGAGCACAGGTCCATCCCAGAACTCATCAGCCCAATAACTCAGCAGGGAATTGAGTTGGTACGGCTGCACTCGGCTTGTAAGACTTGTCAAGAGAAGTGGCTGGACACTTGTGCTCTTTAAGTCCCAAATTAAATAAAAACTAAATAAAACATATCTGTGTCCACTGCCAGGGTAATCCATGACCCAGTGCCATATTTATGGCCACGTCACGCAGTGCAGCGCAGCATCTCACCTTGCCGTTCCATGCAGGATAGTTTATGTGCAGGAAGATGTACCTTCCTGCACAAAAACAATCCCCTGAGGCTTTTTCCTGTTTCTTTGTGGGCTGTAGAATGAGGTATACATAGAAAGAGATAGATATTGCACCTCATTATACTTCACATGGGGATGTGTATCTTTTTGACGCATTCCCAGGTTTACCTGTTCTTGTAAATGCGGGAATGCGTCAATAGTCATGTATGTACGCAGCGCCCACCTAAATGTCTCCCTGGTGCAGAGTAATGCAACCCAGCGATTTGTGCTGCATTACATTACTCAGGATTTATCAAGCCACACAGGGCCACGCAAGGTGGCCTTGCGTGGCTTCATAAATATAATTTTTCATTTGTGTCACTCTTGCATCACGTTGCATGGTGCAAGAGCAATGCAAAGGAGCTCATAAATATTCCCCATAGTTTCTTCTCAGCTCGCAACACATGTATCTCCCTGTCCCAGTGTGTTCCCTTGTCCGGCATGGGTTTCCCTCTCCTTGTGTCTATGCGTCTGATTTAGAGTTTAGCGAATGTAACACTGTCACACTATGACAGATATTCCATCTGCCTTGTTAAAAGTGCATTATGTCCTACGCACTGTCCCAGTATCAGTGTCCCCCGTCACAGCACATCTCTCATTCTGGCCCAGAGTGTGTGTATTTCCTAATCCAGTATATATGTCCCTCCTTCTCTCCCAGTGAATTCTCAGACTTGGGAGAGTATGTATGAGCCCCTTGCAGTGCTGGAGCATCACTGTTTGAGACGCTCCAGTGGCGCGAACTACAAAATCATATCTATGAGGCCACGTGAAGCCTCTTTGCGTGGCTTTGAATGACCTTGTAGATAAGGAGTAAGGCACTGCAGCGAAAATCACTGCATTGCCTTACTCTGCACTCAAGAGGCATTCCATGGGCGTTGTGGTGGTGTTCCCACGCAACACCCATGGATTTTGATGCTTCCCCAGATTTACAAGAGCCTGTAAACCTGGGGATGCGCCACAACCTTATGCCTCCTCAGAGGAGACGTAACCAGGAGAAATATTTTCATTTCTCCTCGCTGTTTCCTCTTTCTACGTGAAATGCCTCTCAGGATTGTTTTTTGTGCAGGAAGGTGCCCGTTCCTGCACAAAAACAATCCCACCAACAACACAGGCATCCCTGCACCAAGGTACAAGGGTTCCTGCATTGGCGCTAGGCTGCCGAAACGGCGCCAGCGCAGGGAGAAGGACAGGAATCTACTGTATTGCATAAATACACCGCATTCCTGCCCTTTCACTTTGGCTAGGGCAGCTCAGCACGGTTACTTGCTGCGCTGCCCTACGCTACATCCCCGGGTACCTGGGCCTTGGAGTATATGTTCTTTCGTTCTAGGCCTGGGGTCTCCATTGTCACAATGCACTGCATGTTTCACCTGTTCTTACCACGTTTATGTTTGTTGCTTTAAACGTCCTCAGTTTCCAAAGGGCTTTCTGTAATCACACAAAGAGCCTGCAGCCAAGCATGTGCTGAGCATCAACCATTTACAGAGGTAAACATTTACACAGGCAGTCACATGCTCGGAAGTAAATACATTAAATGCGTGTACAGTGTCAAATCACATTGGGTTATGTACTAACTGGTGTGTAACAGTCGCAGATAAAAAGGTATTCGAGCTGTTTTATCGGCTCAGGTTATACCGCAGGTCCATATAGTTGGGTTTCTTTTAGAGGTTGTCGATGGCCCTAATTACAAGTGTAGGCGCTATTTAGCACACGTGAAAAATAACATACCATTGGGTACATTATTTATGGGGTGATCAACAATATATATTACAAGTTTGTGGGGAATACGATGTAAATTTTGGTGTATAATGCACGAAAATCAGCAGGGTAGATATAAATAACGTACATGTTTCCTCTGTTAAATTTCAGGAGGTTTGACCTACCGAAATTAAACAAAGTTTGAGGTATTTAATGCCTCGATATTCTTGGTATCAGTTAAATACCTACCAACTCGTGCATGCATAAAAAGGGGTCTAATACTGTGCAGACAGCGAAAAGCAGTGCGAGGCTGTGCCTGGGGGCCTACCGCCATGGAAAGGCTGGCGGGAAGGTGACTCGTAATCCCCTGGGCAGCGTTGCAAGCAGCGCTGCCCTGGCGGATTAAAACCGCCGGGACCACCGTGGCGGAAAACCGCCAGTCCCGGTGGTGCGACCATCGAAATAGGCAAGATTGCGCCGCCAGCCTGTTGGCGGTGCAATCGCCAAAACAGCTCTGCCGGTCTTTGACCGCCAGGGTTGTAATGAGGGCCTATGTGTCTAAAATGTCCATCTTATATTATTGTTCAGTGCTCAGTTGTCATTACAACTTTTTCACACACAAAGCAAAGGTTGAATTTTGTTAACTCTTCAGAGGCAAAATATATTACAGTTCCTAGAAGGCAACAGATGGATCTTTTGAAGTCTTGTGGAAATGCACTGAGAACAAAGAGAGAGTAAAATGATGCATGTGTGTGTGTGTGAGTTGTGTATGTGTGTGAGATGTGTGTAAGATGTGTGTGAGATGTGTGTGTGTGTGTGTGTAAGGCTGTGGTTCCAATCCCTAACCTTAAAATTGCTGCCCCTGGAAAACAGAGACCTGTGTCCTAGTCGTAGCTTCAGTAGTTGGTCAAAAATGTGTGTGCCCCAAACTAGTCATGTTGCAATAAGATATTTACTGTAAAGCACCATGCTGCTCCTTTAGCTTACGACAGTGATGTCTCAGGTACTTTCAATAGAATAAGACACAGGAAAGGGAGAACATTTTGCCACAGTTTTTCCCATCAGCTTAGATGGGAGATTCCATCTCTTATGAAGCGTCCACTAGGGAGTCACCTGCAAGACCGTGCACTAGATCACCATGAACACCTGCGAGGTGTACAGTTAGGTTGCCTGTGTCTGATCGCTGCGTGGCAGAAATGGAACTCAGGCATCTTCCAGTGCATGCTTTTATTTAATTCGAGTATGTTGTGAAATTATATTCCTGGATGTTAAGCTTGGGTTTTACAGTTAGGGGCATATTTACTACAAAGTGGTGCAGGGCAGTGCAGTAAGAGATCTTGGTGCGCTGCCCTGCGCCACAGGGAAAGGGCAGAAAAGCACCATATTTGCAAAATATGGTGCATTTCTGTTCCCTGCCCCCTCTGCTGGTGCCCTTTTGGCTGCCGAGCACCAACGCAGGCCCCTTTGCACCAAGTGCCTGCGTTGCATGCCTGATTGTTTTTGTGCAGGAAGGCATACCTTCCTGCACAAAAACAATCCACAGAGGCATTTTCCTTTTTCTATGTCTGCTGCAGAATTCAGCAGATATAGAAAGAGGAAAAGATGAGGAGAAAAAGAGATATTTCCCCTTGTTACGACTTCCCTGGGGAGGCGTACATTTTTTATACATTATCAGGTTTATAGAGCCTTGTAAATCTGGGAATGCGTCAAAACACGAGTGTTGCATGGGAAAACCCACTGCAATGCACATGGAACGCCCCCTGACGCAGTGACTTACGCTGCGTTGCCTTACACTATATCTACAAGGCCATGAGAAGCCATTCAAAGTGACTTTGCGTGGCCTTGTAGATATGGGCCTCCACTCTGCACCACCAGAGCGTCAAAAAAAGTGATGCACCAGCAGCGTAAGGCGCTCGTAAATATGCCCCTTAGTCTGTGTGAATGCCATATGTGCTTTCACCCATGGCGCATTCTAGGGCCGACCAAAGTTGCATGTGATGTCATCATAGAATGTTGTGACGTAAGCTGAATACTTGTTATGTCATCACTGTATGTTGAGACTGTTGCTGACAGAAAGGCAGGAATCCATGATGTTATCACAGAATTTGGGTACTGAAGGGGACTCAAAGCTGACAGCCTGTGATGTGTTCTCAGAATTTGGAGTCTAGACCTGAGTTTTGGATGTTATGACAATGTTGAGGCTATTGTCGACTGCCTGTTTGAGAGCCTGTGATGTCATTATGGAATGCTGATGCTAAATTTTCCTGAAACCTGACACCACATAAACTTGGAAGGACAAGGAGAGTTCCGGAACCGAGAACGGGGGTAGGTTAATTAATCAATGACACGCTTAACACAAAGCCTTTTTTGGGCGAATCACGTCTTCGATGTCCAAGGGGCCCTTTCCTGAATTTAGGAGGTCACTGATTTACTGAACATACACTTAATAGAGAAGGTGTGGCGTAACATATACTTAAGGGGAAAGGTGTAGTGTAACAGCCTGAGCTGTTGACTTTGGAGCTGGAGGTACCAGGTTTGAGTCTCGACTTTGGCTCAACATCCTGTGATTCTGGGCAAATCAATTAATCTCCCTGTGCCTACAATTCAACTCCTTGAGACCCTCATGGGTGATTTGCAGCGCTTTGCAAATCATGGGTTATAATAGTATAAGTTGTCTTTATTTAGATATAGAAGGAATAACACACTTTCGACACAGGTGGGGATACACAAATATATTGCAGGCATCCCTATTGTGTTGTAGAAGATGAGGAGGCTTATTCACACTGCAGAGCCATATCTAGGAGGCCACGCAAAGCCACCCTGCGTGGCTTTTCATGGCCTTGTAGATATGGAGTGAGGTAGCGCAAGTCGCTGTGTTGCCTCACACGGAGATAGGGAGGCGTGCCATGGGCATTACGGTGGGTGTTCCCACGTAACACCTATGGCACTTGACACATTCCCAGATTTACAACGTGCTATAAACCTGAGAACACGTCAACAGCCTACCTCTCCCCAGTGGAGACGTAAAGGAGACACAATGAGGAGAAATAATATTTCTCCCATTTTTTCCTCTTTCTATGTGTGCTGCATTCTGAGAAAATCACCTACAAGAAACCCACCTCCACATGTATGAGGCCCAGAAGGTACGTAAAAAATGGCACAATTATTCCACACCTCCTACTCCTCTTCTGCATGTGGCACTGCCATGTGGCTTTGAGCAGGGGTCCCGTTCCAGGTACTGGAATCCAAAATAAATATGCAGGGACGTTATGTCCTATTACTTAACTGGTTCAGTGCTGGGTACGGAACGGTTCAGTCCTGAGCAACGGTGCTCATGTGCTGAGGACGGAACCATTCCTTCCTCAACACACGACCACCAAATGAATCTGCTGGTAACGGCAGAGGGATTTCATTTTTTTTGCCTCAGAAGCTGGAGAAGTGCTTCCCCAGCCGAGTGAGGCATTTTTTTTATGTTCCAATGTAATGACGATCACGCGCACGGCGCACTAACATCATTACATTGAAAGTGAAAGTGAAATGACCAGATCGGCTGATTTCACTTTTATTGCTTTGGTGCTGGCAGGGCTATCTCAGCCACCTGAGCACCAAAACCCATGGGAGAGGTATCGTTGGAAAGGGGAGAATCTCTCCTTTATAATGGTACCTGTCCTAGGTGGATCCCTGCTTGGGGGACCAGGAATACAAAGGGATATAAAAAATCGAAGTTGGTGTGTGGCCCCTTGGGCAAGGGCCGCTCCCCATTATGGAGTGATTATTTTGGCTATTTTTAGCCCCCCCCGGGGGCAGATTGGCCTTATTTTTAGGACAATCTGCCCCCCCCCAGAAGGCGAAGAATAGCACTAGACACCAGGGATTTAAAAAAATATAAGTTGGGGGCGTGGCCCCTTGGTCAAGTGCTGCTCCCCATTATGAGGGTGATTATTTGGGCTTTTTTTGTCTCTCCCTGGGGGCACATTGGCTATATTGGCTGAAAACCACTAGGCACCAGGGATTACCATTTTATTATTTGTACGGTTGGGGGCTGCCCACCGTGGGCGTGGACTTGCACCCACTGACCTGAAAAAATAGAAAGTCTTTCTGCCCCCCCCCCCCAGGGTGCGGATGGGGGCAAGTACCCCAATCTGCCCCCCCCCGGGGGACAGAAATCCCACTGGACACCAGGGATTACTTTTTTTTTTTTAATTGTATTGGTAGGGGCTGCCCAGCCCCCACAAAAAGAGAAACAGTCTTTCCACTCCCCAATAAGGGCATATGGGGGCAAATATCCCCATCTGCCTGCACCAGGGATTTTTTTGCAGGGTGAGGGCTGCCCAGAATGGGCATAGCCATGCCCCCACCCCCTCAAAAATGTGGAAACAGTCTTCCTGCTCCCCTGGGAACTAAAGTATCTTATCCCAATGGGAGCAAGAGGGTAGTTGATAGTTTTGGATGTTGTTTTTACAAGTGGGCCAGGAGAGTTTGGCTAACTCCCAGTATCATCCAACTTGCAATGGTGAACAGCTGCACTTTTTGGGCTTTGGTAGGCTGCTACCTAGAAAAACCTACCAGGCGCAGACAGTTCTGAAAACTAGACATCTGAAGGAGTCCAGGGTGGGTTGCTTCGCACCCATCTCACACCAGTTTCTTACCCACAATGCCCTGCAAACCTCAAATGTTGACTAAAAACACTATTTTCCTCACATTTCTGAGATTGAAACTTCCGGAAACTGCAGGAATCCACAAAATTCCTACCACCCAGCACTTCCCTACTTCTGCTGATAAAAATGCTGTGCCACTTGTGGGGTTGGGCATTAGGCCAGAGACAGGAACGTATCCAACCAATGCCATCAGGAGTCCCCAAGCAAGTTCTCCCATTGCCCTTGGTTTGATAAGTTCCTGTCACTGACACTAGGCCAAGCCACACAAGTGAGGTACCATTTTTATCAGAAGATTTAGGAAAATGCTGGGTGGAAGGAATTTTGTGGTTCTGTGCAGATTCCAGAACTTTCCATCACAGAAATGTGCGGAAAATGTGCTCTTTTAGTCAAAATTTGAGGTTTGCAAGGCATTCTGGGTAAGTGGTGAGAGCCACGCAAGTCAACCCATTCTGGATTCCCCTAAGTATCTAGTTTTCAGGAACATACAGGTTTGCTATGTTTCACAGGTGCCAGATGAGCTAGGGCCCAAAAATCACAGCTACCTACTTTGCAAAAAAAAAGAGTCAGTTTTCAGTGGAGAAATGTGATGCATCTATGTCGCGTTTTGGGCCGTTTCCTGTTGCAGACACTAGGCCTTCCCACTCAAGTGAGATGCCATTTTTATCGGGAGACATGGGGAAATGCTGGTTGAAATAAAGTTTATGGCTCCCCTCAGATTCCAGAACTTTCCATCACAGAAATGTGAGGAAATGGGTTTTTGGACAAATTTTGAGGTTAGCAAGGGATTCTGGGTAAAAGAAAGTGTAGTGAGAGCCACACAAGTCACCCCATCCTGGATTCCCCTGGGTATCTGGTTTTCGGAAATGTACTGGTTTGCTAGGTTTCCCTACGTGCCGGCTGAGCTAGAGCCCAAACTCCACAGCTAGGCACATTGCAAAAAAGGGGTCAGTTTTCAGTGGAAAATGTGATGTGTCCATGCTGCATTTTGGGCAGTTTCCTGTCCTGGGCACTAGGCCTACCCACACAAGTGAGGTACCATTTTTATCGGGAGACTGGGGGGAATGCTGGGTGGATGGAAGTTTGTAGCTCCCTTTAGGTTCCAGAACTTTCCATCACAGAAATGTGAGGAAAATGTGTTTTTTAGACAAATCTTGGGATTTGCAAGGGATTTTGGGTAACAGAACCTGGGTAGGGCCACACAAGTCACCCCAACCTGGATTCCCCTGGGTGTCTAGTTTTAAAAATTGTACAGGTTTGCTAGGTTCCCCTAGGTGCTGGCTGAGCTAGAACCCAAAATCCTAGGCACATTGCAAAAAACGTATCAGTTTTCAGTGGAAAAATTTGATGTGTCCACGTTGCGTTTTGGGCCATTTCCTGTTGCGGGCACTAGGTTTACCCACACAAGTGAGGTACCATTTGTATTGGGAAACTTGGGGGAATACAGAATAGTGAATATGTGCTAATGCCAATTGTCTTTCTTTGCATTTGCACCTTCCAAATATAAGACAATGTGTAAGAAAAAAGTCATTTTAAGAAATGCCATCTAATTCACATGCTGCTATGGTAACCACAAATTCAGAGATGTGCAAATAACCACTGCTTCCAAACTTCATGATTTGTGCCCATTTCAAAATACACAAGTTTCCTTGACACATATTTGCACTGTCTATATTTTACCAAATGAATTGCTATATATATCCAGTACACAATAAAAACAATTGCAAGGTGCAGCTCAGTTATGTGCTTTGGGAACCTCAGGTTCTTGGTGAATCTACAAGCCCTATAAATCTGCCATATTTTATAAAAAGTTACAGATGAGAACAGACAGAAATGGCTGTTTTTGTCAACTCAATTTCAAGATTTTTTAATGTCGACTGCTACTTTTTCGAAGAAAACTTTGAAGGATCTACACAAATGACCCAGATTCTGATTCTGAATTCAGAATTTTGTCTACTTTTCAGAAATGTATAGCTTTCCAGGATCCACCATTGGTTTCACATCCATTTCTATCACTAACTGGAAGGAGGTTGAAAGCACAAACAAAATAGGAAGAAATGGGGTATGTCCCAGTAACTGTGTAGAAAAATGTGGTTTCCTGATTCGAGTCTGCCTGTTCTTGAAAGCTGGGAAGATCATGATGTTAGCACCTCAAATCCTTCATTGATGCCATTTGCATGGAAAAAAACAGACAGTTTTTTTTCTGCAGCACTTTCCCCCCATTTTTCCCCAAAAAACAAACACATTTTGCTGTATTCCGGCTATTTTCTCGTTCCTCTCCAGGGGAATATACAACCCTGGGTAGCTTTAAAATCCCTAGGACGTTGGAAAAAAAGGACACAAATTTGCCCTGTAAACCTATATGGACAAAAAGTTATGGGGGGGCCTAAGCGTAAACTACCCCAAATAGCCCAAAAATGTCTTTACACTGGGGAGGGGGAGGCTTAGCAGCGAAAGGGTTACTCAGCTGACCTCCATACTGGCAGACTGGATCATGTATCCCTGGGTACTAGGCGGGGACTTTAATGTTGTGGGTGATGCTGTCCTAGACCGGTCGCACCATCCCCCACCTTCACTGGTTAATTTGCCCAGATGTGGCCTTACCTCGGCCCACCACTCTTCTGCTGTGTGTGGCCTTCACTTACTGGAAACTAGCGCTGAGATACAGTGCTCCCGTTCTGCCATATGCACTGAATATGCCACTCGCTGGTCTCCCCGTGCCCTCTGTGCACCTGGAAAAAGATGGGGAACTGACTGTGGGATTGCTAGTGCCCCAGGCTGACTTTACACATACACACACCTCCATGAAACAATATTTCTAGCACATGCTAGTCTAACTCGTTATGTGTGACGGCACAGGGCACCAGCTGGGACGGAACCAGCGTCACACAAACTGGCAAAGGCGTTACTCATCATGGGCAGCGGCGGGCACTCGGTGCGCTGGCTCTACCGCGGGACCAGGGCACATCTGGGGACGTCACTTGCCTCTCTAAGACTCAAATAGGAGACTGATTTAATTTGTGAAAACTCGGAGCAAGATTGGGCCCGAACAATAGAATACCCCCAAAAACTCACCAGTAGTGTGAGATTTAAATTCATACCATTCTCCATTCTACGAAGAGCATATTTAACGCCACACAGAATAAATGCCTTGTTCGAACGCCTCTCCCATATGTTCCCATTGTAAAGCTTTGGGTGCGGACCTTCTTCATGTGCTGTGCTCAGGCCCCAACGTGCCCACGTTCTGGGAAAATGTGTCGAGAGTACAGTCTGACCTCACGGGTGCAGATCTAAGGGGCACCCCTGCCCAGTCCCTTCTAGGTTCACACCCCAGGCCCAGGGGCTCCAGGGTAACTATTAGGTGCGTTGACTCAGCCCTACTACTAGTGAAAGGAATTATGTCGCGACATTGGCAATCTCTGAGAGCACCCAGTGTGGACCTCTGGTGGGAGGGGTGCTGGGGATTGGTGGAAAGTGACACCCTGCGTAGGGAAGAGTACAGACGTCTTCGCAAGACACCCATCTCTCTGGAGCAGGATGCGTTACTGGAGGGACTCAGGGCACAGAGCGCGGCATCAGATGAGGAACGCTAACAAGGGTCACTGCAAAGCTGGCGTCGTGACATGGCCCCCCCACCACTTGGATCAGTGCCTCCATAAGCACTTGCTCACTTCGCTCATGCCTCCACTCACACCAGACCTCTTGTAGTAGGTGAGATGTTGAGTTTTGTGGGATGGGGAAGGAGGAGACACATGGATTTGAAAAGCATCTGCTGCTTGATCCGGAGTCCAAACAAGGAGGGAAGCCTAAAGCAATCCGGGGGGCAAAGTTCTGGACTAACTGCAGCCTGAGGATCTGAAAGGCTGGTAGTTCGAGAGAGATAGAAGTGCAGCAGTCCAAAGGAAGGAAGCCAAAAGCATTCATAATCCACAGCCTTCGAGGGAGGGCAAGAGACAGATGATGTGCCTCAGAGGATGAAGCAGAAGAGAATAGGCCTTCACGACCTCAGAGACTTGTCCAAAGAGGGACAAAGAAAAATCTGTTTTTAGGCCTCGGTTCTCTCAGAGCCCAGAGGAGGGGGCGCTGGACTCTAATCATTCGGCCAAAATGATAGGTGTAAAAGGGCAGATAACAGAGACATTTTAAGGCCCGTCATTAAGCTGTTAGGACAGTCCCAGACAGTGGTATAACACAAACATGATGGCGCCCTGCATAATATGAAAATGGGCTCGCAGGACTCCAATATCTTGCAACTGTTCAAAGGTTTTGCACTGAATAGGGGGCCTGTGATGTACTGGGGTCCCCATAAAGGTTTGTGACCAAAGGAGAGGGTTGTCTCTGATCACAACATGGTTCCTGAAGACTTAAAGGAGCTGAAAATGGATAATAAATTCAGAGGTGTTCTGAGCGGGGGGGGGGCAAATTAGGTTTTGCCCAGGGTCCTAAACATTGTTAAAATGTCCCTGGCAGAGGAGAAATACTTTGGAAAGGCAGCCATCAAGCTGACTAGTGAAACAACCATCAAATCAAATCAAATCATTAACATTTATAAAGCGCGCTACTCACCCGTGCAGGTTTCAAGGCGCTAGGGGAAAAAGGGGGGGGTTATCGCTGGTCGAACAGCCAGGTCTTTAGGAGTCTCCGGAAAGCGGAGTGGTCCTGGGTGGTCCTGAGGCTGGTGGGGAGGGCGTTCCAGGTCTTGGCCGCCAGGAAGGAGAAAGATCTCCCACCCGCCGTGGAGCGGCGGATGCGAGGGACAGCAGCGAGTGCGAGGCCAGAGGAGCGGAGGAGGCGGGTGGGGACGTAGAAGCTGAGGCGTCTGTTGAGGTATTCCGGTCCCTTGTCGTGGAGGGCTTTGTGTGCGTGGGTGAGGAGTCGGAAGGTGATCCTTTTGCTGACTGGGAGCCAATGCAGGTGTCTCAGGTGTGCGGAGATGTGGCTGCTGCGGGGTACGTCGAGGATGAGGCGGGCCGAGGCGTTTTGAATGCGTTGCAGGCGATTTTGGAGTTTGGCTGTGGTCCCGGCGTAGAGGGTGTTGCCGTAGTCCAGGCGGCTCGTGACGAGGGCGTGGGTCACGGTTTTTCTGGTGTCGGCGGGGATCCAGCGGAAGATCTTGCGGAGCATGCGGAGGGTGAGGAAGCAGGCGGAGGACACGGCGTTGACTTGCTTGGTCATGGTGAGAAGAGGGTCCAAGAAGAAAGCCGAGGTTGCGGGCGTGGTCTGTGGGGGTCGGTGCGGTGCCGAGGGCCGTGGGCCACCAGGAGTCGTCCCAGGCGGACGGGGAGTTGCCGAGGATGAGGACTTCCGTTTTTTCAGAGTTCAGCTTTAGGCGGCTGAGCCTCATCCAATCTGCAACGTCCTTCATACCCTCTTGTAGGTTGGTCTTGGCGCTGGCGGGGTCCTTGGTGAGGGAGAGTATAAGTTGTGTGTCGTCGGCGTAGGAGGTGATGATGATGTCGTGCTTGCGTACGATGTTGGCGAGGGGGCTCATGTAGACATTGAAGAGTGTCGGGCTGAGTGATGAGCCTTGAGGTACGCCGCAGATGATCTCGGTGGGTTCTGAGCGAAACGGAGGGAGTTAAACTCTTTGGGAACGGTTTGCGAGGAAGGAGGCGATCCAGTCCAGGGTCTGGCCTTGGATCCCGGTGGAGCAGACGCGGGTGATTAGGGTGCGGTGACAGACGGTGTCAAAGGCAGCCGAGATGTCGAGAAGAATGAGGGCGACTGTTTCACCGTTGTCCATCAGGTTTCTGATGTCGTCTGTGACTGAGATGAGGGCGGTTTCAGTGCTGTGGTTGGTTCAGAATCCGGTTTGAGAGGGGTCGAGCAGGTTGTTGTCTTCCAGGAAGGTGGTCAGCTGTTTGTTGACGGTCTTCTCTATTACTTTGGCTGGGAAAGGCAGAAGAGAGATGGGGCGGAAGTTTTTCAGGTCGCTCGGGTCAGCCGTAGGTTTCTTTAGTAGGGCGTTGACTTCGGCGTGTTTCCAGCATTCGGGGAAGGTAGCAGAAGAAAAAGAAGAGTTGATGACGGTCTGGAGGTGCGGGGCGATGATGTCGTCGGCTTTGTTAAAGATGAAGTGCGGGCAGGGGTCCGAAGGGGCGCCGGAGTAGATAGAGTTCATGATGGATTTGGTTTCTTCCGTGTTGATGTGGGTCCAGTTGTTGAGGGTGATGGCCGGGGATGCGGGTTCGGTGGTGTTTGGTTGGGTCTGGTGTCCGAAGCTGTCGTGGAGGTCGCTGATCTTGCGATGGAAGAAAGTGGCGAGGGATTCGCACAAATCCTGTGAGGGTGTGACGGCGTTGGCGCTGGGGTTGGAGAACTCCTTGACGATGCTGAAGAGTTCTCTGCTGGTGTGGCTGTTTTTGTCCAGTCTGTCGGCGAAAAAGTTCCTTTTGGCAGCGCGGATCAGGTGGTGGTGTTCGCGGGTAGCGTTCTTGAGGGAGGTCATGTTGTCAGCGGTGTGGTCCTTGCGCCAGGCTTTCTCAAGGGCGCGACAAGTTTTCTTTGATTCTTTGAGGGTGTCAGAGAACCAGAGAGGTTTTTTGGTGTTGGTCTGTTGATGCGTGCGTTTGAGGGGAGCAAGATTGTCTGCGCAGTTGGAGATCCAGTTTGTGAGGTTGAGGGCTGCGTCGTTGGGGTCGGTGGTGAGGGTGGGTTGGTTAGCGGCGAGTGCGGAGAAGAGTTGCTCTTCAGGGATCTTGTTCCACTGTCGACGAGGGATGGGTTGAGTGCGGAGGTGGCGGGTCTCGCGTCGGAATGTGAAGTGGACGCAGCTGTGGTCGGTCCAGTGTAGGGCGGAGGTGTGGCTGAAGAAGACGTGTTTGCTGGCGGAGAAGATAGGGTCGAGCGTGTGTCCGGCGATGTGGGTGCCATCACAGATAATTCGAACAGGGATTTAGGTGTCGTCAGCATAAAAGAAAAGGTTGATCCCAAAACACTCCAAGTGGAATGTGCAGTGCCAAAAACTCCGCTAGCTTCACCAGCAGAGTGGAGCTTGCCGCCCACCCCTACAGCGAACACTAAAATTCAGTTTTCAGCAGCTACTGTGCCTTCAATAAGCCCAGAGACGGAAGTCTGGTAAGACAAAAGCAGGGCTTTCCCCCAATCAGACAGTTGATACACAACAAGCGTCTAGGCATCCTGTTTTATACCTTTCGAGAATATGTCCTACATTTAAATACCATGCATTCTGCCCTGTGGACTACAAGGCCTACACAGCGGTAACACATTGCTATTTAATAGGGGTTCTTTTGAGAATTACATTCCTAGAGTCAGGCTACAATGGTAGGCCTGAAGCCATGTTTGCACTGCCACTTTAGTGGATGACATAATAGGTGCTGTCCACTAGTGGCACTTACCTTCCAGGCCCTGGGTACTATTTGTACCACACACTAAGAACTTAAAGATAAGTTAAATATACAAATTAGGAATATGCCAATTCAACCACATTTTAAAGGATGAGCAAAGGCACTTTACTACTTGCTACCAGGGATAAAGTCTTTAGAGTTCTAATACCAGCAGAAGGTGAAAAATACATAGTGACCACATAGAACTTACTACAGTGAGCATTTTTGTGTTCTGCTCTAGTCCCTCAACTCGATCCACTTCTCTGGGGATGCCTATTTAATGCAGGCTGCAGCACGTTCGAGTAGCAGTCACCTCAGCGGTGCCCCTGGTGCCTGCCAAGGGCAAGACTATCTGTGCCCCACCACCCTAGGACTGCAAACAGCAGCCAGGCATGCTGCAAGCTTTTCACTCATACAGGACAGCACTGTGACGTCTTATTAGACCACTCCTCTCTTCTTAAGCTCCACTCTCCATTCTGCTCTTTGAGTAAGGGTATGCTGAATGTTCTAAATAGGAACTATACTTTTGCAAAGAAGCCTATTGCCTTTACCCGTCTTTCTCCCAGTGTGCACTGCAATGGCTACTACGTGGCTTCTGGAGTCAAGCTTGTGCTGCTGTCAAAAATGCTCAAATCCATTAAAGATCCTATTATTGATTGCAACTTGGATGTAATGGCCATTACAACCACCTGGCTCACCGACTATTCAGCAGATGTTCTTAATATTAACCCGCTTAATTATACTTTGTATGAATCCTAACCGATGAGCGTCCTGCCTCCATCTTAGCTCAAAAAAGCACCCTTGATTCACCGGTTACTTTATCAGATCATTGGAAAACTTCCTCTGTTTGTCCCTCTTCACTCCTCACCACTCAGTTTTGCGATTTATGGGCTTTGTTTAGTTAGAAGTTGTATCTTAGTCATACTGGTCATGTCAAATGGATATTATTTGCTATGATTCGCAGTACTGATGATCTTACCTTCCCATCCGTCTCACGTGGTCCCACCACTATGGGCTGCCATTCGCCTGTGAGTGTAACAGGGTTTTAAGTCCTATCGGGCTGCTTTCCCAAGGGTTGAGTCCAGAAGATGGAACACTATCTCAGCGAGCCTCCATTATGAACTTAAACCCTAAATGCCATCAAGATGACTGTAGTGGGGGACCTTCCACACTATTAAATTGTTATGATCCTCTTGCTTTCACTGCAGATACTTTTGCCCCTTTGAGTCAGAAACCAAGCAGAAGAACGCGCCTGTTCTATGGCTGGTTCTCATAGGATCTAGTGGCCCGCAAGCACGAACTACAAAAAGCAGAGCATTAATGGCAGCTTTACTATGATCCTGCTGCCAAACTAAACTGGTTGAATCTTAACGATGCCTATAAGCTTGAGATCAGAAGAGCTAAACACATATTTTATTCTTATAAGATCTTTTCCTCCACCAACTTTTCAGCTGAAATTTTTTCTGTTATCAAAGACCTGCGTGCTCCTCCTAAACTAGTGTAGCCCGTTTCTTTATCCCATTGATGCTACCAGATCACTGACTTTTTGAGAGCAAGATTGACCAAATTCAGGGTTTGTTAAACGCAGGGAAATGCTCTCCGCTTAAGTCTCCTATGGGTTGTTCTGCGAGCTCAGTGCCTCTTCTAACTCAGTTTGTTGTTGTGGATGATGCTAATTTCATATCCTTGTTGGCACCTAGCAAAGCTTCTCGTTCCCCTGTGGACCCCTTACCTTTGCCCATATTTAAGAAGCTAATGTTAGATGACTCAAATCGACAGTGCTATTGTAAATGAATGTATGATGTAACAACGCATGTGCCAACCACACATGCCTGAACAACGCGTTGTTTCCACGAATGGCCTTACCAGCATGCCTTTACAACGATTTTTTGTTGTAAAGGCATGCCTAGTAAAGGCATGTGTGGAGCGGCATGCATGGTTTTTGCATGCCATCCACCCACCCTAAGAATACAACTACCCCTATCGCGGCCCTAAAAATAAAACTACCCGACCCCCCCACCTGCCTTAAAAATAAAACTACCCCCCACCCGTCCCTAAAAACTACCCTGATACCCCCACCCACCCTGAGCCCTAAAACCTACCCCAACCTCCACCTGCCCAAAAAACAACCGACCCCACCCCCAAAAACAAAACTGACCCGCCCCTAAAAACAAAATTACCCCAACCCCCAACCCTAAACACCAAACTGCCCCAACCCCCAAAAAACAAACTACCCTGATACCCCACCCCAAAAACCAAACTACCCGACCCCCACCCCCAAAAATGAAACTACCCCAATCCCCCCACTCCACCCCCAAAAACCAAACTACCCCGACCCCCACCCCCAAAAAACAAACTACCCGATCCCCCAACCCCAAAAAACAAACTACCCCGATCCCCCACCCCACCCCAAAAACAAAATTACCCCGACCCCGCCACCAAAACAAAACTACCCTGAACCCCCCCACCCTTGCCCCTAAAACAGAACTTCCCCGATCCCTTTGCCCCTAAAAATCAGAAGTACCCCGATCCTCCCACCCCTAAAAACAAACTACCCGACCTCCACCACCACAAGCACTTAATTCACCCCACCCCTAAAAACTACCCAAGCCCTGCCCCACTTACCTGACTGCGTCATCTCCCGATGGTGACTCCCTTTTTCTCTGCCTTAACCACACATGTGCGTTGTTCAGCACATGCGTGGTTAAGGCAGAGAAAAAATGAATTGCTGTTCACGCAAGCGTGGTTTCCCTTACGCTAACAACATAGGTCGTTGTTCCAGAGTCGTTGTTCCGGATGTTTCTGATTGTAAATGCCTCCTCCTAAGTTTCTGGCTTTTTTAAACAGGCCTGTGTGATTGCTGTTTCAAAGAACCCAGCTCTAGACCCTGGCAATCTTGCGAACTATAGTCCTATATCCTAGCCTCCTTATGTTGCTATGTTTTTGTCGAAAGCAGTTTTTCAGCAGCTTTCAGTATTTGTTGAAGAAAATCAACTCCTTCACCCTGCTCAAATGGGCTTCCACCCTATCCACAATGCTGAGCTAAGGGTTCTACCAGCTTTGGACAAATTACATTGCTTTGCTAACATCTCGACTGTCTTAATTTTTTAGGACTCTCTGCAACTTTTGATCCTGAGACTTTATTACGCTATCCTGGTTGTCTGTCCTGGGCATTGCAGGATCACCTCTTTCTTGGTTCTCCAGTGTTTCAATCAAAAAGAACCTGTAAGACGTTCTTGCCTCCTTTTACGTCAGTACCCAGATCTTGCTTGTGTGGTGTCCCGCAGGTCCTAATCTGTAACCTATAACTTTTACATGCTTCTGCTGGTCAAGCTTATGCAGGTGGGTTGTTTCTTTGTTCTCAGTTTTTGCTTCAGTTTTGCCTGATTCATGTCAGAACCGTAGGCAGCGAAAGAAAGCTGCAGTTTCAGGCTTTTTGTGCACCGGCTTTCCCCGTGTGCTGTGCACATAGGACAGGCTGGTGCACAAGAGTACTGAAATGGCAGCTTTCACTGGCTAAAGCCCCCTCCTGAATGTGCCCAATCTCGGAAGAGCTAAGCAGGATCGGGCCTGGTGAACCAGGCCCAACCCTGCTTAGCGCTTCCGAGATCAGGTGCATTCAGGACTCCGCGGTTCACGGAATTGTGCCTCCATGGAATTCCACAGTTTTTAATCAGCTCTGCGGAACACCACGGGATGGGACTCCATTAACTCAGCCCATGCCTAGTTAGCTGTTGGAGGACACTTGAACTACCATACTACACTCCCCACCCACTGCCCCAACTGGCAGAGCCCAGGTTTAGACTGACCGAAGACTTTCACCATCTTGAAAATGCCCAAACTGGGTAGGGCTGGCACGGAAACTTTTACACTCAGCGGTGGCATGCCCAGGAGTCGTTCCCCCCACTAGTTTGTGCCCGTCATTAACGTGGCACCTACAGGCCCCTATTTCATAACATTCCTGGACCGGAGGAAAACAAACTAGGACTGGGACTCCTGTCTGTGACCTGAAAGGATCCCTGAAGGACTGGACCCGCTCATTCTTGTACCCAGGACAAAGAAGTGGACTCCAGTGGTCAGTTGGCTGACCTCCTGTCTGGTTCCAGAATGACAACAAGCTTCAAGAGGCCTTCCTGCAACTTCGCAGTTGACCAGTAGCACCTGCATCTGAGCTGGACCTTACTGTTGGCCTCTGTAAGTCTCTAAGTGCCTCCCCAGAGGTCCTGGGGGCCTTAGAAGTGTACTCCTGTGTTGGATAGGGACTTAGAGGACTAAGTCAGTATATAAAACCACTGACCAGGATAAACCTTGTTGGTGTATCTGACCTCTGCTTCGTCACTGTCAGCATCAAATTGCCTTGGGTCCCAGTCTGCCACAACCATTGACTACAATGGCACTTTTTGGGCAGTATTCCTACTTACAAATTTAAAACTTCATATATCCAGTTCTCCTTATCGGATTTTTATCATTTCATTTAATTATTTTTAATTACATTTTACTTCATTTGTCTAATTTGGTTTGAAATTTTTATTGTTTCTTATTTCAACTTTATTACCGTTTTGGTAGTGCATAAATGCCCTACATTTCGCCCTATGTTATGTCTGTCTGCTCTGAGAGGTCAGATTAATAATGACTTTGAGGGTTCGCCCTGACAAGAGTTGTGATTGTTATTTGAGGTGGGTAATCACCCACTCCTCAACTAATGATCCGATTTCCTACAGCCTAAGTGTTAAGCCCACCTTGAATAGTTAAAAATGGTAGCACAAGTGACCAACATAAAGAACAGTCCATGTTTAAAAGGACATTAACATTGTGCACTGGGACAGATGGATACTTGGAAAGGAAAAGACACACATTAATACAGGGAGACATAGTTGGACAGGAAGACACGTACAGCATGCCATGGAATCCACTAACATTTAGACAAGGTACGTATTGATAGCAGGTCAGGAAATATGCTGACACAAGACACATTCAGTGAGCTGAGCCAGAGAAAGCTGATATGTGTATAGTGCACTGTGGACCAGGAAATACTCTTTCACTGGAACAGAGAGCACAGTGACAACAAGGGAGGAAATACACTGACATAGCAAGATGGGCATACTAACACAGAGAAGGAATACGCTGACACAGAGACACTGGCACGGAGAATGGGATACAGGGACACAGAGATGGGCCATACTGACAGAGAGACAATAATGAGAGTACCTTCAATTGGATGGTAAACTTCTTCAAGCAGATTGAAAATGTCAAGACAAACGAGACAGGTAACTGTTCCTCTTTATATAACGGATCTTAAATTACTCTTGGGCCCTGATAATGAGTGGGCCGCTGTTTTCTGACCACTGTTTGCGCAGGGGTCAGAATTCCAATTTGTGTGGTATTTACTGCACCCAAGAATTGCCGGGTGTGTTGAACACCTCATCTTTCATTATAGTTCAGCAGCTTGAACCTTCTGAAAGTTAAGGAAAACAGTAGTTACTGTGGCATCCATATACTGGTGCACTAAGTGCCAAAATCTGCATGTTATTCCCCAAAAACCTGGGATAGGAGCTATTTATCGCACTCAATAAATTCCGAACCCCCCAGTGTTGCATTTTGTCGGGTGCGATAAATTGCTTCTGCTCTTCCATTACACATGGAATCAGGACCTAAGGATCTCATTTGGAGTTTTGCAGAGGAAATACTCTGTCATAACGTGATGGATATCCTGTTTTCAGTATAGAAAACGCATCAGGCTATAACGCACTTGTAATATGGTGGACGGGATATCCTTCACATTTGTGAGTGAGTATCCCATCCACCAAAACCTAAAAAAGACCCTGCTACATCCTGATGAGTACTAGTGATCAGTACTTTAACATCTACGCCTATCCAGAGCTCAGATTCATGATCAAAAGACAGGTCTTTTAATAGATTCAAGACATCTTTTGTGTTTTGGAGATATGATGGCATATTTTTTACTAATAGTCTCAAGAAGTCACAACATTTTGAGAGGGGTTCCAATACTGGCCCAATCCCTATGGATATGGGTCTCCTGGGCAGGTGGCATCAAGCCTTATTGTTTTTGGGTACTTTGTGTAAGTAAAGTGTCTCGAGGCTTTTGCCCAGTGATCCAACCTTTACTTTTAGCTTCCATAGTTAAGGATTTTATCTGAGCTAGTATCTCATCTCTGTGACATAATGGAGTTTTTGTAGCTCCTTTCATCCAAAAGGAGTCAGAGAAATTATTTTGCTCCCACCTTGTCAGCTCATCAATTGATCTCTTTTGAGGCCCGCAAGTTTTCATTTTGCTTTCTTAGGCCTGTGTTGGTCAAATCCTGATCTCTGTTATTTAATTCACCCTATCAGAAAAAGGAATATTTTCTAAGTGGGTACAAAACCCAGGTCTTTGTTTACCCATTCTGACTGATTCTTATAGCTGTGGTGGTCTGGAATAGTCTGAATTATCACACTTATAGGACTGAGAAGGTTAGTAGTTGTGTTGTGTAGGAAGCTGGCTCTGTATATACTATATCAGGAGTCTGGGGAGCTGGGTTCAGGAAGGCCCTTAAATCCTAGATTTAGGGGCGTTTTAGGGATCAGAGGGCAGAAGCCAATGGCTACTGTCCCTGAGGGTGGCTGCACCCTCCTTGGGTCCACTCCCTTTGCGGAGGGGGGCACACACCTAATCCTATTGGTCCCTGTCCTCCAAACCAAGATGGAGGATTCTGCAGGGAGGGGGTCACCTCAGCTCTGGACACCTTAGGGGTGGTCCTGGCTGGGTTGGTCACTCCTCCCGGGCATACTTGCTGCTAAAAGTGGGGGCTTTGTCTGGGAGATGGGCATCTCTACTAGCTGGAGTGCCCTGGGGCACTGTAATCCGAGGCTTGAACCTTTGAGGCTCACCGCCAGGTGCTTCAGTTCCTGTTCGGGGGAAGTGTGAAGCACAACCACTCAGGACAGACTTTGTTTCTGACCACAAAGAGCACAAAGGCACTCACCCCATGTGGTCAGAAACTTGTCTGAAACTGGCAGGCTGGCTCAGACTGGTCAGTCCTACACTTTCAGTTTGGCTAACATACTGGGGGCATCTCTAAGAGGCCCTCTGTGTGCATTTTTCAATAAATCCCATACTGGCATCAGTGTGGGTTTATTGTGCTGAGAAGTTGGATTCTAAACTTCCCAGAATTCAGTGAAGCCATTATTGAGCTGTGGAGTTCGTAATGACAAACTCCTAGACCATATACTCGATATGGCTACACTGTACTTACAATGTCTAAGAATGGACTTAGACACTGTAGGGGCATATTGCTCATGCAGCTATGCCCTCATCTGTGGTGTAGTGCACCCTGCCTTGGGGCAATAAGGCCTGCTAGAGGGGTGACTTACCTATCCCACAGAATGTGGTTTGTGGGCATAGCACCCTGAGAGGGGTGACATGTCGACTTGGTCTTTTTCACTCACCAACACACACAAGCTGCAAGGCAGTGTGCATGTCCTGGGAGAGGGGTCACCTAGGGTGGCATAATACATGCTGCAGCCCTTAGAGACCTTCCCTGGCCACAGGGCCCTTGGAACCATGGGTACCCTTTACAAGGGACTTAACTGTGTGCCAGGGTTGAGCCAATTGTGGAAACAAAGGTACATTTTTAGGTAAAGAACACTGGTGCTGGGGCCTGGTTAGCAGGGTCACAGCACACATTCAATCAACACTAGGCAAAAAGTGGGGTGGGGGGGAGAGGGGGTTACCATGCCACTTTCCTACATGTTGGTACTGTTATTGGAAACCTGGCTGGGGCAATGGGTTGTGAAAGCTGGCATGATCTCCTGATGAGAGCCCTGGCACTTATTTTGTTTACAAATTAAGCACTGGCCACACCTACGCGTGCGCACACCCACACACACCGACACGCACACCCACACACACACACGTATCAAGGACAATTAGCTGCAATGCTCCAAAATAGTATAATCAACTGCTACAGAAACAATATATCTGGAAAACTATACGGCCAATAAAATACGAGCTTCCAATACTACCAGACACAAAGACCACCAATGAAAACTACACAGTGCTCACATGTATAAACTAACAGATCAGAGACAACCAAGAAAACCACAAGTGTGAAGTGTTATCACCATGTTCTGATGCTTCACTACTGAAACAACAAAAAATCACCCCACCATTCATACGTGCTAGTGGTGATTGTAGGGAAAAAGCAGGAACACTTGCAATATGTTTTACCACATCTCCTAATAAGGAAGAAACGCCCAGTAACATAATCACCGCTATAAGGTTCCCATAAGATGAGCCCTGTGTGCTCCAAGAAATAGCTAAAACAAAAGTTATAGTCTAAACATAGCCATGCTAAATCACAGGATGGAAATCCAACAGAGATTATTTTGTAAACATTGCTAAGAATTCAGTGGTTGTGGCCTTTTAAGCAAGTGGGACATGCTCCACATGTTGCTGCTCTCCAGCACTTATACCCTCCATGGGTTTCATAAATACTTTTACCCCATTACCACACACTGTGTGCTGCATACCACAATTTATACCCACTCACATCTCAGTTCCTCCCTCCATACTGAAAGACATATGCTTGCTTGTAGCATTTGACCTCAAAACAGTTTTCCAGGTTACCCAACCAGTGATGCTAAATCTTGGGCCAGAGCTCTCTCAACTTCAACGTGCAGGGGTGATCGCTCAGTGATGCTGTGGATCTCAGTGCCGCAGACCCCAATCATCTCAGCAAGCATCCATTCCCATACTGCACCACTGCTCACAGTAATCCCAAGTAATCTTTCACCATTCCATTACTTTTTTTAAGTAGTGCTTGTATCACTCATTATTATGGCGAAGATGCGTTCTTAACAACCTGGCTTGGTCTTCAGACTCTATAATTCGCTTGTTAGGTGTTGCTCCATATAACCCTGCAGGAGCTGACACATTCTTCTGAACAGGTTTCCATTCCATCAGTTGCAACTAAGGGCCTGATTTAGATTTCAGCAGACAAGTTACTCCATCACAACGGATGGAGATCCCCACCGCCGAAATCTAAATCCCATTCTATCCTATGGGATTTAGATTTCAGAGGACAGAATATCCGTCTCTGTTGTGATGGAGTAAACCGTCCGCCAAGTACTAAATCAGGCCCAAAACCTTTAGGTGGTCCTTGTTCTAGAAACACTCTCTTTTGGAAACCAATTGAACTTCTTTTTGAGGTATCCCCTACTGGACTCATCACCATCTTACTATATTATAATAATTCACATTAGCTGGTGACCTCCGCTGTGCTAGAGGCGAGTAGCTCGCAAGCATAGCTCAGTGTCTAGCGCACGGCTTGTCTTCCCGATTCTATGCTTGCTCCCTTTTGGAGTTTTACCCACTTCACGTTTTCTTATGTACTGGATTAGCACTCGTTGACTTGCGCCAGAACCTAGAAAAATTCAAAGGTTACATTCAAATATGGCATCAGCCATGTGTACTGCCCTGCATAGCTAACATGTCTGACATCATCACCACATATTGTCAGAAAGGAAGGAAAGACTCAGGATGTGCCCAGCATGAGCATGTGATAATAAAGCCCCCAATACATTGCCCTGCAACACTGCGACCATCTTGAATTGTTAAAACACTTCTATGTCTCTCCAGTGCATTAAAAATGACCAACGCAGTTTACTGAAAATCATCAGTTTTCTTACAATTTGATTAACGAGGTACATTTAGGACTAAGGTAATCAGACTGCAAATCCACATGGGAAAAATGCATCATGTATGAAAGGTAAGACAACATTCATTTAAAAAAATGGCATTTCCAGGATATCAGAAAAGATGTGTCCCTATAATAGGAACGAGTAAAAGGTATATCATCTGGTAAAATCCCATTGCCCTGCTCTCTGCTTCCAGTATGATAAACATGCAAGTTTCTCCCTCCGAACGAGGAATTTATACAACTATGCATTGTGTTATTTCATGGTCTGTATCCATCACTCATGCATGACATTATATGGCACTCTCCAGGGCCTTGGCACAGATAGCTACAAGCTGCAATACCATTAACAAAACTAATTCTGGAAAACAAACATTCAAATACCAAGCATACTGTGCCTACAGAACCTGGGCATGCTATAACAAGACAGTAACTCACTAGCTCAAAACAAATATGAAATTAGCAACCAGGCTCCAAGAAACAAGCCTCTAACGAGGAACACAATTTGAACCTCTGAACCAGAGTGTTTCAAGTCTTCTTGGTATGGCTGAGTGGAAATTTAGCTGAAAGACCACAGATAGCGAATAAGGACAGACTCCCAAAATCTGAGGGGTATATTTACTAAGATTTTATGCCGTGTTTTTGTCACAAAAGTGTCACAAATCAACACAAAATATTTTCCTATCTATTGTCTTTCCAGCGCAATACTTGTTTTGCACTGGAAGATCACTTAAAAGTAATGCAAAGCAGCATATAGCACTGCTTTGCATTACTTAGCGCCAAAGGGGCATTCCATAAGTGGTGCATGGACATTCCCATGCAACCACCAAGTTTTTTTGACCCAAAACCCTATTTACTAAAAAAAGGAAACAGGATTTTCCGTCAAAAAGTAGCACCCATTCCTACTAGGCGCTATCACAAAGAAATGTATTTCTCCTTTCTTGTCAGACTGCATGCGTGCTGCACTGTGCAGCACGCATACAAAGTGGGAAAAGCTTTAAAGTCAGTCTAAGCATAGTATTTTGTACTGGAGGGCTGTCCTTCCAGTACAAAACCTATGCCAGACTCACGCACTATGGTGCAAAGATGGGTGTGTGGTGCAAGGCAGCAGATTTCTGCACCAGCGCGAGGGAGAGGGGATGAGAGAGACATATCTCTGTGAATATGGCGCTCTCCTGCACGCTCCTTCCCACGCTGCACAGCATTTTTCACTGCTGCGCTGCTCTCCGTGACAATTTAGTAAATCTGGGCTTGAGAATCTTTGTATTCACCACATAGAACTGGTGCAAAATCTCACCGAGCTCTACGTGACACAATAGGACTGCTGGTACTACAGGAGTAAAGTTTGGGGGTGCATTGATTATGGGTGGGTAAGACATGTGGCAAAAACTTTCTACTTTCGTTGAACTCACACAGTGGTTGGAGGTGGTGGGAGAGATACCATACCACGCTCCCACCACCGCCCTCCTGGTCACCGGATAGCACTCCTGGGCCAGGGCTAGGAGCACATACTCCATTAACAAGCTTCATGTATGAGTATATCACATAATGTGCATCTGTACTCACACATGGATGTACTTTCAAGCCCTCCATGAACACTTGATGAGAAACAATGGGAAGGTGTAGGGGGCAGCTGGGTGCTCAAATGAGATGGAGAGTGGGACCCCAGAGGACAAATGCCCCTGAGCGGGGGCCAATGATGGGATACTAGGGCAGCAAAACAGAATGTAGAAAGCGGAAGCTCGAATAATGGAAAAAAGTTGATGCAGGAAATTACATTGATGTAATTGTAACTGTTACTGCTGAGTAATGTATAGTGCTGGAATTTGATGATGTTGCACTGCTATGTATATCCTATGTGCCGCCCGTAACTGTAAAATACCCTGAGTAAACATTCAATCAATCAATCAATCAATCATTGGATTTATAAAGCGCACTACGTACCCGTGAGGGTTTCAAGGCTGGGGGGGGAGCTGGAGTTACTGGTCGAAGAGCCAGGTCTTGAGGAGTCTTCTGAAGGTGAGTAGGTCTTGAGTCTGTCGCAGGGTGGTGGGGAGGGTGTTCCATGTTTTGGCGGCGAGGTATGAGAAGGATCTGCCGCCAGAGGTTTTTCTTCGGATGCGGGGGACGACGGCGAGGGTGAGGTTAGTGGAGCGGAGCTGACGGGTGGGGGTGTAGAAGTTTTGGCTGTTGTTTAGGTAGGCTGGTCCGGTGTCGTGGAGCGCTTTGTGAGCGTGGGTAAGAAGCTTGAAAGTGATCCTTTTGTTCCCGGGGAGCCAGTGAAGGTTTCTCATGTGGTGGGAGATGTGGCTGTGGCGGGGTGCGTTGAGGATCAGCCGGGCGGAGGCGTTTTGGATGCGTTGGAGGCGTAGTAGGTCTTTCGCTGGGATGCCTGTGTAGAGTGCGTTGCTGTAGTCCAGCCTGCTGCTGACGAGGGCCTGTGTCACTGTTCTTCTTGTTTCTGTCGGGATCCACTTGTAGATTCTGCGGAGCATGCAGAGTGTGTTGTAGCAGGAGGAGGAAACTGCGTTGACCTGTTTAGACAAGGTGAGGGAGGAGTCGAGGATGAAGCCCAGGTTGCGAGCGTGGTCGGACGGTGTTGGTGGGGTTCCTAGTGCAGTGGGCCACCAGGAGTCATCCCAGGTGGAGAGGGTGGGTCCGAGGATGAGGACCTCCGTCTTGTCCGAGTTCAGTTTCAGACGGCTGTTTCTCATCCATTCGGCGATGGATTTCATTCCCTCGTGGAGGTTGGTTTTGGCGGTGCGCGGGTCTTTGGTGAGTGAGAGGATGAGCTGGGTGTCGTCGGCGTAGGTGAGAATGTTGAGGTTGTGTTGTCGGGCCACTTGTGCGAGGGGGGCCATGTAGATGTTGAACAGCGTCGGGCTGAGGGATGAGCTTTGGGGGACGCCGCAGATGATGTCGGTGGCTTCGGAGCGGAAGGGGGGGAGGCGGACTCTCTGGGTTCTGCCGGAGAGGAATGAGACGATCCAGTCGAGGGCTTTTCCTTGAATTCCGGTTTCGTGGAGGCGTGATTTCAGGGTGCAGTGGCAGACTGTGTTGAAGGCGGCAGATAGGTCCAGGAGGATGAGGGCTGATGTTTCGCCGTTGTCCATTTGGCGTCTGATGTCGTCTGTGGCGCCGAGAAGGGTGGTTTCGGTGCTGTGGTTTCGTCTGAAGCCGGACTGGGAGGGGTCTAGGATGCCGTTGACTTCGAGGTGGCTGGTTCATGTAAATATGGATCTGCTCACTCTGAACATGGTGCATTTCTACTCTCGAGTTCAGAAAAAAAGTGAGGGGAAGCCCCACAAATGATGGGGAGGGGTTGGGGTAAGTGGATCTCGCCTTAACAGAACTATTTTCACTAATGGAGAAACAAAAAATAAATAAGTTCTAATGCAAATATGTGTTACATCCCAGCACACATAAGTGGGGGGAAATTACCGCTGGGTACCAATATGAGGCTGCAATAACTGAAGCTTCCTGGATATTTTCCTGGTATCCTTTCTGGATGTCGCTGTAGTAAGAATTGTGTTAACATTGCAGGAAACTTCCTGACTTTGAAGAAAGCGATTTCAGCCATGAGGGGCATATCTTTATCTACCTCAATCTTTAAGGTACACTTCAATAAACCTGCAGCCTTTGACACTGAGGGGCATATTTACAAGAAAGTGGTGCATCATAGATGTTGCGCCCCCCTTGCCCCCACGAGCACCTAACACCAGAGTGTAGGAAAGTACCATCTTGCCTGGCATTTTACCCTCATATTTCACTGTATATATGTTGTTTTAGTCCATGTGTCACTGGGACCCTGCCAGGCAGGGCCCCAGTGCTCATAAGTATGTGCCCTGTATGTGTTCCCTGTGTGATGCCTAACTGTCTCACTGAGGCTCTGCTAACCAGAACCTCAGTGGTTATGCTCTCTCTGCTTTCCAAATTTGTCACTGACAGGCTAGTGACTCAATTTACCAATTCACATTGGCATACTGGTACATCCATATAATTCCCTAGTATATGGTACTGAGGTACCCAGGGTATTGGGGTTCCAGGAGATCCCTATGGGCAGCAACATTTCTTTTGCCACCCATAGGGAGCTCGGACAATTCTTACACAGGCCTGCCAGTGCAGCCTGAGTGAAATAACGTCCACGTTATTTCACAGCCATTTACCACTGCACTTAAGTAACTTATAAGTCACCTATATGTCTAACCTTCACTTGGTGAAGGTTGGGTGCAAAGTTACTTAGTGTGTGGGCACCCTGGCACTGGCCAAGGTGCCCCCACATCGTTCAGGGCAAATTCCCCAGACTTTGTGAGTGCGGGGACACCATTACACGCGTGCACTGTACATAGGTCACTACCTATGTACAGCGTCACAATGGTAACTCCGAACATGGCCATGTAACATGTTTAAGATCATGGAATTGTCACCCCAATGCCATTTTGGCATTGGGGTGCCAATTCCATGATCCCCCGGGTCTCTAACACAGAACCCGGGTACTGCCAAACTGCCTTTCCGGGGTCTCCACTGCAGCTGCTGCCAACCCCTCAGACAGGTTTCTGCCCTCCTGGGGTCCAGGCAGCCCTGGCCCAGGAAGGCAGAACAAAGGACTTCCTCAGAGAGAGGGTGTTACACCCTCTCCCTTTGGAAAAAGGTGTCAGGGCTGGGGAGGAGTAGCCTACCCCAGCCTCTGGAAATGCTTTGATGGGCACAGATGGTGCCCATCTCTGCATAAGCCAGTCTACACCGGTTCAGGGATCCCCCAGCCCTGCTCTGGCGCGAAACTGGACAAAGGAAAGGGGAGTGACCACTCCCCTGACCTGCACCTCCCAGGGGAGGTTCCCAGAGCTCCTCCAGTGTGTCCCAGACCTCTGCAATCTTGGAAACAGAGGTGTCTGTGGCACACTGGACTGCTCTGAGTGGCCAGTGCCAGCAGGTGACATCAGAGGCTCCTTCTGATAGGCTCTTACCTCTCTTGGTAGCCAAACCTCCTTTTCTGGCTATTTAGGGTCTCTGCTTTGGGGATCTCACCAGATAACGAATGCAAGAGCTCACCAGAGTTCCTCTGCATCTCCATCTTCACCTTCTGCCAAAGGATCGACCGCTGACTGCTCAGGACGCCTGCAAAACCGCAACAGAGTAGCAGGACGACTACTAGCAACCTTGTATCGCTTCATCCTGACGGCTTTCTCGACTGTTTCCAGGTGGTGCATGCTCTGGGTAGCCTGCCTCCTCTCTGCACCTGGAGCTCTGAAGAAATCTCCCGTGGGTCGAAGGAATCTTCCCCCTGCAACCGCAGGCAACAAAAGACTGCATCAACAATCCTCTGGGTCCCCTCTCAGCACGACGAGCGTGGTCCCTGGAACTCAGCAACTCTGTCCAAGTGACTCCCACAGTCCAGTGACTCTTCAGTCCAAGTTTGATGGTGGTAAGTCCTTGCCTCACCTCGCTAGACTGCATTGCAGGGTACCGCGTGATTTGCAGCTGCTCTGGCTCCTGTGCACTCTTCCAGGATTTCCTTTGTGCACAGCCAAGCCTGGGTCCCCGACACTCTAACCTGCAGTGCACAACCTTCTGAGTTGTCCTCCAGCGTCGTGGGACTCCCTTTTGTGACTTTGGGTGGACTCCGGTTCACTTTTCTTCTAAGTGCCTGTTTAGGTACTTCAGCAGGTGCTGCCTGCTTCTGTGAGGGCTCCCTACATTGCTGGGCGCCCCCTCTGTCTCCTCATCCAAGTGGCGACATCCTGGTCCCTCCTGGGCCACAGCAGCATCCAAAAACCCTAACCGTGACCCTTGCAGTTAGCAAGGCTTGTTTGCAGTCTTTCTGTGTGGGAACACCTCTGCAAGCTTCTTCACGACGTGGGACATCCATCCTCTAAAGGGGAAGTTCCTAGTACTCTTCGTTCTTGCAGAACATCAAGCTTCTTCCAACAGGTGGCAGCTTCCTTGCACCCTCAGCTGGCATTTCTTGGGCTCCTGCCCACTCTCGACACTGTCGCGACTCTTGGACTTGGTCCCCTTGTCTTACAGGTACTCAGGTCCGGAAATCCACTGTTGTTGCATTGCTGGTGTTTGTTCTTCCTGCAGAATCCCCCTATCATGGCTTCTGTGCTCTCTGGGGGTAGTAGGTGCACTTTACACCTACCTTTCAGGGTCTTGGGGTGGGCTATTTTTCTAACCCTCACTGTTTTCTTACAGTCCCAGCGACCCTCTACAAGCTCACATAGGTTTGGGGTCCATTCGTGATTCACATTCCACTTTTGGAGTATATGGTTTGTGTTGCCCCTATACCTATGTGCTCCTATTGCAATCTACTGTAACTTTACATTGCTTGCATTACTTCCTTTTGCTATTCTCTGCATAATTTTGGTTTGTGTACATATATCTTGTGTATATAACTTATCCTCATACTGAGGGTACTCACTGATATACTTTTGGCATATTGTCATAAAAATAAAGTACCTTTATTTTTAGTAATTCTGTGTATTGTGTTTTTTTATGATATTGTGCATATGACACCAGTGATATAGTAGGAGCTTTACATGTCTCCTAGTTCAGCCTAAGCTGCTTTGCCATAGCTACCTTCTATCAGCCTAAGCTGCTAGAAACACCTCTTCTACACTAATAAGGGATAACTGGACCTGGCACAAGGTGTAAGTACCTCTGGTACCCACTACAAGCCAGGCCAGCCTCCTACACAGAGTTGCGCTGTATTTATGATACAGCACTCCATGGCAATCATTAGCACCATAGCGACAACATTTTTGATGCTATTGTGGCGCTTTCCCACACTAGCGTCAAAAATGTTGACCCTAGTGCAGCCAAGTACAGGGAGGCCCACTGACTACAATGGGTGCGTCATTTTAACGTCTGCCCTGAGCAGGCGTTAAAAATGACAGGAAAAAATGGTGCAGTGAAATCTTGTAAATTTCACTGCGCCGTTTTTTTAACCTCCCAGTGCCAGAACACCCCCCTTGCATACATTATGCCTGGGACAGGCATAATGTGGCGCAACAGGTTACAAAGTGGCGGAATGCAAGCATTGCGTCACTTTGTAAATATGGTGCGGCAGAAATGCCTCCTTAATGCTGTCTTAGCGTAAAAACAAATGACGATACGGCGGTGCAAGGGGCTTGTAAATATGCCCATGAGGCCCAGATTTATGGGCTTTTGGCAATGGGCAGCGTAGCAAGTCACTTTGCTGCGCGGCCATGCGTCACTGGAAAAGGACAGGAATGCACCATATCTATGCAGCATGGCTCATTCCGGTCCTTTGGCCCTTCGATGGCACTATTTTGGCAGCCTAGAGCTAATGCAGGCACCCTTGCGCCATGCTGGAAGTGTGTATGCGTTGTAGGCAGGATTGTTTTTGTGCAGGAGTGGGCACCTTCCTGCACAAAAACAATCCTGAGAGGCATTTTCCTCTTTCTATGTGTGCTGCAAAATGCAGAATGCAGCATACACAGAAGGAGGGAAAAACGAGGAGAAATAAACATATTCCTTCTCCTTGCACCTCCCCTGGGCCTTGTAAGTCTAGGGGTGCGTCAAAATCCATCGGTGCTGCATGGGAACACCACCGCAACACCCATGGAATGCGTCCCTAGTGCAGAATAAAGCAACGCAGCATTTTGAGCTGCCTTGCCTTACTCCATATCTATGAGGCTATTCAAAGCTGCACAAAGTGGCTCTGCGTGGTGTAGGAAAGTGCCTCTTTTTCTCATGGACACCCTCTCCACTTTTTGCCTGGTTTCTGGTGTAATTTCAACTGAAAGAGCACTGGGTCCCAGCTAAACAGGTCCCCAGTGCCAGATCTCTTTCCCTAAAACTGCACAGTCATTTTTCCCAATTGGCAGACCTTTAGCTACCACTATAAATCCCTGGTAAATGGTACCCCTGGTACCTAGGGCATGGGGTACTAAAGGAAGGTCCCTGACGGATGCAGCACAAATTATGCCACCCTCTGGGACATCCTCACTAAGTGCACACAGTGCTGGTTTTGCAGCCGGTGTGTCCTGTCCCCTTACACTGCATGGAATATATGTAAGTCACCCCTCTGGCAGGCTTTCCAGACCTAAAGGCAGGGTGCATTATATTACATGTGAGGGCATACCTGCATGAGCAGATATTCCCCTGCAATGTCTTTGTCGATTTTCAGACATTGTAAGTGAACAGTGAAGCCATTTTAAGAACATGTGCTGAACACTGGTCATTACGAGTTCCCCAGCTACATGATGGCTTCTCTGACCATGGGGATGTTTGGTATCAAACATCTCATATTAATAAACCCTCACTGAATCAGTGATGGATTTATTAATACAAAAACTCAGAGGGCACCCTAGGGGTGCCCCCTGAAAAACCTACCAACTCCTAGCGTGGGCACTGACTGGTCAAAACCAGTACAGCCACCTTAGACAGAGTTCTGGCCCACTGAGGTGAGAGCCAATGCTCTCGAGGGGTCAAAACAAAGGCTTGTCCTGGGCAGAGGTGTGACCTCCTCTCCCAGGCAGGATGGACATTCCAAGGCGGGGAGCTTCAAATGCCTTACTGCCTTGGAAATGCAACCCAGTCTTCTCCAAAGGGTGGAGGAGGTCGACTCCCAGTTCCTGACCCCACTTTAGGTGGCAGGACTGGCAGGAAAATTAGATAAATTAGGATTGCCCCCTTCATGTCACTCCCACCCCTGGGGTGGACGGGCTGAAATGGACACTACTTTTTCAATTTCTCCATCTTGCATGGAAGTAATTAGGCCAATAGGTTAGGGCTATGCCACTTCCCAAAGGAAGTGGTCATAGAAAAGGTGTAATTACCCTAAAGGTGAGTAGCCCATTAGCTACCGACTGGCACTCCCTGTAATGCCCCTAAATTCTATATTTAGAGGGCACGACTGAACCCTAGAATCAGAACCTTATAACCTAAGAAGAGCTGGACACATTGCCAGCAGAGAAGACTGAGGACACCAACTCACTTGGAGACACTCCTACCAGCCTGTCTGCAGCCTTCAAAGCAACCTGCACTCAGAAAACGACTGTCCTGCATTCCAGCATCCTCCAAAGCCAAGTACTGCCTACCTTCAATAAAGATCAAGAACTCCCATGGACAGTGGACCTGTCCAGAAGAAACCATCTTCAAAGAAGAGGAAGCCTGCCTGTGAAACCGCAAAACCCAACATCAGAAGTGACCACTGTATCCGACGCCCTGGCCCGAGTTCAAGTGGTCCACCCATCCAGTGAAGGATCCCCGGCACCTCTGACCAAGAGTCCATCGTGGTCTGACCTCTGCTGGACTCCCCAGCGCTGACTGAAGCCTAAATCAGAGGACTCCTCCTGACCGCAACCTGCTTGGTAAGCTGATTTTGCCGCCTAAAGACACCCCTTCACCCAGAGCCCCTGGGCCTTGGGGAGCTTAACCGTCGGTGTCCCTATGATCCCTGACATCTCAACTTACCTGGGCAGCTGTGGGTTGAGCTCTCCCGGACGTCTTACCCAGAGCCTGCAGCCTGTTTCTGAAAGTGATCTCAGCCATTGAAAGCTGTGTTGGCCCTCAGCACCCAGCAGCCCCTGTGCCGCTGAAGGTGTAAGTGTGGTGCTGCCTTGTGGCCCTCCCCTGTACTGACCTCAGAACCCGGAGATTGACCCCTGATTCCGCTTTACTCACCTGTAAGCAGTGCTGTACCTCCTGTCTCCATTGGATAGGATTGAGCGCCAATGCTGTGTTGGCACTCTTCACCCGGCCTCCCCTGTGCTGCTGAGGGTGTAGGTTTGGTGCTGCTGCTGCCTCGTGGCCCTCACTCCCTGGTCCTCGCCTCAACATTCGGAGACTAACCTCAGCCACCGCTGGTACTTACCTGGGAGCAGCGTGTCTTCACGCCCTGCACCCCAGTCTCCAATGACTGACATTGGGCTCCGACTCTGACCTCTGCACCCAGCCATGCCGTGCCACTGTGGGTGCACCCTTGGCACCAACCTGAACCTTGCCCGGTTCTAGCCTAAAGCCCTGAATACTGGGACCGTAAGTCATGTACTTACCTGTGAAACTGCATCATTGTTTCCCCCTATAGGTTAACATTAAAGACTGTGGAAATAGCACTGTCGATTTTTTGAAACAGCAAAGTATTTTTGATTTTAAAAGTGCTTACCTTATAACGAAGTTCTTTGGTTCAAAGCATATATAAGAGCCACTGTTATTTTTCTATATTGGTCTCAGATTTATTCTTTGAGTGTGTCTCATTTATTGCCTCTTTGAGTACAACAAATGCTTAGCACGACTCCTTGATAAGCCTAACTGTGCACCCACACTACCACAAAAAGAGCACTAGTGACTAGACCTATCTATTTCAGCCTCTGCCGACCTTTGGGGATCCACTGGACCCTCCCCACAGTGTACTTCCCTATAGTGCACTGTGCCGAGGGACAGTTTCCTACTCTCATAGATATGGTTGAAAGGTTTGCGCCGCTGTTGAGTCACGAAAAGTGACGCAAGGGCGGCACAAGCCTCTCATAACTATGCTCCTTAGGACCTGTTTACACCTACCTTTGGGGTGTACGTTTGGGCATGTTCAGAATCTGTGCAGCCCTAAAGGAATCCTCACAATTGAAGTAGCTACAACTGTGTACAAAACTGAACAATTAGGCATTTGTAAATGCTTATGGAAAGTACATTTGCAGCTATGAAGTATTTTCCCAACTGGTCAAATATTTTCCCCATGCAGAAACCCCTTCCCTTACACCTCTGCCGATTTTGGGACTGTTCCCTGCCCGTTTCCCCCATGGGCACCCATAAAAGTAGATCGCCTCCAGCCGGTTCCGGGGGGTAAATGAGCCAAGAACAGGCTTCTGAACACCCACGAACTCCCGCGTTTATAGCTGTGCGTAAACCTTCCCACCCCGACATGTCCACACCCTGCCCAGGGGAGATGATGTACTCACACCTAACGTTACACAAAACAATCAGTAAATGGATTTACCAATGTATATTTATTCTTTGGGATTTGCAAAAGTAAATCATGCAAACTAAGCATTTGAATTGAATGTACAAGTGCAAAGGCTTGGAGGATGGAGCCCAGTGGGCTGTGCTAAAAGCGAGTTGTGATTATATGTAATTCTGGATTTTTTGGGGCTTTTGGCTAATGCACGAAGGGTTAGCTTGTCCCACTTATTTAGGGCCACTAGTCATTTCACGTCTTGTATAATGAAAAAGGATGAGTCGGGCTGCAACCCAAAATGATTCCTGGCAAAAATGCACAACCCGGCCCCAAGCTGCAGAAGGCAGTGACTGAAAGAGGGCACTGGGGACCGGGTGTCTGAAGTCGGCCCCAGAGCCTGCAGCCAACCGGGGAAACGCCAGCGTGGCGGAAGGACCAGTCCGGCCCTGCTGTGGGCAGCAAATGGTTTTCATAGTAACTCAATGTCCCAATAAACAAACTTTGTTAAGTGGACGAATTATCATCATTTTTCAAATGTTTGCCCGAGTTGAAGACCGGCTCTCACCCGCCTGAGTGCAGAACAGCACATACCTGTCGCAGTGAGGCCGGTGCGCGCCCCAGCCCTGACCTTGCCAGCCGGCGTCACCCATCATGTGACGCAGCGTGTTTATAGGCGCTAAGGCTGCTCGGATAAGAGGCTGATACTGTGATCGTGCACGTACGATACGTAACAAAACATCCACGACAAAGAGAAAGCGCGCGAGGACTCGGGGGAGAGAGCGAAAAGAAGATAAAAGAACGGGATAGAAAGTGATGAAGGGCGGGAGATGGAAAATAACAAGAAAGAAGGGAAGGGAGGGTCAGAAGAAAGAAAAAAAAATGAGAGAAGTAAATGCAAAAGTTAATGGAAATAAAAAATAAAGTAAAACAGAAGGTGGCAGGGGATAAAGATGGAAAACGAGAAAAACAGAAGAAAGGGGATAGAGAGAATAAAATAAATAATACAAGCTAAAAGAGAAAATGGAAATAAATGAAGGAAATGAAAAAAGGGAGGGTGGTAAAGTGGAAAGTAAGAGATAGAAGGAAAACAATGAAACAAGGAATGAAACAAGGAGGAATGAAAACAAGAAAGAAAATCTAAAGAAGTAAAGGAATAAAGAGATGGGAGTTGCTAAGAGAAAGGGAGAAAAAGTGTGAGAAAGTAGCCTCTTACTAGCTTTGTTACCCCCACTTTTGGCCTGTTTGTGAGTGTATGTCAGGGTGTTTTCACTGTCTCACTGGGATCCTGCTAGCCAGCACCCAGTGCTCATAGTGAAAACCCTATGTTTTCAGTATGTTTGTTATGTGTCACTGGGACCCTGCTAGCCAGGACCCCAGTGCTCATAAGTTTGTGGCCTATATGTTTGTGTTCCCTGTGTGATGCCTAACTGTCTCACTGAGGCTCTGCTAACCAGAACCTCAGTGGTTATGCTCTCTCTGTACAAATTGTCACTAACAGGCTAGTGACCAATTTCACCAATTCACATTGGCATACTGGAACACCCTTATAATTCCCTAGTATATGGTACTGAGGTACCCAGGGTATTGGGGTTCCAGGAGATCCCTATGGGCTGCAGCATTTCTTTTGCCACCCATAGGGAGCTCTGACAATTCTTACACAGGCCTGCCACTGCAGCCTGAGTGAAATAACGTCCACGTTATTTCACAGCCATTTACCACTGCACTTAAGTAACTTATAAGTCACCTATATGTCTAACCTTTACCTGGTAAAGGTTGGGTGCTAAGTTACTTAGTGTGTGGGCACCCTGGCACTAGCCAAGGTGCCCCCACATCGTTCAGGGCAAATTCCCCGGACTTTGTGAGTGCGGGGACACCATTACACATGTGCACTATACATAGGTCACTACCTATGTATAGCGTCACAATGGTAACTCCGAACATGGCCATGTAACATGTCTAAGATCATGGAATTGTCTGGCATTGGGGAGACAATTCCATGATCTCCCAAGTCTCTAGCACAGACCCGGGTACTGCCAAACTGCCGTTCCCGGGGTTTCACTGCAGCTGCTGCTGCTGCCAACCCCTCAGACAGGTTTCTGCCCTCCTGGGGTCCAGCCAGGCTTGGCCCAGGAAGGCAGAACAAAGGACTTCCTCAGAGAGAGGGTGTTACACCCTCTCCCTTTGGAAAAAGGTGTCAGGGCTGGAGAGGAGTAGCCTACCCCAGCCTCTGGAAATGCTTTGATGGGCACAGATGGTGCCCATCTCTGCATAAGCCAGTCTACACCGGTTCAGGGATCCCCCAGCCCTGCTCTGGCACGAAACTGGACAAAGGAAAGGGGAGTGAACACTCCCTTGACCTGCACCTCCCAGGGGAGTTGCCCAGAGCTCCTCCAGTGTGCTCCAGACCTCTGCCATCTTGGAAACAGAGGTGCTGCTGGCACACTGGACTGCTCTGAGTGGCCCGTGCCAGCAGGTGACGTCAGAGACCCCTTCTGATAGGCTCTTACCTGTCTTGCTAGCCTATCCTCCTTCCTAAGTAGCCAAACCTCCTTTTCTGGCTATTTAGGGTCTCTGCTTTGGGGAATACTTTAGATAACGAATAAAAGAGCTCATCAGAGTTCATCTGCATCTCTCTCTTCACCTTCTGCCACGGAATCGACCGCTGACTGCTCAGGAAGCTTGCAAAACCGCAACAAAGTAGCAAAGACGACTACTGCAACCTTGTATCGCTGATCCTGCCGCCTTCTCGACTGTTTTCCTGGTGGTGCATGCTGTGGGGGTAGTCTGCCTCCTCTCTGCACTAGAAGCTCCGAAGAAGTCACCTGTGGGACGACGGAATCCTCCCCCTGCAACCGCAGGCACCAAAAGAACTGCATCACCGGTCCTCTGGGTCCCCTCTCAGCACGACGAGCGTGGTCCCTGGAACTCAGCAACTCTATCCAAGTGACTCCCACAGTCCAGTGACTCTTCAGTCCAAGTTTGGTGGAGGTAAGTCCTTGCCTCCCCACGCTAGACTGCATTGCTGGGTACCGCGTGATTTGCAGCTGCTCCGGCTCCTGTGCACTCTTCCAGGATTTCCTTTGTGCACAGCCAAGCCTGGGTCCCCGACACTCTAACCTGCAGTGCACAACCTCCTGAGTTGTCCTCCGGCGTCGTGGGATCTCCTTTTGTGACTTCGGGTGAGCTCCGGTTCACTCTTCTTCATAGTGCCTGTTCCGGCACTTCTGCGGGTGCTGCCTGCTTCTGTGAGGGCTCCCTATCTTGCTGGGCGCCCCCTCTGTCTCCTCACGCAATTGGCGACATCCTGGTCCCTCCTGGGCCACAGCAGCATCCAAAAACCCTAACCGCGACCCTTGCAGCTAGCAAGGCTTGTTTGCAGTCTTTCTGCGTGGAAACACCTCTGCAAGCTTCTTCACGACGTGGGACATCCATCCTCCAAAGGGTAAGTTCCTAGTCCTCTTCGTTCTTGCAGAATCCACAGCTTCTACCATCCGTGGCAGCTTCTTTGCATCCTCAGCTGGCATTTCCTGGGCATCTGCCCAATCTCGACTTTGTCGCGACTCTTGGACTTGGTCCCCTTGTTCCACAGGTACTCTCATCCGGAAATCCACCTTTGTTGCATTGCTGGTGTTGGTCTTCCTTGCAGAATTCCCCTATCACGACCTCTGTGCTATCTGGGGAATATAGGTGCACTTTACACCTACTTTTCAGGGTCTTGGGGTGGGCTATTTTTCTAACCCTCACTGTTTTCTTACAGTCCCAGCGACCCTCTACAAGCTCACATAGGTTTGGGGTCCATTTGTGGTTCGCATTCCACTTTTGGAGTATATGGTTTGTGTTGCCCCTATTCCTATGTGCTCTCATTGCAATCTATTGTGACTGTACATTGCTTGCATTACTTCATTTTGCTATTACGGCATATTTTTGGTATTGTGTACATATATCTTGAGTATATTTGCTATCCTCATACTGAGGGTACTCACTGAGATACTTTTGGCATATTGTCATAAAAATAAAGTACCTTTATTTTTAGAATATCTGTGTATTGTGTTTTCTTGTGATATTGTGCATATGACACCAGTGGTATAGTAGGAGCTTTGCATGTCTCCTAGTTCAGCCTAAGCTGCTCTCCATAGCTACCTTCTATCAGCCTAAGCTGCTAGAAACACCTCTTCTCCACTAATAAGGGATAACTGGTCCTGGTGCAGAGTGTAAGTACCCCTTGGTACCCACTACAAACCAGGCCAGCCTCCTACAGAAAGAAAACATGAATGAATGATAGGAAGAAAGAAGGAATGAAAGCAAGAAAGAAGGAATAAAAAGAAAGAAGGAAAGGGAATGAAAGAGGGAAATAAGAAAAGAAAGCAAGAATGAAGGAAAGAAGGAATGAAATATAAATGAAAACAAGAAAGAAGGGCATAGGTAGTGAAAGAATGAAAAAAATGGAAACCAAGAAAGAAGAAACGAAAAAAGGAAAGCAATAAAGAAGGAAAGAAGGAATATAAGAATAAGAAGGAAGAAGGAAGGAAGGTATAGAATTAAGGAAGGAAAGATGGAGGGGATTCCGGAAGTAAGGGGTGAAGAAAGGGGGTGATAGCTGGAAGGAGTGAAGAGACACGGGGTGTTAAATAGCTCAAAGGCATTAGGTTTCCATTTACAACCGATGCCTGGAGTGCAGAAAGTGCATTGGGGCCCCAGCACCCTTGTTACGCCAATGGGTGTAAATACACCTACCAAGAAATACAACAAAAAAGAAAGAGAAGAGCGTGCCCGTCCGCGCGCAGCCGCGGCGTCCCGGGATTGGCCAGGCAGGCGCTCCTTCCTGGCGCGAGCCCAGGGCGCTGCGCCGGACGCCCGGCTGACCTCCCCAGACCGCCAGACGTAACGGGGGCCACCGGTGCAGCTGCCGGGGCTGATGTAACCCCCGTTTGACCTTGGCCAGCGAAATGTTTTTTATTGCTTGTTCCACTCCATGGAAGCAAATACTTCCCAAGGCTCCCGTGATAAGAGCGCTGCCTGTAGTTATGTAACCCTACTCAGGGTGGCCGCCGTCCAGGAGGGCTGGGCGGTGTGCTCCTCAGCCTCCAGCCACTGCAAGCTTACTTTTCCCTCAGACAACTGGGGGCTCCAGGGGCTAGTTTAAAGGAAGCACCCCAGGGTTACAAATGGGTTTTGTCTGCCACACCCGTGCAGGTGTGAGTTTCTGTGGACACTGCAGAAATCATGTTTTCCTTGTAATTCATTTTACAGTTCCAGTCTGCACCAGGCGCATCCGATGAGGATGAATAAGGATGCCCTTTCAGTTCTGGGAAGGATGTCTAGCTTACTCAGTAGGCAGAATACTCTCTTTTAAGTTTTATCGTATATTTAAAAATCAGTGCATTCTAAAAGCTGTTTAAACCTCACTTGCTGCCCCTGCTCTCATTTACCAAACCGTTGCATTCTGTGAACTGTTTAATATCTCCTTCCCTGGGTTCTGCTTTCACTTACCAAACCGTTGCATTCTGTGAACTGTTTAATATCTCCTTCCCTGGGTTCTGCTTTCACTTACCAAACCAATGCATTAAGGGAGCTGTTGAACATCGTTTTTTCAGGCCTACGCTTTCAATTAATAAACCAGTGCATTAAGGGAACTGTTAAACAACTCCATTTCAGGGCTGGTTTTCATGTAACAAATAAGTGCCTTCTGGTAATTGTACAAGATGTTTTTCCAGGGCTTGGCCTTTATTTATTAAACCACCTGGGGTCTTTTTTTAACTTAGCTGTCCGCTAGTAGCGTGTATTTTGATTTACACCTCATGCAATATAGCAACAACATTTCTTTGGGTTGTATTCTATTACTTACGTTTTTACACGTTATGAATTTAACACGGTTTTTATTGTTGATCTAATTATATCTTATTGTATAAGGATGGTGATTTTGATGTTGATTTAAACTATTTTATTGTGCATTTATGGGTATTTTAGCATCCAAATAACGATTTACTGACTGACCTACCGAATAAACCAATGTATTCTGGGACCTGAGAAAACACAAAGAGATGTTGTCTCATGCCAGAGCCCCACGTACACAAAATAGAGATTACAGTGAAAGATAATCCATTCAGATCATAGATTCGCCATGGGTGAAAGATGGCTTAGAACCAAAATATTACTAGAGTGGGTCTCCACAGTTTTTCTTCATGTAAAACAAATATATAAAATTCGTATTTTTAAGTTAAAAAACGTTTTTTACTTTTCTCTATATTTTACTATAGGTAGACTCCACAGGTGTAGGGATGATGATCCCCCTAAATTACAGTATACGTGAAACAAAAACAATTTATTAAACTTTATAATACCTTAGTAAAACTATTTTATGGTAACTATTAACGTAAATTAGTTTGATATTTTTATTTTAAATGTATTACAAAATAATAATTGCTACAGCACTATTAACTTAAATCTGTAGTTAATTATATTAAATTAAATCATAAATTCCCACCTGAAGATAAATATATATTATTAGTCATTAATAGTCATTAAATATGATGTATAGAATTAACTAAAAGTAATTTAATTATATTTTAAGAAACAAATTAACATTTTAAGTTATATATGAACAAAATGTTGATATGTTTTATTTTTATATAATAAATATGCTTTAACTGTTTTAAAATTAAATTATTTGTATTTACATTTTTAACTATTTTGAATAATTTAATTACATTTGGCATAAGTTCCAATGGGGTTTTATCTGAAGTCCCAACCTCCATTATTTTCTATGGGAGGGTGTTGCGGTACCAGTGGTTGGCCATGTGTGATGCTGGACTTACTATAGTTTCTTTTTGGAAGTAGAGATTTACACTCATAAATTTGTCTCCACCCCTGTTACAGGGGTTTTGTATGTCTAAGTTAACGCTTTTGAGTAACTTTACATTTGGATTTTGTGAAAAGCTCAGTCATAAATTTACTCAACATTTTAGGAGTAAACGTACACGTGAAACTTACTCACAAGTGTAAGTTTGTGAGTAGCCCTGATAGTGTTTAAGACCATCCCAATTTTTCAGTTTTACACATGACACTCTACGACTGATCTGTAGAAAAAGTGCAAGAAAACATAAATGCTAAAACTGTTTTTGCATGCAACAAGCATCCCTAAACCACACATGAAAACACAATACTCCCAGTTTACTCGCTTCCAGAATTCAGGCATATATTGTGACAGATATAAGTGATTCCTTACTCCAAAGTGTGTCCATCAATAATCAAAATGCATACAGAAAGACAGCCACATCTTTTATGCATGCTTTGGCAGAATCCAAAAATGTTCTATTTCAATACAATTATGTCTAGTCTAAAAAGCAGACCTTACGTAGTGAAGCACATGAACTGCTAGCCCAAAAATGCCAGTGTGGTAATTCTGGGAGCAAAGAAAGGCCCTTACACAGTGCACAAATTCACCAATACTTTATGGAATATACACCTTTTACATGGAAAGCTTTGTACAGGCATCTACAAGTAGCAACAAATGTCACATTCTAAAACTTGCTTTGCTTCTTAAGAAATCTGAACTCCCACAATCGTGGATTCTGTGGAGATGAGTCTTCTAAAGGTCTCATGATTATTCGAGCCTTCTTTTTTAAATGATGCAAAACACTGCAAAGCTCACCCTACTCAGATCCGAAAACTGAGGCTACCTTAGAAAAACCTACAGTAATCTCAAAGATCTTCGAAAAATATTAATTCCTACTTCCATATCAAGGTATGATCGAATGTAGATTCCAAACTCTAGTCAAATATTGGCTTCTAAGTTCAAAGGCTCAGAATGTCACAAATTCTGGATTCAACATACTATTGCATAAGTGTTTTAATATTTAGAAATTAATGCTTAATTCGGATGTATTTACGTTGGCATAATTGTCCTAACTCAAAGAGCAGCCAGCTTGCATTGGCATCCATTAAGAAAAAACTGCGCTTCTATTTTTAACGAACAAGCCTTTCTACCTTCATGTTGCTGTGTGTGTTTTTCCGTCTATGTGATGATAAAATACGAATGTATTAATGTGCCCTCCGCACGAGCAAACCATGCACGGGATGTTCTTGTCTCTGTAGCAATCTCAAGATCTTTGGCTCGTGGCTCTGGTAGGAGCTATCCATCTGTTGGACTGTGTTATTGCATTTGTGTTACGAAAGGCATCGCCATTCCGTATATTTCATTCATCTTCTGCTTATTAATATGCAGCAAAGCAGGTGTTCCTAATGTTTCTTATTTCATTTGGCACGTGCATTTGATTAGTGATTAGTGCTTCTGCGTGTATCTGTATCAGACCTACATTTGTCACTTCGCACCATGTCAAGTGTGTGGCTTTCCTGCCTGAAACCCTATAATCCAGGCATCTGGCAATGTGCCAGAGCTTTCTTCACTTGCATAACAAGTGAAATCTGCCCTGGTCTGTCATTTGATCTATACTTAGACTGTCTCTGCCTTTTAAACCGAACAGACTCTATGCTAGCCTGTCTACTGATGTATGCTTAGACTTGCTCTGATTCTTTTAGAGAGCAGTCTATGGTAATTTTAGATTTGGTTCTGGCTATTGGCTTGTTTCAGAAAGACCTTATGTTAGTGCTCCCACACATTATGCCTTTGACTATTATGATTTGAGCTAATTCAAGATTTGACTAACAATCGTTTTGCCTTTTGTAATGGTCTTAATTTTTAATAAACCTTTATGGTTTGACTATAATTCTTCTCTTGTGAAGGTTTCATTAGTTGCAACTAGCGTTAAGTCTCATGAAGGCTTGCTGGGTATTCCAAAGGCCCAGGCAGCCCAGATCCTGTGCATCAACCCTTTAATTCTTTAATTAGCATGTCTATACTGATTACATTTGAGTCCTGGTTATCAAGTGTACCTCAGCATCACAAACCACATACAGAACAAATTACATTGAAGCAATTCCGGGACCAAGAATGAATTGAAGTCATAACTCGGGATGGGCATAACTCACATAATTCAGTGTAGCATAATCATGTGGAGTTACCTAAGAATTCAATTAGATTATGTTTGAAGAGTAATTGTGTGCTTAGCGCTATTTCTTAGTGCAAAAATGCCCCCTTGCATCCAAAGTGGACGAAAGGATGCATTTTGGCCCTCATTACAACCCTGGCGGTCAGTGTTAAAGCGGCGGTAATACCGCAAATAGGCCGGTGGAAAAAAAATGGGTTTACGACCATAGCGAAAACAGCCAACATAGTCAGCCACTTTAACACTCCGACTGCCAGGGCGGTACAAACAAACACCGCGGCGGTAACCGCCAACAGACAGGCAGAAGACAAAGTACCGCCCACTGTATTTCAAGACGCCTATCCACCACCTTTTCCGGGGCGGAACCAACGCCATCAAAAGCATGGCGGAAACAGTACACAGAAGGGAAACCACTCACCTCTCGACACCCAACGAGGAACCAGGACACCATGGAGCCCGAACTTCAGGTGTTACCAATGTTGGTTTACCTCCTCTTCTACCAGGAGTACATACGGCGGCGACCACGGTGAGTACTGCACCTACAACACAGGGGGGGGAGAGAGTGACACACACACACGCAATACCCCCACCCTCACCCACAACAACATACACACAAATACATGCAGCAACATTACATATACACCCCCCACCCCCTGGAAGAACGCAAGGACAAAAGGAAATGATTGTAACAATTGTAATCATGAAAAATCCATTAGTCAAAAGTCAAAATTCAGTATATACAAATATGTACACCAACTACACAAGTCCGGATAGTGCACCAATCATTGTCCGTGGACCACTGGGCCCAAAATGCATGGGCGAGGCCCACACATGATACCTGACTGGAAACGGAGAGAACACTGGAGGGGCATCAGACTGAAAATATACAGGCACCTCAGGGGGAGGGGGGAGGGGGACACCTCAGCCTGATTAACGCACGAAGCCACTGCTGCACGAGGGGGCTCCATGCCCACTGCTCTATCCTGGGGAGTGCAAAGCCACAATCTCTCAAGTCTCTCCAGTAGGTGGTTTGCCCACTACTCTATCCTGGGGAGTGCAAAGCCACAGTCTCTCAAGTGGGTAACAGTCTCCACTGGTTCTGGAGGGGGCCTGGTGCCCAGAGTGCTTCATCCTGCCAAGGACTGTGGTAGCGGATGTGACACTCCACTGGTTCTGGAGGGGGCCTGGTGCCCAGAGTGCTTCATCCTGCCAAGGACTGAAGTAGTGGATGTGATACTCCACTGGTTCTGGAAGGTGCATGGTGCCCAGAGTGCTCCACGTGCAATTCCCTCACCTGGGTGTGCGTGCCACGAGATTGGCAAGGTTCAAGTAGCATGATATGCCATGGAAGCAGTGACATACCCCACACTGCTGCAGCTTCGCCTTCCACCTGCAGGTGCAAACAGTGATGGAAGTCGTGCCTCATGGAGCTGCCCAGGGTCCAGGAACTCTCCTCCAGCCTCAGACGACTGACCACTGGGGATGGTAGCTATGTCAGCGGTGGTGCCACTGTCAGAGGACGCCACGGGGCCGGTTGCGGTGCTTGCAGCGGTGTCTGTGGCAGCGGTGCTTGCAGCGGTGTCTGTGGCGGCGGGACATGGGTCAGCACCTGCTGAGGGACAAAGCAGGACGTCTCCTGCAGCCTCAGACGGCTGCCCACTGGGGAAGAGGCTGGGGACTGTCGCTGAGGCTGTAGATGTGCCGCGGGTGGTGCAGGTGGCGGTTGTGGTGGTGGGGCAGCTAGCGGTGTTCGCCGCCGTACAGGTTGGCGTGGTCGTGGACAGAAGGTGTGACACAGGTCCCTCAGTCGGTGCCACCATGCCCTCTCCTGACCTGCTCTTCTGCTTTTGGCCCTTCCCCACCTTTGATGGTGCAGCAGTTGTCTTGCCACTATCCCCTTTTGTTTTAGCTGGGCCCTTGGTGGCTGGTAGTTTTGGCTTCTCCCTCCGGGATGTGGGCACCTTTTTCACCTTGGCAGGTGGCGGAATGTCCTTGCCCTCGCTACGTGGCACACTGGCAGCCCTGATGGGTGGCGTACTTGATGACCCCGCAGTTGCTGGTACCACTGTGCCTGGGGATGTGGTGGCTAAGGTGCTGGGCTGGGACCTGGAGAGTTTTTTAGACACACTGGGACGGGAAGATGGAGGGGGTATGGGAGTGGAGGTAGAGGTAGTGGTTGTAGGAGGTGTACGTCTGCTGAATTCGTGTGAAGGTGCATGTGCCGGAGGCTGTTGTGAGGTGGATGGCTGTTGGGTGGGTGTGTGCCTGCGTTTGTGTACTTTGGATGGAGGGCTCCCAGACACACTGGGAGAGGACACGGGATGTGTGAATGGTAGTGGGGGTGGTGAGTGCACATGAGCGGTGTGTGGAGATGGGCGTGCTGGTGATGGAGGTAGTGGCTGAGGATGTAGTGCATGCAGGTGTGAGTGGAGACGAGACAGGGCGGGAGGAGGGAGGAGGGAGATGTGGAGGAGGGGGACACAGTGGAGGAAGTGGATGTTGGTATGTGTGCATGGGTATGGTGCTTGTGTGAGTGCCTGTGGGATGTGTGGTACTTATGTTTGCCTGAGCCACTTTTGTCTGTTGATGTGTGTGCATGCTGGTCTGATGTTGTGCTTGGGATAGGCTGAGGTACAGGGGATTGGGTCTGGGTGGAGGAAGTTGGAGGGGGGAGGCTGGACACAGGCACAATGGCTGCCATCAGTGCGGAGGCCAGAGCCTGAAATGCTCTCTATTGGGCTGCCTGCCCAGAATGAATGCCCTCCATGTATGCATTTGTTTGTGGCAAATGCCTCTCAACACCCTGGATGGCATTCACAATGGTAGATTGCCCAACAGTGAGGGATCTCGGGAGGTCAATAGCCTCCTCACTGAGGGCAGCAAGGCTGACTGGGGCAGGGCTTGAGGTGCCTGGGGTGAAGGAGATGCCCACCCTCTTGGGTGAGTGGGCACGGGGCACACGCTGAGGGGCTGCTGGGAGGGTGGTGCTGGTAGGGGGGTGGCGGCTGTACCTGTTGATGCGGTGGGCACAGAGGTGTCCGTCACCGCAAGAGAGCTCCCATCAGAGGAGGAGTCGCTGTCACTACTGTCTGCTCCTGTCCCCGCAGTGGAGCTCCCCTCGCCCTCCGTCCCACTGGTGGCTTCAGACTCCGTTGCTTCACCCTCCAGGGCCAAGTGGGTTGCAGCTCCCTCCTGCTCCGTTGCCAATGCTCCTCCGCCTGATGATGCTATTGCACACAAGAACAGGGAGACCACAAAAAGGGGGAGGGAAAGACAGAAGAAAGACATGTTCAGTGCATGCAACACCACTGCCATTGGCGGACACAACACACATGGAGCAGCCCTCTGCACTACGCCATGCACTGACAGTTCCTAGAAATTTCAGCTGACCATGGGGTACAAGGCCTAAGACCAATTGCTGCACACCTGGAAGTCACAGGAGCCTGACTAGGTGTAGATGGCTCTTACCACTGGTGGGGTTGGGGTGCCACATGGCCTGCCTCACAAGGGACCTTGCCTACCAAGTTCGCCCTGGCCTAGGGGAACCCACTGCCCACATCCCCCACCCAGACACCTCGTAATGCGCGCAGTCAGCTGAATGAGAGTGTACTCACCCCCTTGTGGCTGCTGTGATGCCCTCAAGCGCCCATCCAACTCCGGATAGGCCACCGCCAGGATCCAGATCATCAGGGGAGTCAAGGTGCGATGGGCACCCCTCCCACGTTTGGAGGCCATCCCCAGCTGGACCTCTGCCGTCTTCTTGGTCCAGCGGTGCAGATCATCCCATATTTTACGGCAGTGGGTGCTCCGTCTGTGGTAGACCCCCAGGGGCCGGACGTCCTTGGCGATGGCACGCCAAATACCCTTCTTCTGGTGGGCGCTGACCTAGAGGAATGGTACAGGGGGAAAGGAAATTACTTACCCGTCTGGACCATCATACTCATTGCCCACCAGTTCCCACCCAGGCCCTGACGCACATACACTCACTATCCGCACATGCAGGCCTCAGCCCCACCCCATGTATCTTCCATCCACACCACTCAAAACAGTCATTGCCCATGCAGCATGCTCACAGTGTACTCACCTGTTTGTCTGGAGGACCGTACAGTTGCGTGTACTGGGGAGGACCCCATCCACTAGTTTCTCCAACTCCTCCGAAGTGAAGGCAGGGGCCCTTTCCACAGACACTCGAGCCATCGTCGCTTCCAGACACAGGTCACAGCAGCACTTGCAGTGTAGGTCCTCTCCTGTTGAAGGTCAGGTATCAAATGAGGGAACAGACAGAAAATGGCTGTCACGTCCGCGGCGGTGCGTACCGTCACCGCCGGCGTACATCATCATTGGCTCCTGGGACCCCTAGGGCCCAATGTTAACCAATGCAGAATAGCGCTGCAGTCTTTGACCGCCCACCTCGACGGTATACAACGCCAGCGCAGTTACCTCATATCCCCTTGTCCCACCTTACAGGTCAGGCATCCGCTATGTCAGGAGGCCACATGGGATGAATGTTAACTGCATCACACCTATCTAGGCCGGGAATACAGACAGATACCGGCACATTGCGGATTAATAACGTTTCTGCAAATAACAAATTGTGATACCTCAGTGTTGGATGACTCTCTGCTCGCTGTTCTCCTCCATAGGTCACGTCTGCTGGGGCAGGTGATGAGATGGCGGCATCCTCCGGTGTACAGACCCCTGGTGGACCTGTCAACAATGGAAGAGAGACACATAGGGGGTCATTCTGACCCTGGCGGTAAAATCCACCAGGGCCAACGACCGCGGGAGCACCGCCAACAGGCTGGCGGTGCTCCCTTGGGCATTCTGACCGCGGCGGTACAGCCGCGGTCAGAAACGGAAAACCGGCGGTGTACCGCCGGTTTTCCGCTGCCCTGGGGAATCCTCCATGGCGGCGCAGCTTGCTGCGCCGCCATGGGGATTCCGACCCCCATACCGCCATCCTGTTCCTGGCGGTTTTGGCCGCCAGGCACAGGATGGCGGTATGGGGTGTCGTGGGGCCCCTGGGGGCCCCTGCAGTGCCCATGCCAATGGCATGGGCACTGCAAGGGCCCCCGTAACAGGGCCCCACCAAGATTTTCAGTGTCTGCCATGCACACTGAAAATCGCGACGGGTGCAACTGCACCCGTCGCACCCCTTCCACTCCGCCGGCTCCATTCGGAGCCGGCATCCTCATGGAAGGGTGTTTCCCGCTCGGCTAGCGGGCGGCCTTCTGGCAGTCGCCCGCCAGCCCAGCGGGAAACCCAGAATACCCGCGGCGGTCTTTTGACCGCGCAGCGGTATTCTGGCGGTTCCAGCCAGGCCGGCGGCTTCCGCCGCCGGCCAGGGTCAGAATGACCCCCATAGTCACATACAGACTTGATCGTGCAACAATCCTGGAACTGTGTGCCAAGTTGGAGCCAGACCTGACTTCATCTATCCGCCATCCCTCAGGAATCCCCCCTGTAGTGCAGGTCCTGTCTCTACTCCATTTCCTGGTCAGTGGGTCTTTTCAAACAACAGTGGCCATGGCATCAGGGATGTCCCAGCCAATGTTCTCAAACGTGTTGTCCAGAGTGTTGTCTGCCCTGCTGAAACACATGCGCAGCTACATCGTGTTCCCTCAGGTGGAGGATTTGCCCACAGTGAAAGGGGATTTCTATGCCCTGGGACATATCCTCAACATCATTGGTGCCATTGATGGTACACATGTGGCATTTGTACCCCCCGCAGGAGTGTACAGGTGTACAGAAACCGGAAGAGCTACCATTCGATAAATGGTGTGTTTGGCAGACCAGTACATCTCCCATGTGAATGCCAAGTATCCTGGCTCATTGCATGACGCTTACATTTTGAGGAATAGCAGCATCCCTTATGTGATGGGGCAACTCCAGAGGCACCGTGTGGGGCTAATAGGTGAGGGCATGGTCCCAATACAGTTGGGGTTGTCCCTAAGGGTTAGTGTGTGTCTAACAGTTGTCCCTCGATATTTGCAGGTGACTCTGGTTACCCCAACCTGTCATGGCTACTGACCTCAGTGAGGAATCCCAGGACAACGGCAGAGGAACGCTACAATGAGGCACATGGGCGAACTAGGAGGGTGATCGAACGCTCCTTCGGCCTCCTGAAGGCTAGATTCTGGTGCCTCCATCTGACAGGTGGCTCCCTATACTCACCGAAGAAGGTGGGCCAGATAATCGTAGCCTGCTGTATGCTGCACAACCTGGCTTTGCGACGGCAGGTGCCTTTTCTGCAGGAGGATGGGCCAGCTGGTGGTCTTGTGGCAGCTGTGGAGCCTGTGGACAGTGAAGAAGAGGAGGCAGAAGAAGAGGATATCGACAACCGAAACAACATCATCATGCAATACTTCCAGTGAGACACAGGTAAGAAGATGTCACTGCTTCCCACATCTCATACTATTGTTGGAGCTAGCATAAGTCTGTCATTTTCACTCAGTGTATGGACCCTGACTTGTCACTTTGACTTTCCATTTCACAGATCTGGGTCCCACTTTGTGCCCTCTGCTCTGTTTACTTCTGGCCTAAAGCTGTGTTACATTGGTATGTGAACAAGTACATTGACATTGCTATATTCCATAGTTATTGCAACTACACATTTGTGAAAGCACAGACTGACTCCAGATTGTTTTGTGACTGAAGTGTGTTTATTCCTGTGAAAATAAGTGGAGGGGGTTGTAAAATGGGCTGGGGTGATGGTGGAGGTATGTCCATGGCAGAGTCCAGTCTATTTGTTTCACAGGTGCATTGTCCAAAGGGGCATAGGAAGTGGAGCAATGGCAGTTTAAGGAAGGACAGGGTGACAAAGTGGGACAGAAGGGTGACATTCAGGGGGTCTTGGCAATGTTCTCTGATTTGTTCCTGGATCTCAGGGACCGTTTGCGGGGTGGTTCTCCATCTGCAGGGGGTGCTGGTGTCGTGGTCCTGTGGCGGTGCCTCCTGTCCGCTAGCGCCAGCGGAAGTGGAGGGCTGTTCATCGTCCAGGCTAGTGTCAGGGGCCCCTTGTTGTGCCACTGTGTCCCTCCTGGTGTTGAGAAGGTCTGCCAGCACCCCTGCAATTGTGACCAGGGTGGTGTTAATGGACTTCAAGTCCTCCCTGATCCCAAGGTAGTGTTCCTCCTGCAGCCGCTGGGTCTCCTGAAACTTGGCCAGTACCGTTGCCATGGTCTCCTGGGAATGATGGTAAGCTCCCATGATGTTGGAGAGTGCCTTGTGGAGTGTTGGTTCCCTGGGCCTGTCCTCCCCCTGTCGCACAGCAGTCCTCCCAGTTTCCCTGTTATCCTATGCCTCTGTCCCCTGAACCGTGTGCCCACTGCAACTGCCCCCAGGTCCCTGATCGTCCTGTGTTAGTGGGTTTGCCTAGGTTCCCTGTAGTGGTGGACACACTGCTGATTGACGTGTCCTGGGGACAGAGGGATGGGCCCGTTGGGTGGGTGCTGTGCTGGTGTTTCCTGAGGGGGGAGGCTCTATGGTCGCTTGTGACAGTGGCAGGGGAACCGACTGTCCCGAGGTCCCTGATGGGCCGGGCTGGTCATCTTGATCCAGTTGTGCAGAGCTGCTGTCATCACTGTGGGCCTCTTCTGTGGGGGGACTGGATATGTCTGGCACCTCCTGTCCGGTGACGTTGGGTAGGGGTCGTGTTGGGGTGTAAATGCATAGTTATTGTATCTGTGTGTGCCATTGTGTGCAATGGGTGAGTGACCCTCTACTCCTGTGCTTGCATTATTGGCTTGGTCCTTGTGTGATTGGTGATTTTGGGGCATGAGTGAGTCTCTGTACTGTACATGCTTTGGTGATGAGTGTCCATGCATTGGTGTTACATGCAGGGCTTGGTTTTGGGATGTGTGGGTTGTGTTGGTGGAGTATCTGTGGGTTGTTGGGGTGATGGGTGTGAGGGTAAGGGTGGAAGTGTGTGATGGCATGCAGGTGGGGTGGGGGGATAAGGTAGTAAAGATTTGCCTTACCAGAGTCCAGTCCTCCTGCTATTCCTGCGAGGCCCTCAGGATGCAGTATTGCCAAGACCTGCTCCTCCCATGTTGTTAGTTGTGGGGGAGGAGGTGGGGGTCCACCGCCAGTCCTCTGTACAGCAATCTGGTGTCTGGAGATCACAGAACGCACCTTCCCCCGTAGGTCGTTCCACCTCTTGCTGATGTCATCCAGTGTTCTTGGATGCTGTCTCACTGCGTTTACCCTGTCGACAATTCTGCACCATAGCTCCATCTTCCTAGCAATGGAGGTCTGCTGCACCTGTGATCCAAATAGCTGTGGCTTTACCTGGACGATTTCCTCCACCATGACCCTGAGCTCCTCGTCAGGGGTGTCTTTGAAGTGCCATGATGTGGTGTGGATGATGTGTGAGGTGGTGTCTGTTGTGATGTGTGAGGGGATGTGTTGGTGTGTGTTGTTTGAGGTGCGTGGATGTTGTGTAAGTGATGGTGTTCTGTGTCTGTGGATGCTGGTGTTGTTTTAGGTAGTCTCTCTCTCTGGCCTGCTCTCAAATTTCTGGTAGTGAGGGTTTGTGGGTAATGTGGGTGTGTGTTTTATAGAGGTGTGTGGGTGTGATGTGTGTATGTGTATCAGGTGTGTTTTTTTTGTATTGTCCAATGTGGTTGTGTTTTGTAAATGTGTGTATTTTGAGCGCGGTGGTGTGTACCGCCAATGGTTTACCGCGGTTGAAAGACCGCTGCGATGATTCGTGGGTCGTGTTAGTGTGGGCGTATTCCTGTTGGTGTGATGGTGTCGGTTTTGTTAATCGCCAGTTTATCACTGACCTTTGGTGTGGCGGACTTGTGTGGGTGTCTGTATTGTGGCGGATTCCGAGCTGTGGGTCGTAATACCTGTAGCAGAATTCCGTGGGCGCAGCGGTATGTTGGCAGTCTTCTGCACGGTGGTAAGCGGGATTTACCACCAGGGTTGTAATGAGGGCCTTTGTCCTACAAAATAGTGCTAAATGCAACAGAACACAAATAGATAGCATGAGCAGCTGCTTGTGCTCTCTAAATGTGCTCTCATAGCAACCCCCAACTTACCACCCATATTTGACACACTTTTCTTAGTGCAAAATGCACCCTTGCCTCCAAAATGGATGTGAGAAAGTATTTTGCTTTAACAACCATTGCTAAATGCAAAATAAAACAAATAGCAAGTGTGGGGGGTCACACGTGCTCGCTAAACGTGCTCTTGTGGTAGGATTTTTTTCCACCAGATTACTCTTAATTTCACGAGGAGGAGTAATTGTGTAAATATTGGTAATTCCAGTTAAAAGAGTAACACATAATTACCAAAATTACTCCTTCTTCATTGAAATGTTTCCCAGGCCTAGTCAAAACCAAATAATTAGTTGTTTTCTCTACAGATAGTTCATGTATGAATGACTATTGAAGTCATGCTCCGGACTCATGTGAATTTCACTTTAATGTGCATACAATGGAGGTAGCCTGCGGCAATTCTCATGCAGGTGTGTTCACTTGAAGCATGCTGACAATGAACAATGATGGAGAAAAAGAAGAGCTCGTGGGCCACAACTACGAGGATGGAGCAAATCCATTTCAAGGCATAATCAATTGAGTGCTGCTAGATTTATGGGGATGGGTAGAGGGGCACTCATTTCAGGGCATTATCAGTCATCCTGCCCAAATCTATGAGAATGGAACTGATCCATTTGGAGACATTATCAATCACCACACCTAACATATGAGGATAGATCAGATCATTTGACAATCACCCCGCCTAGATCTTCGAGAAGAGAGTGAATCCATTTAAAGCGTTTTGTGTGTGTGTGTGTGTGTGTGTGTGTGTGTGTGTGTGTGTATGTGTGAACATGTACGTCTACAAACACACAATTGCTGACTAAAACAATAAAAAAGCCTACTGCAGTGAAACAAAACAAAAAAGGATTATTCTCTGAATAGAATGCTTGTTTGAGATTAATAATTTAATGTTTGAAGACTCAGTGTACTTTTGAAATGTAAAACAGCCCCTCCTGCATAGCAATGCAAGCACTCCATAGGAGGCAGCATGATACATCAAAAAGCCAATAGCATGAGGTGAAAAAGTAACATACTCTTCTGGGTGAAAACAAAGCACACTCAATATGTACTTTAAAGAATTGGTAAAAATGGATCATGCCGACAGCTGTGCAGTGAAGCCAGTCCTAAAAACCAGCCACCATGCAGGAGTTAGATCTTCTGTGTAGGTGGTGGGCACTGATCATAGCAAGGAATTCCAGGATGACAACTCATCTGAATTAAGAGAATGAGCAGACATGAAACCTATGGCATCATAAATGGGAATTATTTCCTGCATGGAGCCAGATATGGACTTTCCCCTACCACTAATGATCAAATCTGGTCTACACACATATTGTCGATAGACTCTGCTGGGGTAATATCAGTTGTGAGACCGCTCAAATCAGGATTGGATTGGATTTCATCATCATTTGCACATTTGAGGTAAACGGGATGGTAGCTAAGCTCTGATTGGCTCCTGTGGCCAGGTGAACATTCTGCCATCACAGGAACATTCCACATGGGGAACGGTGCCCACTGTGGTGCGCCAGGGATTGGCTGGTGTTACCTGAAAGTCTCAGTGTGTGTCTCCCGGTCCCAGTGCCTGTGTCTCCCTGTCTCAGTGTGTGTCTGCCTGTCTCAGTGTGTGTCTTCCGGTCCCAGTGACTGTGTCTCCCTGTCTCAGTGTGTCTTCCTGTCCCAGTGACTGTCTCCCTATCTCAGTGTGTCCCTCCCAGTCCCAGTGGCTGTGTCTTCCTGTCTCAGTGTGTGCATCCCGTTCCCAGTGACTATGCCTGCCTGTCTCAGTGTGTGTGTCCTGGTCCCAGTGACTATGTCTTCCTGCCTCAGTGTGTGCATCCCAGTCCCAGTGACTGTCTCCCTATCTCAGTGTGTCTCCCAGTCCCAGTGATAAGGTGAACGCCTGGCATTGAGGCAAATTCTGGACAGGACTGTAAAAAATTGAGGACAAAGGGTCAAAGTTCGACAAAGGGTCAAAATTCAGGACAAAAATTCAAGAACACATGTCAGTTTTACAAACACACCCAAGAGAGGCCATGTCAGTGCATTTATTTACTTTTTTTTAAACATAGCACTATTTATTCACTGGGGTCTTTTTGTGATTGCTTCCTGGTATGCTACATTCAGGTGTCACATTACGCCCTTGTTCAGTAGTGTAGGCCAATCACCAAGGCCATCACCCCTACCCAAATCTACCCAATCTTTTTTTAAGAGAAAGTAACAGCAACATTTTGATTATGTTTCTGAGCATTTTAAAACCCCTGGCAAACAGTTTGGGACACATTAATGTAATTAACCCTATGCTAGTTTAAACAAATTGAACAAAACCATCTGGCTTACCCCAACCCGCCCATGGACTTTCAACCTAATTCTTTTAAAAAGAGGCAGGGCAGATGGTGTAGGTCGACAGTCTCACACCTAATGTCAGGATGTGAGGTACCCACAGCTTGTCTGTAGTCTCACAGCACTAGAGTGTATGTCTGGAACGCTACATTTATCTCAGAAATGGGAGCCCGGACTACCAATCAAAGATAATAAAGAGGAGGATGAAATTGAGATCAAATGGGAGATCCACGGCAAGTAATTCAAAGGGTTGTTGCTCAGAACTGGATAAATAAGGAAGAAAAGAACAAGATGGGACAATTCCTAAAATGAGACAAGATGGGTCCACCAAGACTATAGGAAGGTATTGGATACCTGAGGAATTGTCTCCACACACAAGAGAGAAAAGAAAAGGCACTGTCAAGTGGTTGATCAAGCAACACCTTTTCACCTTGGCAAACTCTTCTGGTGCAATGGTCCGCTGTTCGTGCTTGTGAAGGGTGAGCAGGGGCCAGACCCCTTGCAAAGTTGTGCAAGGCAATTGCCCGCTTTGTCCATGTCTTTAAATGGTTTTGAAATTGAGCAAAAGCCAAACTAGTGATCTGGGTTATCCCTAAGTGTCAAGTAAACATAGAATCTTCAAAATATTTGGGATGTAAATTTCACAAACAAACTAAAAATGTTAAAATGTAATTAGTGTTTCTATAACATAGGACACTGTTTTCCCCTTTATATATAATTAGATCCCAGATTGAACTAGGAACCAGTTACCTTTTGATACCTAGTGATTAATATTTACCATTCTCCCACTGATCTGCAGGATGGAAATCTCGGCAGAGCATCACGGTCCCTCCAAGCCCAGTTTGCTTTTTGGTCTTCTTTTCTGCTTTCTGTAGAGGCCACATGGCACTAGTGAAGATGGTGTGCTACCCCAATGATAGTATAATTTTACAAACCTTCCCCTGCTCTTCCTTCATTCCTTCTTCAGATAGGCCACACATCTGATTTGTTCACTGCAGCGCCGTCGGGTAGCTCTTTCCACTCTAAAGCTACCTGTGACTGCGGGTGGATTAGGTCTTCTGGACTTAGAATGCTAATATTCAGCTGCACAGGTCCAATGGGTGGCTCGCTGGCTTTCTACCCACCTCCCTGCATGAGATGGGGTTTATCAGTAAAGACTTTTAAGGAAGGCCTAATGCACTGCTCTTTGTTTCCTACTGACCATTCTACGGATCACCATCCGGGGTTATCATGCCCAGCTTTCTCTTGCCTTGCTAGAACCTGTAAACTCACTGACACGAAGAAACCCTGTGCTCCTGCACTAACTTTGCTAAGCCTTCCAACTCGCAAAGGACGGCTGTGCTCAGAGCAACTCCATCAGTGGCATGCTACAGGTATCTTAAAATTGGGGGATTTGTTTATGGACTGCGAGCTACTAAATTTCCAAACCCTTGTGGCAGACTACCATCTTCCCCAAGGTCAACTCCTTGCTTACAACCACCTTAAATAATCATTAAATGCCCTATTTTATGTATGCCACCTAGCACTAACCCTACAAGAGGTGTACCAGAAGCTCTACCCCATAGGAACTGGTGGCAAACTGATAGAATGGGTGTATAGACCTTCCCTGCAACATGGAGACCACTCCAAGTCTTCTCGTCATACTACCTGGGAGATTGATTTGGCCAAACCTCTGCAAGATACGGACTGGACTAAAATACTGGACTTTCCCCACAAAGTATCCCACGGCTGTCACTTTAAGTACATTCATAGCACTTCCTTGGGAATGCATTCCGCCTGTTGCTTGCTATTGGCCTTGTGGTTTGTAACTCACATTTTGTTGCTTTCAATTTGCTGGCTTTATTTGTTTTAGGCTATGCAGCTTGAGTTTGTTCCTTCCCTTGCCCAACCCTTATTTACAGTATCCTTCCAAGTGCTCCCTTTCTGTAAACAGGCCGGTAAATCTTGTTCTCAAATCATCACATTTGCTGTGCATTCAAAGAACAAAGTCAATTGTCAGGCTCTGTCTTCGGTGGGAACTTAGTGTTTACTTTTCTTTCTCTGACTTCAAAGTGAGAGGATTTATGCAACAATCTTGCTGGATACTGGGGTTAGGAAATAGTTTTTTCTATCACGTGATAACATTTAAATAAACTTCTGAATATATCAGAATTAGGAGTACAAATGAAGCACATTTTTGTTAATTCTGAACTGTGCTGGAAACAAATACCTTTATATGATTAAAACAAATCATTGCATTAGGTGATGCAATTTTCATACCTCATTGTCTGTGCACAGTATAGTTTGATTTGAAAAACTGTATGTCTGTGCACATGTAATGGTCATTTCAATCAAAAATGTGTTGTCTGTAATGGCAGTGTGTTACCACACCATGCATACTCCTCTGCTCTGCACCACTCCACACCACTGCACCCTACTCTGCATCTCTCCACTTTGCACCACTCCATGCCACCGCACTGCACTCTTCTCCATTCTGAACCACTCCACATTATGCCACTGCACTCTATGCTACTTCTCACTATGCCTCTCTACTCTACTCTGTACCACTCTACTCTATGCACTTTTCACCTCTCTATACCACTGCGCTCTGCTCCTCTGCACGCTATACCACTCCAGTCTAGGCAACACCAATCTAGTCCTCACAACTCCACTCTATGCCACTCTGCAACACTGCACTGTACACCACTGCACTCTAAGCTAATACACTCTGTGCTAGTCCACTTTACTCTGTAGCACTCAACTCTATGTCCCTGCACTCTACATCAATACACTGTACATCACTCTAATCTACTCTGCACCTCTGCACTCTATGCCACAGCACTCTATTACTCTATGCCATCACACTCTATGCCACTCTACGCAACTCCGCTCTAAGCCACTTCACTCTACTGTGAAACAATCTTCTTTACGCCACTGCGCTCTGTGCCACTGCATTCTATGCCACTGCACTCTACCCTGCACCTCTCCACTCAGTTCAACTGCACTCTACTCTGAAACAATCCATTCTACGCCACTGCACTCTACGCCACTCTCACCACTGCACCCTACTTCAATGCACTCTACACCACTGCGCACTGACACTCTACTCTGCAACACTGCACTGGCCGCCACTATACGCTACACCACTCTACTCTGTACTACTACATTCTGCACCAATACACTCTATTCCACTGCACTCTGTGCCACTTTACTCTGCCCCATGCCACTCCATGCCACTGAACTCTACATCCAGTGCACTCTAAACAAATGCACTTTATGCCACTGCCCTTTACTCTGCACCACTGTACTCTATGCCACAGCTCTGTGTCACTCCACTCCACTCTACATCACTGCACTGACACTCTACTCTGCAACATCGCACTCTATGCCACTGTACTGTACATCAATCAACTCTGTACTACTTACTGCACTCTATGCCACTGCACTCTATGCCACTGCACTCTATGCCACTCTACGCAACTGCACTCTACACTGCACCTCTCCACTCTAAGCCACTTCACTCTAATGTGAAACAATCTACACAATCTACTTTATGCCACTGCACTCTGTGCCACTGCATTCTATGCCACTGCACTCTACCCAGCACCTCTCCCCTCTATGCAACTGCACTCTACTCTGAAGCAATCTATTCTACGCCACTGCACTCTACGCCCCTCTGACCACTGCACGCTGATCAATGCACTCTACACCACTGCACGCTGACACTACTCTGACACTACTCTGTAACACTGCACTGGCTGCCACTATACTCTACACCACTCTACTCTACTACTACATTCTGCACCAATACAGTGTATTCCACTGCACTCTATGCCACTTTACTCTGCCCCATGCCACTCTGCCACTGCACTCTACGCCAGTGAACTCTAAACAACTGCACTGTATGCCACTGTCCTTTAACCTGCACCACTGTACTCTATGCCACTGCTCTCTGTGTGACTCTACTCCACTCTACATCACTGCACTGGGACTCTACTCTGCAAGATTGCACTCTCGTCACTGTAATGTACACCAATCTACTCTGTACTACTGCATTCTATGTCACTGCACTCTATGCCACTGCACTCTATGCCACTCTACTCTGCATCACTCCACTCTACACAACTGCACTCTACAGCACTATACTCTGCACTGCACCACTCTGCACTACGCCACTACACTCTCTGCTACGCAAGTCTACTCTGCACTCTATGCCACTGCACCACTCTACACTACTGCACTCTCTGCTACTCTGTTCTATGCCACTCTACTCCACTGCACTCTATGCCACTCTACTCTGTCCCACGCCACTCCATGCCACTGCACTCTAAACAACTGCATTCTACGCCAATGCACTCTAAACAACTGCACTGTACCTCACTGTACTCTGCACTACTGGGCTCTACGCCACTGCTCCTAATACACTCTACTCCACACCACTATGCCACTAACTTTTATCCATGCTGAACAGCAGCCAATCTGTATAACATGGCTAAAACACATTGGCAAAGCCAATAACTCTTACGTAGACGAGACCTATTGGCTTTGCCATTGTTTGTTAGTACTATGAGGGATCGAGGTTCCTGAAAGAACTGTAAATGTGTAAGTCCTTATTTTAAATATGCATTTGACACCTCGACAGGGATAGTAAGCGCTATATAAATACAATTACATCATAATATAGGCTGCTACAAAATGTGTAAATACAGTTTGGTTAAATTTACAAAAGTACTTCTCAAATATAGATTTGAATAATATACAGTTTATACATAGTACTAACATTTTTTATAACACTCCATTTAAACCACACACTCCACAGCTCACCTTGGAACACCATTACAGTACCACTCTAAAAGAAAATATATTTGCCATCAGAAAGCTTCAAGTGACTCCTTTTATTAAAGTCAATGCAGATTGTCAAGCCCCTTTGCATTTGCAGATTTACCAGTTACCCACATTTGCATTTCTTTAGGGAAGGAGACACCCTGGCAAGAAGGCATTTTCTTATCTGTCTGCCCCTCTCTCCCTCAGAGCACAGGAGACTCCCTGCCCTCCACTCCAGCTGGGGATACTGATCTGTCCAAAATCTTGCCCTGCCCTCCGTTGCCATTTAGCTGAAAGGCTAAAATTAAGGACAAATGCTGACTGTTAAACCTTTCATCACGGACACCGGACGGCAGGACGAAATGAGGGGCAGTCTGTGAAATTTACGGACGGGTGGTCACCCTACCCATTGACTGTGTCTCCCTGTCTCAGTGACTGTCTGCCTGTCTCAGTGTGTGTCTGCCTGTCTCAGTGTGTGTCTTTCAGTCCCAGTGACTCTGTCTCCCTGTCTCAGTGACTGTCTGACGGTCTCAGTGTGTGTCTTTCGGTCCCAGTGACTGTGTCTCCCTGTCTCAGTGTGTGTCTTCCGGTCCCAGTGACTGTCTCTTCGGGACTGTGTCTTCCTTTCTCAGTGTGTGTCTCCCAGTCCCAGTGACTGCGTCTTCCTGTCTCAGTGTGTGTATTCCAGTCCCAGTGACTGTCTCTCCCTGTCTCAATGTGTATCTTCCGGTCCCAGTGACTGTGTCTTCGGGACTGTGGCTTCCTGTCTCAGTGTGTCTTCCAGTCTCGGTGACTGTGTCTTACTGTCTCAGTGTGTGTCTCCCATTCCCAGTGACTGTCTCTCCCTGTCTCAGTGTGTGTCTTCCGGTCCCAGTGACTGTCTTCAGGACTGTGTCTTCCTGTCTCAGTGTGTCTTCCAGTCTCGGTGACTGTGTCTTCCTGTCTCAGTGTGTGTCTTCCGGTCCCAGTGACTGTGTCTTCAGGACTGTGTCTTTCTGTCTCAGTGTGTCTTCCAGTCTCGGTGACTGTGTCTTACGGTCTCAGTGTGTGTCTCCCAGTCCCAGTGACTGTCTCCCCCATCTGTGAGTGTCTCCCAGTGTCTGTGTCTTCCGGTACCAGTAACTGTGTCTTCAGGACTGTGTCTTCCTGTCTCAGTGTGTGTCTTACAGTCTCAGTGACTGTGTCTTCCTGTCTCAGTGTGTGTCTTACAGTCTCAGTGACTGCGTCTTCCTGTCTCAGTGTGTGTCTCCCAGTCCCAGTGACTGTGTCTACCTGTCCTCCAGCATGTTCATATCACTCCTGTTAGTACAGTATTGGTACTAAAACTGAGGGTGCTAGGAGTACAACCAGAGGATGTAGGGTAATGCAGACTGCAGTGTGCACACGTATTGGATTGTAATTGCATTTATATAGCGCTTACTACTCCTGATGAGGTGTTGAAGCGCTTTATGCTAGGGAGCGCTCTGCTCTGGAACCGCAGGTTAGTGGTAAATTCAGTGGTTATTAGAATTAGTCTACGTACAAGCTAATGGTTGAAGTCTGCCCAGCTGCAAGTGTCCACTGAGATAAACACATCATTCCAGGTGAGGCAGTCAGGCCCCAATCAAGAATCTTTAGGGCCCCAAGCAAAATGGCAATCGCCACTCGGGCACTCCCCCTCCCATAGCTACCGTTCCATTTATGGGAACAGTTGCTGTGGTTTGCATTCTCTCTGAGCCTCTTGAGAGAGGGCTGCAATCCAGCTGCCTACAGTGGCCTTACTGTAGCACCGGCCCTGTAGGCAGCTATATTCACTGCCTGTGCTGCAGAGGGGCTTCTGACCCCCCCCCCCCCCCCCCCCGCAATTCCTCGCCCCTCCCACACACGCACACCTCTTTTAGCAGCTGGGGTGGGTTCTTTATAGGCCTCTCCTGTCCGCAAGGCTGCAGGAAACAACGCATAACTAACACTATCAGGTATTACCAATATCAGGGGCATCGAAAGTTAAAGTTAAGAAAATGGGAATAAAAGCACCCAGGATGAAATAAGAGCAAGTGGAAGAGAGAAGGTAAGAATGGGCAGATAGATAAGTGAAAGAAGGAAAGAATATTGGAAGAAAGGGCGAAAGGAAGGTAGACATGGTGAGAAGTAAGAATAAAAAGAATGAATGGATGGATGGATAAGTGGATGGACAGTTGAATGGATGCAAGCGTGGCACAGTGAATGGAAAGGTGATAATGAAAAAAGCTAGATGACAAAAGGAGCAGCTAATGGTTCGAAGGATTTACTCCTGATGGATGGCCAAGTCAAAGGATTGATGGGTGTATTGGTGATGAATGTGTGACTGGACGGTTGGGTGGACCTGGCCTATGGGTTGATGGAATGATGAACTATTGGGTGAAGGATAAGAGAATGAATGGATGATAGAACGAAAAGTTGAACTGGTTGATAGCGGGTGGATGGAAGGATGAATGTATAGCTGCTTGTATCGAAGAGTTGAGAGCGCTCCACTGGGGAGGGCCAGGCTCACCTGCTTTGCTTGCATGATGCCATCTAGGCTTTGGTTCAAAGTGGGGAGTGTTCTGATTTTCTGGCTACCCCCTTGATTGTACTCACTAAATCAGTGTAGTATCAAAAGTTCATGAAAGGACGCCCCAGAAACCCCCGCAGTGTCTGTTAAAGCACGTGCAAGCACCCACGCTCGTGGGACAGCCGAAGCTCCCTCGCAGCACGCAGAGAAAACTTTGAGAACTAAAAAAAAATGTCAGTTGACTTCGATCGTATGTGTAAAGGTAAAGGAGTAAGTTTATCAGGCTCATTGTTCTGGGGACAGTGGACAAAGCTTTTTGTTGGAAGATTGTAATTTACCGTACAAGGCGCGACTGGAGAAACACCTGCTCGCCCACAGAAAAGTGTCTTCGAGTCGCTTGTTCCGCTCGCAGGCGGGTCTCAGTCCCGCAGGTTCACGAGTGAGTGACATCCGAGCCTGGATTCAGACACACAGAAGATGCTTTGTCAGTCAGACCGTGGGGAATCAGCTGTCGTGTCTGCGACCTTGGCCTTCCACTTTGCTTTGGCTGCCGGGACTATTTTTAGCTCTGCCTGGTTTTGTTTTATAGACTAGGCTGGGGGGGGGGGGGGGGGGGGTTGTGTTTGTGTCTGTTTTCTCCTCTTTTGCTTAACTCATGCTGCCACAGCGTCGGGCCACGAGGGGATTCTAACCTTTGGATCTTGTTTCTTCCACTGGCGCCCTGTGCGCTCTGAGGCGCAATGTTTGCTCAGCCACTGAGTAATCAAAATACATAATTATTTAAATGTATTTTTCCTTCAGTTCCAGCCCTGACAAGTTTCCTAGGTCCATGGGTGATGCGATGCTCCAGTCCAGGGGTTTTCTTTGAATTCTAGGATTTGTCTTGTTTATGTCATTATAAAACGGGACTACAAGTCCCAGAATTCAAAGGGGGGAAAACAAATCTGGACACTACGCACGGCCCTGGGAAACGTGGCATCTATGAAGTCCACACTATTTATGCTTTAGCTTCTCACCTGGCAGAGATTGCAGAACAGAGCTCTGTGATAAGAAGCACAAACATGTTTATCCAGCAAAAAACATTACAGTCACGCCCTGGCTGCGCGAGCACTGTTGTGGGAGGCGGGGCTGCTGTTGCCATGGAGACGGTGTGATGGCACAAACAGGCCTCCAGGTGCCTCTGGCCAGTGCTTCACCTATGGCAGCACCTACAGACCAGGGCCATGCTCTCAAATTCACACACAAATCAGCCCCACAGGTTCACTCTCACGTTTGGGTGCAGGTTTACACAACACATTTTTTTTAAGGTTGCCAAGGATTGTCCTGGAATCGTTTTGTAGATTTCCAAATACATACTTTTGCATGCATAATTAATTGTACACAGCATCCAGCTGTGCTTGCAAAAATGCTTTTGTGTTAGTGAAACTTGTAGTTAACTTTTTTTTTTTTTTTGTCCTTATCTTCAGGGAAAATATTTTCCCCTGGGAGACACAACTTCCCATACACCCTGACTAAGGACCAAATTTACTAACTTGTGGTGCAAGGCGGGGCTGCAACCAAAGATGCTGCAGGGTGTTGTGTTGGGGGAAAGAGAAGCAGCACCATCTCTGCTATGACATGGCACTGTTTTTCTCCCCCCTACACTTTCTCCTGCCTTGCACCAGTGCACACTCAGGGACGGCGTCCCTCCCCCGCCTGCAGCAGCAGCTGCAAAGCCTTTACAGTAAAAACATAATAAACCATGTTTATTATGGTTTTACTGCAAAAGAGACGGGGCCACGGGCCCTCAGTGCGCATGTATGTTTGGCCGGCCGCCTCGGGCTGGACAAACATACATGCCCAGTAAGCTCTGTCTAACCCCACAACGCAGTGTTGGATTGGAGAGAGTAGGCAGAGGCTCCCACTCTGCCTCGGAGCGCCCAATCCTGCCGCTGCTTTCATGCTGCCAGCAGCATGAAAGCAGCGGGAGGATTGGACGCAGGGCAGGATGGGAGCCTGAGCCTTTCCCTGCAGATGAGGAGGGTTCAGAGGTGGCACGGGCGGCGAAACAGGTACGTTTTTAAAAGAAATTAATTTATTTTTTTGGTTGCGTTCGCCCCCTGCGCTGCACCGCACTGCCCCTTCTCCTTCCCGCGAGCCGCAACTGTGTACACTCCCTTACACCATGGTGCAAGGAATCGTGCATTATGGCAAGAATAGATTTTGTACTAGACAGTTACGTTTGCTGTACAAAAGACCATGCTTCCACAAAGTGTAATACTTTCTAATGTTGCTTGTGTGCTGTGGAGTGGAGGCATACATTTTTGCCACAAAGTCCTGTCTACCTTTTTCAATAAATAGGGGGTCATTACGACCCTGGCGGTTGGAGACCGCCAGGGGTAATGTAGCGTCTGTACCGCCAACAGGCTGGCGGTACGGAGGCCCTTATTACGACCGCGGCGGTAGCGCCGCGGTCGAACCGCCGGGGCCGGCAGTTTCCCGCCGTTTTTGCCCCGGCGGTGATAATCCGCCAGGGCAGCGCTGCAAGCAGCGCTGCCCTGGGGATTATGACACCCCTACCGCCAGCCTGTTTCTGGCGGTTTGCACCACCAGGAAGAGGCTGGCGGTAAGGGGTGTCCAGGGGCCCACAGTGCACTGCCCATGCCACTGGCATGGGCAGTTCAGGGGCCCCCTAACAGGGCCCCGGCCAGCTTTTCACTGTCTGCATAGCAGACAGTGAAAAGCACGATGGGTGCTACTGCACCCGTCGCACGGCCGCAACACCGCCGGCTCCATTAGGAGCCGGCTCCTATGTTGCGGCCTCATCCCCGCCGGCCCAGCGGGAATGTCGTAATGGGGACCGCGGGATGCGGCCGCACGGCGGTTACCGCTTGGCGGGCGGTAATGTCGTAATGACCCCCATAGTGTTTTGCGCCAGAACCCACGCAGCGCAGCGTTGCGCAGCCAGCCACCGTGCTGCGCTGCGTGAAAGGGCAGGAATGCACTGTATTTACCATTCTATAGCATATTCCTGTCCTTTCCTTGCTCTGGTGCCCTTTTGGCTGCCTAGCGCCAACACAGGCATCCTTGTGACCTGGTGCAAAGGTGCCTGCATTGCAGAAGGGACTGTTTTTGTGCAGGGAGGGGCACCTTCCTATAAAAAAAAACTCAAACGCCGTTTAAGAATAAAACGAGGAGAAATAAACATATCATAGCATTTTGATACATTGACAGGCTTAGCTGTGTTGGTAAATCTGTGAATCCGCTAAAATCCATGAGTGATGTGTGGAAACCCCCTCGCTCCACCCATGGAACGCCTCCCTGGGGCAGAGTGATGCGAGGCAGCGATTTGCACTGCGTTGCGTTACTCTGGATTTATGAAGCCACGCAGGGCTATGCTTGCGTGGCTTCATAAATCCAACTTAGGTTTCGCGTTGCCCTTGCCCCCCATTGCGTGGCCGAAGGGCAACCTTAATAAATATGCCCCTCAGCATACACTCATCAAATATTTTGCAAAATGTTTTGCTTGGAAGCCAAGGGACATCTTTATGTAGCACTTGCTTCTACACCCCACAGCAACACACACACCTCGTTACACTTTACAGTCATGAGAAAACAAGCCACATGTAAACACAACTTGTAATAAAAGGGGGTCCTCCGTTTTTCAGACCACCCCAGTTATAATCTAAAACTTGTCTTCAGCTGTGGGTTTGCCATGTGTTTCCATCTCAGGGACGGTGGAAGCTGAAGAAAAAGATACTGTCTCTCAGGTAAGTACTTACCTCTCAAGTACTTACCTCTCTAGTAAGTACCTGCTTGTCTCACTCGGGGGTACTTTAGGATTCAGGGTCGAGGACCTCAAAATGAGATGTGACATGGTATGTCTGCTACTCCAGTGCTTTAAATGGGCCGGTACTGTCCGGTACTGAGTACCAGCACTTTTTTATTTTGAGAGGGAGAGTACCGGCACATCTCAAGAAAAACGTAATACTTTTAATTGGAGAGTACCGGCACTTCTCAGAAACAAGCAGGTACTCTGGTACAGAGTGCCTGCACTTCTATTTTCCATTTAAAGCACTGTGCTACTCTATCACGAACACACGCTGACATCATTTCGGGGTTGCCAGGGGTCGCAGCTGCGACCCCTGGCTTTCTTCTTGCGACCCCTTGCACTGTCTTTGCGACCCTTGGCCTCAGAGGTCACAAAATCAGTGCCAGCAACAGAGGGCAGTTCGTCCTTTGTCCATTTTTTTAATCAGACTAATAGTAAGTAATATCAGATTATTCACGATCGGTGTAATAAAGCGTGGATTACAATTAGCTGGATATGATCCTCCCTGGCAGACAAGGTAAGTATAAAGGGGCATATGTACGAACACATTTTCCCATTGACAGAGAATGCGAAAAACCCTTTGATACATCGGGCCCAAAATGCCTGTTGTGTGCGTGCCTGCGGATGAGTGTGTTTATGTGAGAGTGAGTGTGTGAATGTGTGTGTAAGTGTGTGAGTGAAATTAAAAGTAAATTAATGGTTGTGATGTCACTTCCGCTACCCCAGGCTTTTTGGTGAAGTGACGTCCTTGACGCTTCGGTGGCCAGAGGAGAATTGCTCCAGTGTGTGAATAATCTCATCAGTGCTGGGCCACGAGGAACTCTAATCACTGCTCACTGAGGCTAATTTGGTGCACAGGGTCAGCTGTCAGGTGCTCCCAACGCTGAGTCTCTGGTGCTTCCTGCAGCCTCCCGAGTCCAAGCTTTAGGAAGCCCAGCTTCTCGTTTTATGAGCTGTCGCTTCCCTCTTAAAATCGTGGGTGCCAGGGGCGCCCGCGGGGTGGGTTCAAGGAGGGGGGTGCCTGCCCCCGCCTGGATTTAGACACAGCCTGGTGTGCAGGCTCACAGTGCAGCATACCACTAAGGCTGTGGTAGTGTGACCCTGCCTGCACATTGTCAAAATGGGTCGGAGGATGTATTACCTTAAAATAATGCTCCCCCCCTGAAAAAAAGTCTGTGGACGCCCATGGTGGGTGCGGCCTTATCTATGTGGCCCTCTCCTATATTGTGCAGCTTGGTTATCTTACGAGGGACACAGCACTTGACAGCACCAGAGCCTGGAACCCTACACCCTCCTAGTGGTGTAACAAAGGTCCCTGCAGCCCCCGCCCCCTGAACCCAACACCCTCCTAGTGGTGTAACAAAGGTCCCCGCAGCCCCCGCGGTGCTCTGGTGACAGCACCATAGCCTGGAACCCAACACCCTCCTAGTGGTGTAACAAAGGTCCCTGCAGCCCCGCGGTGCTCTGGTGACAGCACCAGAGCCTGGAACCCAACACCCTCCTAGTGGTGTAACAAAGGTCCCGCAGCCCCTGTGGTTCGAGGGGGCCCAAGCACCAGGGGAGTGGCAGAACAGCCTTCCAGTCTAGGGTAACTTCTCCACCACCATGTCCAACATATTGAACTCTTTATAAGTCCACTATGGAAGTGATGCCCGGCCTGCAGGGCGCAGAAGGTCTGGCTGCATTATAGCGCATTGGAAGAGTGCAGTGAGGACACAGAGGCACAGACTTATGGGCTTTTGACGCAGGGCAGCACTGCAAGTCATCTCGCTGCACTGCCCTGCGTCAAAGGGAAAGGGCAGGAATGGGCCCTGTCTACGCAATATGGCGCATTTCTGTCCTCCCCCCTTGCTCTGGTGCCCTTTTGGCTGCTTAGCGCCAATGCAGGGCGTAGCACCATGGCGTAAGGGTGACTGCCTTGTAGGCGGAATTGTTTTTGTGCAGGAAGGGGCACCTTCCAGCACAAAAACAATACTACGAGGCTTTTTCCACTTTCTATGCGTGCTGGAAACTGCAGGACACCTAGAGAGAGGGAGAGAACGAGGAGGAATTAAGATATTTCTCCTCGTTGCGCCTCCCCTAGGAAGGTGTAAGGTTTAGGCGAACCCCAGGTTTACAGGCTCTTGTAAATCTGGGGGTGCATCAGAGTGCGTGGGAACATGCGCAGAGTAAGGCAACGCAGCGAATTGTGCAGCTCTGCTTTACTCCATATCTATGAGGCCATTCAAAGCTACACACGTGACTTTGCGTGGCCTCACAAATATGGTTGAAAGGTTTGCTTGGAAGTGGCTGTGCAAGTCTCTCATAAGTATGCCCCTAAGAGCAGAATTTCTGCAGTGGCAGACAGACACTGGTGGCTTTTCCACTGAATGTTTTTATTCAAAAAGTGGCTCCTCCACTGTGGGGATCATCAGTATAATTGAGAAGCTGCTGCCACCTCAGTGGTCAACCATAAATAAGGTGGATTTTCCACTACCAACAACCCAGTGGATGGGAAAGCCACTGACCAAACTCTGAATCAGTATCTCTTTGCCTCAGCTTGACTTGCTGCACGAAACATAACCTGGATGCATGGATGCCACAGAATTATGTGGCCTTTTACGTCTTCATGCACATGAACAATACTTTGCAGACATTGGGGGTCATTACGACCCTGGCGGCCGGCGGTATGTTGGCGGTAACACCGCCAACAGGCTGACGGTGTTCCGCCAGCAATTATAACCGTGGCGGAAAAGCCACGGTCATACCGCCGGCCCCTCCACTTTCCCGGCAGGTTTCCGCCTGGCGGGCATAATCCCCAGGACAGCGGTGCAAGCACCGCTGCCCTGGGGATTATGAGTCCCCGACCGCCAGCCTGTCCGTGGCGGTAAACACCGCCATTGAAAGGCTGGCGGTAAGGGGACTGGGGGTGCCCCTGGGGGCCTCTGCACTGCCCATGCACTTGGCATGGGCAGTGCAGGGGCCCCCAGGCATAGCCCCATCGCGCATTTCACTGCCCGAATTTCGGGCAGTGAAATGCGCGACAGGTGCTACTGCACCCGCTGCACATCAGCATTGCCGCCGGCTCTATTACTGTTACCGTCTGCTGGCCCAGCGGAAATGTCAAAATAGGGAGACAGGAATACCGCCGGCAAAGGCGGTATTCTGTCTCCCGCGGCCTCGGCGGTCTTTTTGAAGGACCTCCGAGGTCGTAATGACCCCCATTATGTACCAAGGCACACCACAATAGTTCAGAAAGTTAATTCCTTGATGTGATAAATCACTCGAAGTATAGCATGAACATGTGTAAGTCATGGGAATTTTATTCATCCAAGGCAAAGTGAATGCAATGAAACAACAGCCAATCCAATGAAACAGCCGACACGTGTTTCATCAATATTACTTTCTCAAGGCAAAGGTATGGGTAAAGTCACAAGTTCCAGGAACGCTGGCATAATCCCAGCATCCAGGAAACACTAAAGCCAGTAGGTTTGAAGTTGCCAAAGCATGAGATAAGTTTATTTGTCAATAGATATATGGGACCATGATAAGTCGTGTTCGAACGTGTTCGTCATAACTTTTGGATTGGTATGTGTTGGTTGATCGTCAGCTGACACAATTGCACCTGAAGTGGTTAGGTGTTGTACCACTTTGGCACCCCGGGCAGCACCATCTGCAACGCATGGACATTCTACTCTTTCAGTTTACCATATGTACACGTAGGAGGTGCGAACCAGTAGCATAGCCACTGTGTATCTGTGTTTAAATACGTTGCAGACACGGAAACCCAATGGTCTTCCTGGCAAGCCATCGGAAATGAACAGGGGGCATAAGGAGAGCAAGCAGACACAGCGGATGGAGGGCATCAAACCCTTAGCACCTTGGTGAATTGTTTGTGTTGACATTCTCGGCGGGTCACTGGACAGCGGTCGCTGAGAAGCGAGATAGCCAGCTGCTGAATGGCAAATGCTAGAAGGGCTGCATCTCTCAGGCTGGCAGGAGACCAGAGGCTCCAGTATCTGCTGCCCTTTTCTGTGCCCCATGGAGCTGGTGCTAAGAGGTCACAGCAGGGAGGGGGGATGTGCCAAGAACACACACAGTGGGAGGGCCCAAGGACAGACTGCTGGCTCCGACCCTCCACTGCCGCAGTCACGCCTGCCCAGCAACCAGCAGCCAGACTCCCTCCACGTCAGTGCGCACCATGAGCCACCCAAGAGGCGGTCACTGATGGCAATGCCATCCTCCTCATCAGGAGTCAGATTTAGAAGCAGGCTATTCTGGGACCTGTGGTCCACGGGCCTTGAAGCAGAAACCCACGACAACCTGAAATGTAAACAGAAAGCCAGAGGTGGCCGTCTTCAGGAAGAGAGAGAAAAGGCTTCATCTTTGTTTCGCCTTCCCTCTCTTTCCTCGTCCTCCATCCATCCCCTCTTTATCCATTCATTCTTCCCTTCTTTCTTCCTTTCTTTCCTTTCTTCCTACAATAATCCCTCCCTCCCTAGAATAATTTATTCTTCATTCTTTCCTTCATTTCTTCCTTTCCTTCCATCAGTCTTTGCTTTCTTTATGCCGGTCTCTATCCCCTCCTCCTGTTTCTACCGCCACCCTCCTCCTTCCTCCCTTCCTGCTTTTCTTCTTCTTTTAGTCCCTTCTCCCTTCACTCCTCCTTCCTCTTCCTGCCTTCATTCATCTTTTCTTGCCCAGGTACCTACCTCTCTCACCCTTCTCCATCACTTCTGCCTTCACACTCCCTCCATCCTCTCTACTGTCCACCCTTCTTTCTTTCCTTCCCACCCTACTCTTCCATCTATGCTTGTAAGGTTCCTCTCTCCTGGGTATACAAAGGAGTCCAGGGAAGCCATTTTAGCTATGTACAGGCCCTAGGTCACTACCTATAGTCCACCTACATAATGGTAACTCTGAACCTAGGCATGTTTGGTATCAAACGTGTCAGAATCATACCCCTATACGGATGCCAGTATTGGTGGCATGATCCCATGCACTTTGGGGGCTCCTTATAGGACCCTCCAGTATTGCTCCTACCAGTCTTCCAGACTCTGTGAGCAGCCCACGACAGGGTTCTGCCCTCCTGCTGCTTGACCAGCTCAAGCAGGGGAAGGCAGAACAAATGATTTCCTGAGGGATAAGGGTGCTACCTCCTTTCCCTTGGAAATAGGTGTTACAAGGCTGGAGAGGGGTAGCCTCCCTACGCCACCGGCTTCCTTTGATAGGCACATTTGGTGCCCTCCTTGCATAATCCGGTTTTCACCAGTCCAGGGACCCCCGGTCTCTGCTCTGGCACGAAACTACACAAAGGAAAGGGGATTGACCACTCTCCTGTCCATCACCAACCCAGGGGTGGTGCCCAGAGCTTCTCCAGGTGGCCTCTTGATTCTGTCATCTTGAAACCAAGACAGACAGAGGCCCCTGGGAGCATCTGAGTGGTCAGGTTAGGCTGGTGACGTCAGTGACCCCCTCTGATAGGTAGTCACTTTGCAAAGTGACCAAGTCCCTTTTGGGGCTACTTAGGGACTCCCTTGCAGGTGGGTCCCCAGATTCGGCATGCAAAACTCTACCAGGGCTCCTCTGCAATGACCTTTTCTGCTGCTGGCCACTGGAACCGCTCCTGGACTTCACAGGAACCGAACAAGATTGCAACACCGAGATCACCCTGGCCTCCAATTTTGTTTCTGCAGCTCCTGTCAGTGATTTGCAACATTTCCACTGCTCTGCATCCTCTGGGGTCAGCAAGACTTCAGCTGCACCAATGAAGCAAGAAGGAATCTCCTTTGGAGTGAAAGAGTCACTCCCCTGTATCTGCAGGCAGCTAAGGTAATGACATCCAGCTGCTGACATCTGCTGTCCTCTGGATCTGCGAAGATTCTCCAACACAGATTGTGGTTCTGAGGGATCCTCTGGGTCCTCTTTGCCTTCTGTCCATCTTGAGACACGGTGAGTCCTTGCCTATTCCTCCAGGCCAGAATCCCTGTGCACTGTTACTGTTGCAGCAACCAAGGCTTGTTGACTCCTGATTTGAGGGATCTTCAGGTCGCAATCAGCCCTGGCCTCCAGCACTCTACCTTTGCAAGTACAGTCTCCTCTCTGCTGCTCTAGCGACATGGGACTCCTCTTCAGGTGTGCTGCCTGGGCCTCACTGAAACTAACTGTACCTGCTACCATTGAGTTGCTCGTGGGGACTCCGACAACTTCTGCTGACTCTCCTGTCTTCTGCGAGTCAGCCTGGACTGTCCTCCAAGGGTTATGTCCCCAGGACCTTACTGGTCTTCTCCAGCTCTGCAAATCTTTTTCAGCTCCAACTTATATTTGCTTGTGCTTGTTGGTGGTCCTCCTGACCACTGACCCATCTGCAATCTGGTGACTGTTGATGGACAGCTCCTAGGTGACTGCAGGGATGTCTCTACAGCTCCTGGACTCCACAGCTGGCCTTCATCCATCACTGTCATCACAGAGGGGTGGGCGTTGTCTCCTGCCATGCCTGGACAATCCTGCATGAACTGGACTTTGTCCCTTTCTTCCACATTCCCTCTTCATTGAGAATCAACCATTGGGTCCCATTGGTCCGGTTCTGTTCTTGCATTGTTCCATTCCTAAGTCTCCATGTTAGCTTATGGAACGACCAGGTAATTTACCTCTGCTGTTCTGGTCGCTGGGGGTCTTCTAGATATTAACCTCTTGGGTTCCATACTCTCCCAGCCCTTAGCTAACTACTCCAAATCCTCTGGTGGGGGACCCATCCTCGCATTCCACTACTTTAGTATTTGGTTGCCCCCCTATCGGGCCCTTACTATTTCTCGCTATTTCTAATATTTTTATGCTAATCCTTAGTACTTACCTGTATATATTTTGTGTGTACTTACCTCTGGAGAGGGAGGATTGTCTTTAGTATTCTAGCTCAGCATTACTATAATAAACTTCCTTTATATTTGCAACACTGTTTGGTTCCTTTCATGTGAGATAATTTACTGTGTGACTACTGTGGTATTGCAAATGCTTTAGCCTCCTCCTAGATAAGTCTTGGCTACTCACCACAGCTACCACTAGAGAACCCGGGCTTCCTAGACACTGTAACACTCACTAATAAGGGTTGCATTGACCTGGTATATGGTGCCAACACCATAGGTGTCCACCACACACCAGGCCAGTCTCGTACAGGCATACTACAGTAACTATGCTTCTCTCTAAGGTATAAAATGAAGTGTGAGCAACTGTGGTTGTAAGCTATCCTTTAGAAAACATTTCTCCCAGATCACTCAAAATACGTCTTTCAATGATGAATTCAGATGAATAAATTCTACTCTGTAGCTAACAACTTCTGTTCTGAAGGAGCCTGAGTATGTTCTTCTCTTACCTTTCTTTTGCAATTTCTTTATGTATTTTACGTTAAGCACAAAATTCCCAATTTTTCATCTTTCCTTTATGATTTGTTTCTGTCACTCTGTACTGTGTTGTGTTCTATGGAATGTTAGAGGATTCCACATTACGTATCTCGGGTGCTATGGTGATGGCTGAAGATTCTAAAGAGCGGCCGTTGCCTCTTGCTGGGGAAGATGATGGATGCAGATACTATTGTTAAGAAACTTCATCATGGATGCATACAGTGGTGTCAGGACATTTGAGAACTCCTCTAAAGCAGTTTTGCAGCACTTTGTTGATACCGCACATGGAAAAAAACACGAGGTAAGGCCTTAAAGCACATTGCTGTGCCTGACATCACTCCATGGTACATCCAGGCATGGCTTTGCCTGACTTTTGTGGGTGTGACCAGCCTTAATATTATGGTTTTTTTAAGGTGTCACGTATAGGGTAATCATCAATTACCCTTACAGGTCGACACAAATCTTTGGACTCAGATAGGAGTGTGATAACATCCTAAATAACATTAAACACAAATTAAAGACAATTACAACAATAACATTTAATATTTTGGAGTTATTAATTTCCATGTGGCCATGAATCACCACACCAGTTTAGTAAAGGTCAAAACATTTATTACCCTAGATTAACAAACCTTCCTGCGCATAAACAATCACCCATGGCATTTGCTTCTTCTGTGTGTGCTGCAGAATGCAGCAGACATAGAAACAGTAAAAAACAAGGAGGAATAAAAATATTCCTCCTCGTTTTGCCATGCTAACACCACCCATGGGGTGGCGTTAATTTTTGGCGCTGCCACAGATTTACGATTTCTCGTAAATCTGGGGTAGCGTCAAAAGCAATGGGTGTTTCAGTGGAACGCCCACTGCAACACCCTTTGCATGCCCCTCTGACACAGAAAATTGCGGCAGAGGGGCCCATACTTACAAAGAAACATAATGCCACAAAAAGTGGTGTTACACCTCCTTGTAAATATGGAACGGTGGTCAGCGACACTGGAGTGTCACGAAAAGTGATTCTCCGATGGTGCTAGGGGCTCTTAAATATACCCCTTGGTGTAATTCTGTCCAGTAGTTCAGGCGCTATCGCTGTTCAGAATGAATGGGGAAATAGTGTTTTGGGACCCCCATTTTTTCTTGGCACCCGCTTGACAGATTACTCTGAAATTTTCCAGACAGCAGCTCATGTAAGCGTTGAATTTTTTAGGAAAATTTCTGGAAGATTAATCAACCAGCACCAAAGATATAGGCTAGTAAAAAAACGCTTTTTCTATAGAAACTAGGTCCTCACCATAACTACCTAATAAACTGTTACGGTTTAAGGTGGGAATGACAACGTTTCACTTTATCTTAGATATATAATTGTAGTGGCTCTATTTTATATTAAGGTTTTTAGTTATTATCAAACTTATGATCGATTGTTACTCTTAAGGTACATTTATATTTGTTTGTATACGTCCTCAACTATTCTCTCATATATTCTGTACATTTCGGTGCCATTTTTGTGTCTTGTTTCATATTATTGGCACAAATTAATAACATATTTTAAACACAAAAAAGGATAGAACGTTTCTTGAACAGAACTCAATGGATGCCCCTCAGGCTGGAAATGATGGTGGGAGTCCCCTGAAGAGAGGCATTGCAAAAGGGGGAAGGCTCTTAGAGCTCCTGGGTAGAAGAGAAATTAGAATGTTCTGCAGAAAAAAAGATCCAGCAGTTGTGGACTCAGGCTAGAAACTAGAAACATTGATGTAAACCTTCTGCAGGACAGTACGGTCCAATGGACAGGTGGGTAAAATCTAGTCAAAGATGTAGTGGCCAAAGAAAGCTCCAAAGCAAGAGATGTCAGATGTAGGATGGTAAAGTCCTGGTAACAAGAAAGGTCCAAGAGTCACTGTAGAGCAGTGAGCTGATGACTACTGGAAAATAAACTGCTCATGCTGGAAAATTGCCCAGTATACTCAAGGTGAGATTGGTGGAGTAGCTACCGGTGCGGAAGTTGGAGAGGACTGCTGACTGTTACCCTGAAGTCATAGCAAGTCTTTGGTAGCTACTGTTCACAGGATCTGGAACCACATCCCATCGCACACCTGGCTGCCTCCTCCCATCACCTGCTTCAAGAATGCCTCACTCCATGCTTCTGAAAACAAAGTTCAACCTGTCCACCCACGAGTTGCAGACATTCTTAAAATTCAGGCCCTGATTTATACTATTTGACGTAAACCTGCGCTAACGCAGGTTTGCGTCACAAAGTGTAGCGCCGGCTTGCGCCATTCCAGGATGCCAACCGGGCCCCATATTAATAGAATGGCACAATCCGGCACAAAGGGTGGGCTAGCGTCAAAGAAATTGATGTTAGCCGGGTGGGGATGGCGGTATGGAAGGTGGGTGTTTAGCACCAAAAAATAACGTTAGGCTGGTTAAAGTAAAAAAGATGACTCTAACCAGATTAGCTTCATTTTATGGCGCTAAACCTACCATGCCACATGACTCCTGCCTTAGAAAAGGAAGGAGTGATGCCCACCACCCCAATGGCCAGCACAGGGGACAAGAGACCTTCACCCTGTGCCATGTATGGGGGCCCATATCTGGGCTCCCTATGGCATTTTAAAAAAGAAAGGGAAATACTTACCTTTACATACCTGTACTTACCTGGGACGGGGTCCCCCATCCTCTGCTGTCCCTCTGGTGTGGGAGGGGGTGTCCCTGGAGCCTGGGGAGGGCACCTGTGGACTCATTCCCATGGTGTTCCACCATGGAAATGAGCCCACAGGTCCCCTAACACCTGCCCTGACCCAGGCATTAAATAATGGAGCTAAGCAAGCCTAGAGCCATTATTTAGGCCCGCCTCCCTCCCGTGCACAATTTTTGCAGAGGAGGATAAAAAAGGCGTAAGGGCCTTAGAGTCATTTTTTGCCTGGGAATGCCTACCTTGCATCTCATTGACACAAGGCAGTTTTCCGCAGGCAAAAAATGACTTTTACTCCAACATTTTTAAGCTAGACGTGTTTAGCGTCAAATTATAAATATGGAGTTAGGTTTGCGTGGAAATAGCGTAAAAAAATGATGCTATTTCAGCACAGAGTATAAATATGTCCCTCGTTTTGCTGCTTGTAGATGAAATTGACTACATTCATGCAGTACTGCTGTTCCCGTTCCACACCGGCTGACCAGAATTCCTGTTTTGGACCATAGGCACTGGAGATGCACCATGATTGCGACTGTAGCCCTCACTGTCTTTAGAGTTGAACCAAGCTCCCTGTCCCTCACGCTCCTGCTGCTCTGGAATCCCCAGGGGTATATCTGCATTGGAGGAGCCCTGGGCAGTGAAAGGGCATGCACAAGTTCTCCTGCTTCCAAGTACACCATGGCAAAGAGAGATAGGGTTGTGTAGGTTCCAAAACCACTAATTAGCATCATGACAAATGGAGTCACATAGCCTTTGAGTCAAGGATAACATCACAACAAATCCTATGACATGCCCGGGGTAAGGGATCAGAGGTCAGAATGCTGCTCCTTCTAACCCAGCTGGTACCATGATATGCTCTCTCTCTTTTCACTGTTCTCCTTCCCCTCTCTTATTCCTCCCTCTTTTGACTCCTCCTCTTCTCTTGTTCTTTTCCCTGTGTCTCTTCCTATCTCATCCTACCCATTTCCTTAGTGCCCGCTCCACAGTGCTTGCTTCTCGTGCCCTCAGTCCTTTACCTTTAGCCTAACATTGCTCCACACACAGATGATGACCCAGCCTTGGGTGAGGTTATGCTTTCTAAACTCTTACACAACAAAGTCCCTGTTTTATGGTTCGAGCCTTCACTGCTGCTGTTCAGAGCATCTAGCAGGAGACCATGAGCACAGACACCAGCCCAAACAGTATTGCCGTATCTAGTGGCTCAAGAAGAACAGAACAGGTTGCAAGTGCCATAAATATTGTCAGGTTATTTTGCATGAGTTTTTAGTCGGAAACGATGCAATGCGTCTAAAAAGGTGCCTGGTATCCGTGAGGGAGCAGCGACACTGAAAGTAAACGAAGAACCTGCGGATCGGGGATCTTGTCTCATGGTGCTATGCCACGGAGGCTGTTCTGGATCTGGTAGTATTTCAGAGCCTGCCGCAGGCCGCTGTTGTTCCCCCAATGCCTGACGGTGAGTCTCTTAAACATCAACCAGCGTTTGGATTTTGGAAGCATCTCGTAGGCACTGAAGTAGGAGACTTTCATGAGAAGGAGGTTTTCGACTGGGCATTTATAAAAAGCCTGATGTTTCCTTCTGGATATTGTCTTTGGGTTTGTAGTTGATATGAAGGATCACTTTTGCGAATCTATTTGTTTAGTAAAGACCTCCTGAGGATGCTCAAGAAACAGAACCTATTGAGTGTGGGCATCTGTAAGGGAAAGAATGCTAAAGTGACCCTACCTTCAGAAGACCAGTAGGCAATGATCTCGCTCCTGTTTTCTGGGTATGGTAAGATGGCGGATCCCGTGTGTTCCTTACAATGGGTGGACTTTAATATCCCGTTCAGAAGTGATTGACGTGAAGGAGGGTGGCCTTTGAGGACCTTTAGGCCTTTGTGTAGTGATGGACTTTGAGGACAAGGTGACAAACTTCCATGCGATATACCGTGGAAATACTAGGCAATGTGATGCCTTTTCACTGTGGGTTTTAGTGTCTCTCCTCTCACATGTTTTCATGCTCCTAAATGAGGCCTAGTCTCCAGTCCCCACCTTGCAGTTGGACTGCCACAATATTTCCTGTTTCCGCTCAGACAGCGCTGCTGCCTTTGATAAGCAGGTCAGGTGCTGCTCTGCAACTGGGCGCAAGGCTGGCGCGGACCTCGTGTTTTTAAACCGTGATGTCAAGCGCAGGATCATGGGAAATGTTTTTTTCTGTGTGAATAAATATTTATGGAGCTTAGGTAAAGCTACTCCACCAAGCAGCTTTTATGATAAACCACCTGCTCAGTACAAAGCCTTCCGATCATCGGCCAAGCGGCCTTCGAGGTAATGATTATTGATGTTTTATTTACCCACGAGGGACAAAATTTGATATATTCTTGTAAATGGTTCATTGCATCATTTACGTAACGCAGCGCCCTGAAGTGCACACGCCTAAAAGCAGACTACTCAGTCAGGTGCCCAGTCAGCAAGTCCTACTCATGGAACAACATGTTTTCTTCACCTGCCATACCATTGAATGCTCCTGTACATTATATTCTGAGGAGACGCTACGGGTCAGATTTAAGAAACGTGGCGCTACACCCAGTGCAGGGTCACTTGTCTTGCACCCCTTAGCGCCTCCCTAACGCCACCATGTGTGCACCATATCTAACATACGGCGCACAATGGTGGTAGTTAGGGAACTAGCGTCACAATGTTTGATGCTAGTTTGGAGCATTGCAGGATTAGCTTCAAAAACATTAATCCCGTAAAGCCCATTGAGGTCCATTGTAACCAATGGGAGCCTCCTTTTAACGCCTCCTCTGAGCAGGCGTTAAGAGTGCCGAAAAAATGATGCAAAGAAATCACTTAGATTTCTTTGCGCCATTTTTTCAGCCCCCACTAATGGGGGAATGCCCCTTTTGTATACATTATGCCTGGTGCAGGCAAAAGGTTACAAAATGGCGCAATGCTTACATTGCACCACTTTGAAAATTAGGCACAGTGATTTTGGCTTTGTTGGGCCACATTAGAGTGAAAAAATGACCCTCTTAACCCGTTGGCAGCCAAGGACGTAACGGTTACGTCCTTGGCTGTGGCGCTGAGGCCTCAAGGTCGTAACCGTTACATCCTGGGACCGGCTCATGGAGGAAGCGCTAGCAGTCCCTCTATGAGCCTTGCCTCAGCGCCCCCACTGCAGGGATGGAAGGGGAATCGCTTCCCCTTCGACCCCCACCCGCTCCACACCTGCGGCATCTGATGATGTCAGCGCGCAGTCGCGCGCTGACCTCATCAGAGGCCTGCCGCGGATCGGAGGAGAAATGCAAAGGCATTTCTCCTCCAATCATGTGGAGGGGCAGAGAAAGGCATCAAAGGAAAGGCCTTTCCTTTCCTTTGATGTCTTTCTCAGCGCGACTGGGGACTAGACACCAGGTAGTTTGTTTTTTTGTATGTCATTGACATGAGGGGAGCGCCCCCTTGGGCAAGGGCCGCTCCCCAGGGGGGCAAAATATTTTTAGGCCTTTTCTGCCCCCCCCCAGGTGGCAGATCATCCTATTATAATTAGGCGGATCTGCCCCCAGGGAGGCAGAAATCCCTAGACACCAGGGATATTTTTTTTCGTTTATTTTATTTTTTTATATATGGGGAGCGACCCCTTAGGCAAGGGTCGCTCCCCTGGGGGGCAAATTGTATTTAGGCCATTTCTGCCCCCCTTGGGGGCAGATCGGCCTATTTTTATTAGGCCAATCTGCCTTCAAGGGGGGCAGAAACCACTAGACACCAGGGATTTTTATTTTTTTTATGTCAATTTCACGCAAGGAGAGTGACCACTTAGGCAAGGGTCGTCCCCCTGGGGGGCAAATTTATTTTAAACCACTAGGCACCAGGGATTTTTTTGTGTGCCAATTTCACGCAAGGGGAGCGAACCCTTAGGCAAGGGTTGCTCTCCTGGGGGGGGGCAAATTTGTTTTAGGCCATTTCTGCTCGCCTTGGGGGCAGATCTGCCTATTTGTATTAAGCCGATCTGCCCCCGGGGGGTCTGAACCCACTTAGGCACCATGGATTGGTGTGTGTGTATGTGTGTGTTTTGTTTTGGGGGCAGCCCCTTGGGCAAGGGTCACTCCCCATGGGGGTACATTACTGTTGGCCATATCTGCCCCCATCTGCCTATTTTTGGAAGGCCCATCTGCCCCCCAAAAAGCCCACTAGAGACCAGGGAAGATTTTTTTTCCAAAATAAGAGGGTGGGGGTATGGCCATACCCCCACCCCAAATGAATGGGGCCAAAGTTGTTCTGCCCACCAGTGGGCAGATAGGGCAATTACCTCCGATCCACACCCCAGGGGGCAGAAAGTCTACTAGATGCCAGGGAATTAAAATAAAATAGTGGGGTGGTGGCTACCAACCAGTATGGGCCTGGTTATGCCCCCACCCCAACTGAAGGGGGGGTAACAGTCTTTCAGCTCTCCCCCCGCACACTAAAACATCTTATCCCACTGCAAGCAAGAGGACATTTGATTATTTTGGGTTTTGGTTTTACTTTTGGGCCATGAGAGCTTGGCTAACTCTCAAAATCGTCCCTCTTGGAATGGTGAGGGCTGCACTTTTTGGGCTTTGGGACACTGCCATGTAGAAAAATCCACAAGACCTGGACACATCTGAAAACTAAACATCTGGGTGAGTCCAGGGTAGTGTGTTTCACTTGCACCCGCACCATTTTCTTACCCACAATGCCCTGCAAACCTCCAACTTTACTGGAAATCACAAATTTTTTCCCCATTTTTGAGATGGAACCTTCCGAAATATGCAGGAATCCACAAAATTCCCACCACCCAGCATTGTCTCATCTATACCGATAAAAATTATGCCCCACTTGTCAGCCTAAAAATGTTTTTTTCCAACTGCCCTTTTGGACCCGCTTTGGTGCCCCCTCAGTTTCAACATGTGTTTGGCTCTTCCCTGTGACAGGCACTTGGCCCACCTATACAAGTGAGGTATCATTTTTACCGGGAGACTGAGGGGAACGTTGGGTGGAAGGAAATTGGCCCCAGTGCGGTGATCCCACACAGAAATGTGGGAAAAATTTGATTTTTTAGCTAAATTTGAGCTTTGCTAAGGATTCTGGGTAAGAAAACACTGGGGGATACACACAAGTCACACCTCCCTGAACTCCCTTGGGTGTCTAGTTTTGAGAAATGTCTGGGTTTGGTAGGTTTTCCTGTATGGCTGCTGAGCCCAGGACCAAAAACGCAGATGCCCCCTGCAAAACAGGTAGTTTTGTATTTGATAATTTTGATGTGTCCAGATAGCGTTTTGGGGCATTTCCTTTTGCATGCACTAGGCCTACCCACACAAGTGAGGAACCATTTTTATTGGGAGACTTGGGGGAACACTGGGTGGAAGGAGATTTGTGGCTCCTCTCACATTCCCACATTCCACAACTTTCTGTCACCGAAATGTGTGGGAAAAGCGTTTTTTTTGGCCACATTTTAAGGTTTGCAAAGGATTCTGGGTAACAGAACCAACCTGGTGACATCCCCACAAGTCACCCCATCCTGGATTCCCCTAGGTGTCTAGTTTAAAAAAATGCAAAGGTTTGGTAGGTTTCCCTAGGTGCCGGCTGAGCTAGAGGCCAAAATCCACAGCTTGGCACTTTGCAAAAAACACGTCGGATTTCAATGTAAAAATGTGATGTGTCCATGTTACGTTTCCTGTCGTGAGCATTAGGCCTACCCACGCAAGTGAGGTACCATTTTTATCAAGAGACTTGGGGGACCACAGAATAGCAAAACAAGTGTTATTGCCCCTAGTCTTTCTCTACATTTGTTCCTTCCAAATGTAAGACAGTGTATAAAAAAGACATCTATTTGAGAAATCCCTGTAATTCACATGTTAGTATGGGCACCCTGGAATTCAGAGATGTGCAAATAACCACTGCTTCTCAACTCCTTATCTTGAGGCCATTTTGGAAATACAAATGTTTTCTAGATACCTATTTTTCACTCTTTATGTTTCAGCAAATGAATTGCTGTATACCCGGTATAGAATGAAAACCCACTGCAAGGTGCAGCTCATTTATTGGCTCTGGGTACCTAGGGTTCTTGATGAACCTACAAGCCCTATATATCCCCGCAAACAGAGGAATCCAGCAGACGTAACTGTATATTACTTTTAAAAATCTGACATCGCAGGAAAAAGTTACAGAGTAAAACGTGGAGAAAAATGGCTGCTTTTTCACCTCAATTGCAAGATTTTTGTTTTCAGCTGTTATTTTCTGTAGGAAACCCTTGTAGGATCTACACAAATGACCCCTTGCTGAATTCAGAATTTTGTCTACGTTTCAGAAATGTTTAGTTTTCTCAGATCCTGCATTGGTTTCACTTATTTCTATCACTAACTGGAAGGAGGCTGAAAGCACAAAAAATAGTAAAAATGGGGTACGTCTCCAGTAAAATTCCAAAATTGTCTTGAAAAATGGGGCTTCTGATTTACATCTGCCTGTTCCTGAAAGATAGGGAGATGGTGACTTTAGCACTGCAAACCCTTTGTTGATGCCATTTCCAGGGAAAAAAACACAAGCCTTCTTCTGCAGCCCTTTTTCCCATTTTTTTTTTAAAAACGAAATCTTTGCTGTATTTTAGCTAATTTCTTGGTCTCCTTCAGGGTAACCCACAAAGTCTGGGTACCTCTAGAATCCCTAGGATGTTGGAAAAAAAGGACACAAATTTGGCGTGGGTAACTTATGTGGACAAAACGTTATGAGGGACTAAGTGCGAACTGCCCCAAACAGCCAAAAGAATGCTTGGCACCTGAGGGGGAAAGGGCCTGCAGCGAAGGGGTTAAATCAGCCACTATGTATTTATTTTTGTATTTATTTATTTTGCACTTTTATATAGCAGGAACCACACCAACTGAGCCGGTAGAGCACTTAATGTAGGACCAGATGTACGTAAATACAATTTTGCATTTCCAAAATGACGAGTCCTTAGAAATCGCTACTTAGGAAATGCAAAATGATATGTATGAAATATCCGATTTCCTAATAGCAAATAAGGAAATCGCAAATAGGAAATACCATGTCATTCGTTCCAATGGGGCCCGTTTAGCATTTCCAATATTGTGATTTCCTATTAGGAAATTGCTATCTTGGAAATGCTAATCCAAGGATGGCTATGGGCACAAAGCCCCCTGTGATGCACCCCAAAAATAGTGGTGCACATGTAGAGCACACATATGCCCTAGGGGCATGTGTGTGCTCTTTTTAACTTTAAAAAAAGCATCTTTGCATGCTTTTTTTGAATTGCACATGGCTACCATCAACTTGGAGTCGATGGTAATTGCATTTCCTAAATGCCCAATTCACATTTAGGAAATTCTTTTTGTATGTGCATAAGAATTGTAAATAGGTAATCCCTATTTGTGATTTCCTCTTTAGGGGCTTTGTACATATGAAAAGGGCTTTGTACATATGAAAAGCCCATTTAGCATTTCTTAATGACCCAAATTAGCGATTCAGTCCGTTAAGAAATGCTAAATGGCTTCGTACATCTGGCCCTATATTGCCACAGGCAATACCGGTATATGGAAAATGTTAACAATTAATGAATGAATATTGGATCATTTTTACCCGAAGGGATCTTCACGCTACAAGAAGTAACATATAGAGCTTAAAGGGTGGAAAATGTTAGACACTGTAAGTGGTAGTGCCAGGGAGTTCAACAACCCAAGAGGCAGCTCAGAGCCGACTGCACTAAGGGGAGACTCAGGGAGAAATTTAAATAGAACTTTGAGTTTCCCATTAAGTTATAGCACATATGAGATAACAATGATTGTCCTGCTTCAGAAAATCTTCTGCATCGCACTGTGGTTTGATGGTTTCTGGGGGGGGGGATTGGGTCCTGTTACAGCTCTTGTTGGAACAGTCGGACTTTTAGCTCTTTCTTGAAGGAGACCTACAAGGGGTCCATCTTTTTACCTGGTGGACAGAGTGCCAGGTTTCAGGGGCACCACTTAAGAAGGTTTGCTTCATGGGTGTTGGTTTTTTTCAGGTTTGGAGGTTACAGATGGAGAGAGTCAGCACATTCTGTGATTCTGATCTACCCCTTCTTTCAAAGTTTCTTTCAGTGGTGGCTCCTCGGCTATGGTGGAGGAGCGTCACCCCCTGCCAGCGGCTGCAAAACTTTTCCAAGAAGATGATATAAACTATGGGCCAGCTTTAAAAAAAAATGGCAAAACACGCGGTGCTGCCCCAAAATCAGCAGCGCCATGCTGCGCCAGTTTAGAAACGCAGGGTTGCGCTGTATTCTTGTGAATATGGTGCAGCCCTGATTTTCCTCCTGCGCCGGTGCTAAATTAAGCTGCCTGCGTCAACGCAGGCATCCTTGCACCATAGTACAAGGGTGTCTGCATTGAGGGGATTGATTGATTTTGTGCAGGAAGGTATCTCTTCCTGCACATAATCTACAATGGCGATTTGGCACTTCTGTGTGTGCTGCAGAATGCAACACACATAGAAGTACCAGATCATCATTTTTGAATGATTTTTTATGTGCAGGAAGGGACACCTTCCTGCACATAAACAATCATCCATGGCATTTTGCCTCTTCTATGTGTGCTGCATAATGTAGCACACAGAAAAAGAAAAAACGAGGAGGAATGAAAGCATTCCTCCTCGTTTTGCCATGCTAACGGCACCCCTGGAGTAGTGTTATTTTTTGGCGTCAAAAGCAGTGGGTGTTGTGGTGGAACACCCACAGCAACACTCACTGCATGCGCCTGTGACGCAGAAAACTGTGTCGGAGGTGCCAATATTTATAAGGAGGTGTAACCCCACAAAAAGTGGCGTTACACCTGCTTGTAAATATGAAGCAGTGGTTAGAGCCACCAATGCGTCGCAAAAGTGACCGTGTAAATCCGGCGCCATGTTTATTATCATTTTCTTGTAAAAGGGGCAGGGTCACGGGTGATGAAAGGGACGGAGGGGGAGTTTGGGCCAGCCAAACACACATGTGCACTAGGCTTTCTCCAACCCGGCAATGCAGGCACTGGGTTGCCGGGTTGGAGACAGCAGGAAGAGACTTCTGCCTCAGAGCACTCTGGCTGAGTGCTCCGTCTAATCCTAACACTGCTTTCATGCAGCCAGCAGCATGAAAGCAGTGTTAAGATAGGACGCAGGGCAGGCTGGGAGCCTGTGCCTGCAGTCGAGGACTGAGGAGTGGATCGGAGCAGTGCGGTGCAGCAATAAAGGTACTTAAAAAAATAAAATCTATTTTTTTCTTTTTTTGTCATCCCCCCTCCATGTGCCGTGCCGCCTCACCCCTTTTCCCTCCTCAGAGCCGCCACTGGTTTCTTTATCATTTTTTCAACCTTATCAGATATGACAACACTGATATAAGGTTCACTGACCTTTTACTTCCTTGAAACTTGGGGCCTGATTTAGACGATGGTAGGTGGCCCGTACTCCGTCAGGATTGCAGAGGTCATCTCCTGCCTCACCTTGGTTGGACTACCGCCCCAAAAATTACCAGATTACCACTGGTCATGCAGTGATCTTTGTGCATTCACAGGAGCTTCCACCAGATCAGCTCCTCTCAAGGCACTAAACGTTTGATGGACAACCACCGTCTTTTAGAAATCTGCACACCAAACCTTTTTTGTTTTTTTAGAAACAAACTCAAAAGTTGGGAATTTGTTTCTGAAAAACAAAGCCTAATGGCCCCCATACCGTGGGAGTTGTACCCTGAATGTGGGGGATAATATTTGTTGTTCTGTTTGTTACTTCCAGGTTTTGCGTGGCAGTGATGGACAGTAAAAAAAAAGCCATCAGATTGTCCGTTCTAAGTAAGTAAAGCTGTCTGATGCATTTACTCTGATGAGCCCTCCTCCACTGGGCCATCTGGGTAGGTCTTCCACTGGCAGAGCCAGCAAGGCACCGCCATCAGTAGACTGATGGTCCATCTGACTCAAAATAGAGCGGGTGGATGGGGGTTTGGCGGACCATCGGGATGATGGTGGTGTGAACTTTAAATCAGGCCCCAGTGTGTTCAAGAACAAGCTTTGTGAGTACTAGCATTACAACCGCAAGCAGTCGAAATTTTTACGTTTTGTAAATCGTCTTTTGTTCGAGGTCTTCTGTAAGCGAGCTGTGTAAGTTACATACTGCAGACTGTGAGTGAAGATCTGAAAAAATGTATTCTAGTCCTCTCATGTAATGTGACTATTTGTTAGCCCATTACATAAAAGTTTCTTCAGCAGTCCGGAGGAAAACAACAGCTCTAACGTCAATACTTTAGGATGTAGATATATATATATAATAAGCATATATAATAAGCATCACATTTCCTTTCCATAGAATAAGAGGTCCTGATACTTATCCCGTGGAGAAGTGTGGCACAATGGTTAGCGCAGCAGACCCTGCTGCAGAGAGCTGGCCCGGGACCAGGGTTCAATCCCCACCTTGGTGGTTCTTGGGCTCAATTCCCTTGGACCAGATAATTCTTGCCTTAGTACCTAATCTAATTAATGGGTCCCACTCTGTAACTCTGGGCAATAGCTTGCTTAATCTCCACAACGGCCCTCACAGTGCTTGGATGCCTGGCTTCACTCTGGGGCTGTCTAGGAGTGGGTGCCTCACAGGGAAAAGCCAGGAGGGGTTCCACAGCAGTATGCGTACAGCGCCTTGAGACCCTAATGGGTGAGTAGTGCACTATACAATTGCAAATTTTACAATTTACTTATTAACTGGCCTGTCGCATGGCCTTCCTTCCCTTTCATAACCTGGTCTCTCATTTCCTTCTACAGATTTATTGTCAAGATCCTAGTTATCCTTACAGAGTTAATAACAAGTAACACAGGAATTTTAGTGAGGAAGGTCCAACCTGTGAGGAGGATTACTTAAGAACCAAACACTGTTAGGACCCTAAACCCATCCTCCTCCTCTGTCCTCTATCTGAGTCTAGAAACTCAGCCATGGCACGGGTTAAACTCACACCTGAAAGCAAATTGGACTATCTATAACAGAAGTCGCCAACCTTTTCTGTAGTGAGAGCTACTTCTGATCAGTGAGAACCCTCGTGAGCTACTGAAGGTGTGACAACTCACGCATTGTTGCCAGACACTCTCACACTCAACTTCATTGACTTTAAACCTAATGTCCATAAAGCCAGATACTATGGTTTGAACAAAATACTTTGACTAGGGGCACTATGACAGGGCTACCATGTGTGCGCGTGGTCTTTGGGGGATGTGTGAACATGTGTGTGAATTAATGGGATAACTTTGAAAGGAACATGTAACCCTGTGCTTCAGTGCTTAATCTGTGAATAAAAACGTGCCGGTGCTCCAAATCCTCCTCTTAAACACAGCTGCTGCAATTAAATGTGCGAGCACGGAATACTGAGGCGGCGTAATCCTGAAGCCATCTTGGGCCTCTTCAACCCATTTAAAGCCACTCCCTGCCCCTTCAGCTTTCTTGCAGCTTTCTGCTTTCTCCCTTAGTGAAGCCTTTTTTCTTTGTCTATTCCTCTGTGTTTCCCATTTGTGTCTTTTGCTCACAGTAAATGCTTGAGGCTGAAACCTAAGCACTGGCCTTCAAAAATAAGTGCAGGTGCTCCGCACTGGAAACAACAAGCTCAAATTAAGCACTGCTGTGCTTATTTACAAAATGAACTCTAGGCTGTGAGCTACTCTCAATGTGTCTGGGAGCTACTGGTAGCTCGCAATTGACTGGTTGGAAACACCTGATCTATAATATGCACTAATATCAATTAATGCACTAAGCAGTAACAAGCATTAAAAATAAAACTAATACAATACAATAGAAGTCAATCTTAAAAGCAGAAATTACAAACTATCATGCACTGTAGTCATAATTAGATTCTCATCGTATTTAATGGACAATATTCCTGAACGTTAGACGAATTTGATTTTAGATATATTGATCAGCACCGTTTTCTGGTGCTACTCAAACTAATTATTTGATTTGTGAAATTCCAAAGTTTTTTTTTTTTTAGAAACTTCCCAAACTTTGCTAACTGCAGGTTGAGAACTTTATAAAAAACATGTGAGAGAAAACTCGCAAAAGAGTAGGTTTTGCAGAATAAAACATGAGCCAAAATCTACTTTTAGTGTGAGATTTGTTTCACAGAAGAAGTTTCTTTGCTGGAGAATTCTGCAGCAAGAATCCTTTTTGCAAAGAAATGTTTGGTGCAGTATTCACAAGTTTGTGTCCTGTGAAAAATCAATGCAGTTTGTAAACTGCAAAACTACAGAAGCAACATTTAAGTTTTGCTCATCCCTACCAATTACTGCCTCAACTTTACAAACAACCATGGGAACCTAAGTACTACAGCATGAAAATAATGTTTTTTTTTTATTATTAAAATAAAGATTGTTACTATTATTACAGTTCATCTCTACCACTATCGACAGACGTGCTTAGAAGCAGGCTCAATCACTGATGAGTCTGAGAGACAATGAGGTGCACAAGATGCCTCAAACCGACAGCTTCTGGTAGCTCATCACTCAGAGCCTTCACGAGACAGCCCGAGGCCCAAGACATCAGTCTCCGGCTAAAAGACTGCAAGTGGCTTTGGTCGAGCACAAGGCGACTGTACCCCTGGCTATGGTTCAGGAGGACTGCAGGAGAACACATCTCTGAGGCCTGCATAGATTTACAGTCTCGCTTTTAAAACTCATTGACAAATCTGAGAGTTTGGGCATCTGTAGAATGAAAAGGCATTCATTCTTAAGTTTCAGTCGCACACACAGAGCAGGCACAGTGTGGCCAGGAGCAGTGCAAGCTTTTCCCAATCGACTCCCCTACTCAAAAATCCAGAAATCTGTGACTTCCCCATCTCAGATCTGTTCCTCACCCCCCCCAATCAACCTCCTCTTCATCACATTCTGTCCCCTCCCCTCTTCCTGCCCTATTCTGCTACCTTGTCCCCACCCCCTTCCCATGTCCTACCCCCGCACCGCCCTCACCCTCTTCTGACACTCCCATTTGAGCTCCCGCCCATTGGCTTTGAAGGTAGGTGTCCTCTTTGAGTATATGGGTCCACACATTCGTACAGATCGGGGGCGTAACACAGGCCTTTGCAGCCCCTGTTCTGTGAAGGGGGGGGGTCATGAGACTTCAGGGGGGGCAATCCTTCAGGGGGCCCGCAAGAAGCCCAAGGCCAATAAATATCTGTGAGATATGGAAGACTCGGGCCCTCATCACATTCCACAGGGAGGGCCCCACCATTTTGCATTATGGCACTATTAGGGATGCACATGCATAGATAGAATTACCTTTACTCTCAAACACAGACACACATACGTGTGATACCCTTTCTCAGCCCACTCTGTTGATCATCACGTTTGCAGGCCTGGGCATCAGAAACAAATTCCAGCCCTATCTCTACCCACGGTGGATCGCTGCTAAGGTCAACTTTGCCCTTCCTCATGCTTTACTCAGTTAGTGAGGCTGAGAGGACTTTTACACCAAAGGCAAATTCACTGGTGTCAGGTGGACTTTCTACCCCGCCGGGGGGCATATTTCAGGCAGTCTCCCCACTTAGGACAAAATTCCTGCCTGCCCCTGTGCGGCACAAAGACACTATTGCCCCTTCTGGGGAGGGGGTATGCCTCGATGTCAGGGTAGACGGCACTCTCCTTTTGTTTGTTTGGGTTTCGTTTTGAAATGCCTGGTGTTTAGTGGGCAGTCTATCCCCCTGGGGGGCAGACTGAGGATGAATACTGTTATCTACCCCCCTCCCCTGGATGCAGAAAGCCAACTGAGCCATGGGGGGGGCGCGGTATGCCCAGGGGGGGGCGAATGCATCTCCCCCACAAAAATACTGCATATATGAAATCTCTGGTGTCTAGTGAGCTTATTGACTCTGGGGGGGGGAATTGTCCCAATCCACCCCTCCAAGGGAGTGGGAAGACTGTCTATGCCCTTCTGTGGTGGGGGCACGGGGGAGTTGGTGCACATTGCACCACTTGTGTGGCTGAGCATAGTGACCGTGACAGGAATGGATCAAACCAAGGTCAGTGGGAGTCCCCTTGCAATGGCAGTAGTCCCAGCCACACAAGAGCCACATTGGTCTAATCTGCACAAGTGTGGGTAACACTGGGTGGTAGAAATGTTGTGGATTCCTGCAGATTTTGGAACTTTCCATCACAGAAATGTAAGGAAAATTTGTGGTTTTAGGCAAACTTGAGGTTTGCAGGGCATTGTGGGTAAGAAAACTTCCTGGGATATACGCAAGGCACAATACCCTGCAGTCCTCTAGTTGCTAGTTTTCAGAACTGACTGTGGTTTGTAGGTTGGCGTGGGTGGCACCACAACACGTCCCTAACTACTGCAGCTCCCCTGATTGATTATCTCTCAATGTAGCACTTTAGGGCATTTTTGTGCTGTGGTCTCGTGGCCCACTCACATATGTGGGATACAGTTGTTATCAGGGGACTAGTGGGAACTCAGGGTGGTAGGAAATATGTGGCTCCCTTCAGATTCCAGAACTTTCCATCACAGAAATGTGAGGAAAACTTTTTTTTAGTCAAAGTTAGAGGTTTGCAAGGGATTCTGGGTAAAGAAAACCCAGTGACAGCCATGTAAGTCACTTCACCCTAGATTCCTCCAGGTAGCTAGTTTTTAAAATGTGCAAGTTTGTTAGGTTTGCATAGGTGCCGGCTTAGCTAGGGCCAAAATCTACAGCTACCCACTTTGCCAAAAACAGATCAGTTTTGTTGCATTTTGTGCCGTTTCCTGTCACGGGCACCAGGCCTACCCACACAAGTGAGGTGGCATTTTTATTGGAAGGGATGTGGGAGAATAGTATGGGAGAATATTTGTTATTACCAATTGGGTTTTGCTGCATTTCTGCCTTACAAATGTAAGTCAGTGTGTAAGAAAAATTCCCTCTAAATCGTGCGCTAATACTGGTATCCACAAATTCAAAGAGGTACAAATAACTAGTGCTCCTTAACTTCACATCTTTTGCTGACTTTAGAAATGATAGGTTTCCCTGATACCCATTTTTCACTCTACATATTTCTCCATAGAAACTGACTTATACACATTACATGAAGAAAAACCATTGTACGGTGCAGCTCAGTTGTTGACTCTGGATTCTTGCAGAACCTACAAACCTGATGTGTATCCCCCCAACCAGAAGGCTCCATCGGACGTAATGGCATATTGCTTTTGTAACAATAAGTTACAGATGAAAATGTCACAAATCGCTGTCTTTCCCTACTTCAATATTTCATTATTTTGACAGTTAATTTCTTTGGGAAACCTCGAGGAAGCTACACATATGACCCATTGCTGTATTTGAAATGTTGTTTACTATTCAGAAATCTGTGGCTTTCCTGGATCACCCATGGGTTTCACACTGGTTTCCACCACAAACTGGAAGAAGGTTGAGAGCACAAAATATAGGAACATAGGAAAAATGGGCTACCTCTTTGATAAAATGCTGAAACTGTGGTAAAAAAATGTATTTTTTTTCATTCAGCTTTGCATGTTGGAGCCATTTTTAGGAAAAAAACATACTTCTTTATCCAGAGCACTTGTTTTCCTATTCCCCCCCCCCAAAAAAAAATAGCTGTATTTTGTCAATTATTTTGGTCCTCTCCAGGGGAATCCACAAACCCTATGTACTTTTAGAATCCCCAGGATGTCGGAAAAAAGGGTGCAAATATGGCATCGATACCTTATGTTAAACAAAGTTATGGCGCCTGAAGCGCAAACTACCCAAAATATGTGTCCCCGCCATGAAAAGGCTGGCAGAAACCGGGCTCGTGATCAGCACGGGGATGCTGAACTCAGCGCCACTGTGGCTGACCACAACTCCAACACCCACCACCCCACCAGGAACATGGCAGCAGTCCCCTGGCAGTCTGATGGCCAGGGTTGTAATCGGTCGGACCGCCAGGAGTGCGGCAGTCCGACTGCCACCACAAGTCTGAAATTGTAGTTGGCCAAACAATTCACAACTCTTCATCAAACTGTATCACAAGGATTTTCAAAGTGCAAATCTTCTAACCCTACGGATTGTCACAGAGGGTAACCAACATCAATAATCTGTGACCTTCCTTGTAACAAAACATCTGTCTACAAGCTTTAACACAGTATAAGGACAACCCAGCCTTTAAGACTTATCCACTTTGACATATGCTTGTCACAATAAATAAGTCAGCCTACAGCCTTCAGAACTTTTCATAATAAAAAGATCATGCTAGATGATCATGGACTTCTCACTATAGCAAGCTCATTTCTGCTGTACTGAGCATAAGCTTTCCCACATGTCAAAAAGTGTAAGACATGCACTTTTTTCAGCAGATGAGCACAACTTCTGCCTAATCAACATGTGCACTCAAGAACCACCAACATTTGGGCACAGCTAAAGCCCAGTTGCACTTCTCAAAACTCTTTCTCTGTTGATCACATAAGGTCTCAAGACAACCGCACTGTCAAGCCACACCACAAAAGAATTAGGGCCTGATGACGAGTTTGGCGGTTGGACCACCAGACCCCCAAGGCGGCGTTCACAAAAAGGCTCCTGAGCGTGCGGTCTCCAGACTACCGTATTACGATGTATGCAGGCTGAATAGCTGTCCGCCAAACCAAATGACTGCCCCCTGCTGCGCTGTGCCCTGCAATCTTCGCAGTGCGTACTCCGTGGCCGTCATGGCCGCATGGCACCACCGAGCCCATTACAAAAACACACTGTCTACATGGCGGTCAGCAGACAGCAGTCGGCTGCTGCGGTATGCATTTAGCAAAGCAACAGACAAGTACCCATTGGATGGATTCAGAATCCACACAGCTGACATACATTGGCTCAGTGGACACACCTGCAAATCACACTGTAAAACACACCCCTTCCCAGACCACAATCCTTTGCCTTTCCACTGCAAGAAAGAGGCCAGAGCCCACCATTTTACTCATCAGTGATAGATAAGACACCCCTTTTTTCGCATCCCATCCCATTCAACATCTTTCACCCACTTTTGTCCATTCATTCCCTATAACACTTTAAGTAATTCCCTCTCACCCAATTTAATTTACAGAGATGTTACATCCCAAAAATCCCCGTTTTTCTGAAGATGAGTTGAGAGTCATGGTGGATGAATTCACAAGAGAAGAGCCACAGTTGTTTGAAGCACAAGTCCAAAATACTCCTCTGAGCAGGAAAAATTGAAACGTGGCAAAGGATCGTCGACAGAGTAATTGCTGTAGGCACCACCCTGTACACAAAGGAGGACATTAGGAAGAGGTAGAAGAACCTAAGAGGAAAGATGCAACACATGGAGTCCCTGACGGTTGGTGGTAGTCATCCCAGTGCCCCATTACAACTCTTTCCCTGGGAGGAGGAGGTCTTGGCAAAATGCATCCTGAGGGCTTGACAGGAATAGCTGGGGGAGTGGAGTCTGGTAAATTACAACACAACAACTGTCACAAATTTTCAATGGCCTGCATGCTAGCATCTCACCCTTTGCCACTGTGTTGGTCGTCTACTTACCTAACATGCAATATCTAGAGTTGCTGAGATGTAAGCTTGTTAATGTGCATTGTCGTACAGAACATCACATGTATCAGTCCCCATCACATGCTATTTGTTGGAATGGGGTCTGTAGGTGTTTCAAAAGCAAAAGATCATCCCAGAACCCATGGTATGTGTCTGCATGTAAATGTATGGGCCAACCTAACTGCAGTGTGGCAACAGATATGTAAGACTAAACAATTGTCAAGTGTTGGGAAGTACATAAAGTGACATGACTACAACTACCAGGAGGCTCTCTTTCTGTAACACAAACCATCAGGCCTCCCTGCACTTTTCCAAATACACCTGTGTGTCATCTTTCAAATGATATACCCTCCCCTGGGAGTTCAGCATTTGTGTACTGTGGGGAGTCAGCAAGTGGCATGACTACAACTACCAGGAGGCTCTCTTTCTGTTACAGAAACCAACGGGCCTCCCTGCACTTGTCCACGTACACCTGTGTGTCATCTCTCAAATGATGTATCCTCCCCTGGGAGTGAGCAATATACATCAACTCAGAGATGCGTCTGTCTACCTAGCTGACTCTTGTCCTGGTATCACAAAATGAAACTATTAAGGACAGGAATGACACCTTAACAAGTCTGTACATCAAGAGTTCCTTAGGCACTAAGCTGTTGCATCAGATTGGTACTGGCAGTTAACACATTGACTCAGCACTGCTCATATGATAGCTACAGCTACATATCCAACAAAGTTGTGTGTTCGCCTGTATCTGACACAACTAAGCCTCGGGATGGTTAAATACACATGCCCCCTCTCCACTGTGTTGGCTTAATTGTTACTAAGATGTCATGTTCATTCCCTGCTCTAAAGTGCAACTGATCACCAGATCTAATGAGTTGCTTGAGACCAAAAGTTACTGCAAGCTTCACACGTCATGTCAACAACTTCAATATCATGGTAACATAGCACAATCAGCAAACCTAACACCATGGTCTCTACTTACAGTCACACTAAACCTTTGGCTGTAGATTCCACACTTTTAACAATAACAGTGTACTCTATTTCTCAACAGGTCAAGCTGGCACAGCACCTGTCCAGACATTGTCTACCGATCAGACCCCCAACCCACCTCTGGATGAAGCCCTCAGTGATGCCGACACTCCTGGGCATGTGGACATGGATGACAGTCCTGGCACATCTGGGTATCCTGGTCAGATGGCAACAGCGAGTCTCACTGTGGCCACAACAACACCTCCCAGCCCAGTTGCTTCAAAATGATACACAACAATGTGCCCCCAAGCCTGTGTACCTAGCACAGTGGCTACCATCTTGTGCCCCCCCCAAGTCCTGTATCCTGAGGTGCAAACCAACAATCCTGACACTGAGGGTCCAGGACCCAGTTGAAGAGGGCTCCCTGTGCCAAGCGTACAGGCTCGTGGGGGTAGGTCTGTGGGAGGGATGCCGTGGGCTGGCAAAGTGAAGCTACTGGGGCCACTCGCGACCAGGATTCCATCAGCCTTGGGGGTCTATCATGAGTCCCAAGGCGTGATGGGCCAAGTGCTAACCGAACTCCAGGAAATCAAACAGCTGCAGAGGGACATGAATCAACATATGGAGGCCCATAACACCACCATGGGCATCCTAACAGACCCTGAGCAGGGCTTTTCCCCCATCATCTATCCCTTCCTGCGGGCCAGCTCCATGAAGCCCAACTACATCTGTGGCAGACACAGGAAGGGAAGCCCTGTCAGAGGACTAACCACCCTCAGACACCCCTGCCTCTGCCCATGTCCATGTCCATGTAAGAGTCCAAGAGGCACGGATGGCAAGACATCCATCACAACCAGCGAGAAACCTCATCCTTAATATCCTCCTTTGTGTGTCACACATACACTCTGTGGACTCATCCTAAAGTCCATTCCATTTCTGATGGGAGAAGTACTCTGGACTTTGCTCTTCCGATGGTGTAGCATCTACTCTTATGATTTCATTCACCATGACTGACCCCTTCACTTTTCATTTATGTTACTTTTTGCCACAAGTTTTTTTTCCACCGTAGCACTGTAATAAATACACCAGCCACAAACTCATTGCCTGCTGTCTTAAATTTCACATTTAAAAATGTAAATATGTAAGAACATGTGAACCATACAATGAAAAAAAAGAACTACTTGTGGACTCTGGAATTTGTTGCATGTACAGTATCCAGCCCAGGATTACAAACATTCCACACAAACACATACATACAAGTGTCTTGTCAAAGAAGTGTTTTTATTCCATTGTTCAGTTCATAGGCTGTCAATATGTCTGAAGCACAGCAAATCATACTTGATGAAATCGTACTGGCTAAATGATCAAATTTACCTCCAGACCTCCAGACCATGAAAGGAAGGCAAATATCTGGCATTGTCCTGTGGAATAGGCAAACATGTAATTGGTTAATGTCATCAACTGGAGCCATACCGCCTACCTCACAAAAGAAATCCAACATTGTATAATGCAAGACTCAGACAGATGGCAGTACAACAGTTTCTGATCACAGGGCCATTACAATCCAGTGCTCCTGCATCTGGTGGTATGGCATAAACAAATGTCAGTGATGTGCCACAGGCACTTTGGCCTACAATGATGAAACACATCAACAGCTAGATATATTTCATACAAAGAGTGTTTAGCCAATGTGAAGGGGAACTAACATGAATTTGGCCTAGGGCCACATGATGACACACATGATGCATCAGAGCCACCAAACGACAAGGAACAAGTCCAATGGAGTCTTCTAAACATCCATACTATCACTGTGCAAGCTGTCTTGGCACAGGTCTTATACACTCAAAGTCTGTGACCTGCATTCCCAGAAACAATCCATGGTCACTTCGTATGTCCGAACAGCATCATATGCCTGCCAATGTCACAACTCAGAAATGTCCCAATGAAGATATCCTGGTGAAGGTACCTGAACAAACGCAAAAAAACAGGAGTTTGAAACCCTACATATGACACAATCCACCTAGCAAACGTCTGGAGAATGCAGTCTGTTATCTATCTCACACAAAGCAATATCTCCAAAATGTGATTGTGTCAAAAGCTTCCTCATCAGACACACTTTGTCAGTATTTGCCAGAGCTACAGCTCCCAAAGTTTTCACTCAAATATACTCCTCACATCATCACAAGAGTTCATTGTAGATTCAAAGTCATGACATCTCATGACATACTTACACTCATGAGAAGAAACTGTTGATGAGATCTTGTCGCAAGTCAGCTCCTTCCTCCTCATCACTATGATCTTCCTTTGGCATTTCTGGATTCTCACCTGGTGGCACCTCAGGCTCCCCCTTCTCTGGGATGTAAGAGAAGTTCCTTTGCAGGGCGAAGTTTTGGAGCATGCATCACACCATTGTGATCTGACACACCTTCCTGGGTGAGTAGAGGAGGGGTGCCTCTGTCTTGTCCAGACAGCAAAATCTGGCCTTCAGGAGCCCAGAAGCCAGCTGAACTGGCCACTGTGTTCTTCCATGGGCCTCATTGAAGCAGACTTCTCCTGGCGTAGTTGGATTTCTCAGCAGTGTTAACAACCAAGAATGGATGGAATATGCTGAGTCTTCTATTTTGTAATGAGACTCAAGTGCCACAATGAGTCACACATTTCCTGATTGTAGCACCTGACATTTCAAACACACGATCCCAACAGATGTAACTTACCAACAAGCCAGGTCCTCTCGGGTTGCAGATGTGACATCAGCTGGGATATGGTGCTATTTCACATAGCAAAGGAATCATGGGCTGAACCAGGGAACCGGGCACAGACGTTTGAAATGTATGGATCTGACAAGGAGACAACTTGCACGTTGAGCGAATGGCAGTGCTTCCTGTTGGAATAGACTTGTTCACTGGCATGTGGTGGCACCAATGCAACATGGGTGCCATCAATGGCTCCCACCACATGTGGGAGACGACCAAATCCATAGAAGTCAACCTTTACATTGGCTAATTTCTCCCGTCTGGCGAACATGATATAGCTGTCAATATGTTTCATCACTGCCGAAAACACCACTGAACATAGGTTGTGACATACTAGCAGATATATTCACTGTGTATTGAAATGACCCTGTGGCCAGGAAGTGTTATACTGCCATAAGTCTCACAATGGGTGGTATACATGTTGGATTATTGTTTTGAGGCATGAGATCTGGCTCCACCTGATGACAGATTTTGAATTGTTTGCCTATTCAGACGAACTGCTTTTATTATGTCATGTTTTTCCATTGTCTGAAGGCCTGGAGATAGTTGGTAGACTGGAGGTTGTCACATCCTCCCTCTCACAGGGTACCTAATTGTGGAATCAAATGATTTGGAGCATTAGTCACTGTGTCCAGACCAACATACCTGATGAGTGACAACAAAGTAATGTCACAAACATTACTTACGGAAAAAATTACACATCAAAACAGTCTGCTACTCAAGGTCCAGCTATGATCCCCATGGTTGTCTAGACATGTGTCTACAACATATATGTTCACATAACACACATATCTGCTCCTCTTATGCCCCTTGATATTGTAAAGTATGTTCTGACCGCCACAAATACCGCCACCGACGGATTACAGTGCACTACTGTAATATGGCATCTGTGACCAGCAAAGCACTACACTGATGATTGTGTAGGAGAGTATATATATCTAGGGATGTTGACATATTGTGAGATGTTAGTGCACATTTATTCATGTTGTGACACATTTTGCAGTCTGCAAAACTGTAGTTTCAACAGCCAAAATGGCAGATGCCTGACCTCGTTCATTGGACATTAGGAACCTCCCTCCCACGGAAGAAGCCGACCGTGCGGTGGGCGGGTTCAAATGTGGCAGTCACAGCCATAGGCTAATATTGTGGACTGTGATGGTCGTGGGCCAATGGCTGTGGCCATTGATGGTGATGGCCACGTACATGGCGTACATGTACGCTGCGTTTTGGAAAATTACTAGCCTCCTGACACTCCTGCCATCAACACCTCCACCACGTAAGCTGTTGTGTGCCGCCTCTTGGAGCAATCATACCGGGCCAAGCAAGTGAAAGGGCCCCTGATTTTCTCCAGAGAAGCTGGAGAGTCTATTGGAAGACGTACTTCCTCTGTATGGACAGCAATATGGCTCACCAGAGGAACAGGAAACTATATCATTAGCATATTTGACTCTGCTCAACATCACCCTTTCCTTCATCACAGGCTACAATGTGCCTCTGAGTCCCAATGAGTTATTTGGGGGCCTGTTGTTACAATCTATGATCCATACATAGGATGTACAGATCCTTGGATGCGGCCAAAATTAGTCTTAATAAGCAAGATTTGGCCTGAATGCTTTTACATTGACTACATTAGGAATGATCAATCTCTCTCTGACCTGGGCTCAGGTAATACTCCCTCCCATCTAGTCTGAACACCTAAAGGTGTTAACGGCATGCCCTCTCGCAATGCTCTATACAGGTGGGATACCAGACAACGTCCTCCAGCCATATCCTTCAATGTCCTAAGGGTGGCAGAGATGGGTGGGGCCTCGGGAATGTGGGCCACACCTCCCTTGCTGAGGCTGAGATTTTTTGATATTGTAAGAATTGACCTGCGCCTAACTGGAAGCCTTCTACTGCATTAGAATATGTAATAAAGAGTCCCTCCAGGTATAAATCCCCTAGAGTGGAGCACCCTCGTCTTTCCATCTCCGGAGCGACATAGATCTGCTGTCTTGCAAAAGGGTTGCAGTATCCATAGCAGCAAATCTGGTGAGTAGGAAGCTCGATGTAGTACCCTCTTCATATCGTGGTCACCTGTCGAATTAAGTAGGGCGCATCGGGGGATCCGTGAGCCGCTCATCAATAGGGTCGGCAGAGCTCCCTCTGTATGAGTGCCCCGCAAAAGGGTTTTCTCCCAGGAGTCCTCTGTATGTATCCAGTAGATGGCGTGCTGTAAGTGAGCTGCCATGTACCCTTGTGTCCATGGTCTCTTTAGCATGGATAGACTCACCTGTTTATGTTTACCCACCCAGCAGATCGACCAATAAACTATAAATGGTTTTGAAATAATGGCATGGGACCATAAAGAAGGTTCCATGGAGGGTGTACAGGCACCTTGGAAGAAGCATCATCTTTGCAATGGCTAGTTTCCCCATGAGGGAAAGAGGCAGGTCCCTCCAAAAGCCACAGAGGCTCGAAGGTTCTGGATCACCCTTCCAACAGCTCCAAAAAGGTCCCCTCTGTGGGTGCCAAATAGATTCCCAGGTATTAAACATCCTGCAATTCCCAGGAGAGTCCCACCTGTGGGAGAGCATTAAGAGGGACTCCAGTCAGAGAGGCCATGGGATACAGCCGGGACTAGAGGGGTTGACCTGTAGCCCGGAGACCTCCCCAAACTCCTGCATCATCTGCAGCAGCATGGGCACAGAGCGGGCTGGGTGGCAGAGGTATATTAGTGCATCATCAGCATAAAGGGAGACCACATGGGTGGTCTCTCCTACAATGATTACCCAGGGGGCCATGAATCTATGGAGCTGCACCACCAAAGGCTCCATGGTAAGTGCAAATAGTAGCAGTGACAGAGGGCAGCCCTGTCTCGTACCCGTGCACCACATCGAACCTTCCCGTTACCTCTACTCCCAATTGCACCCAGGCTTGATGATTCGTGCATAGGAGTTGGATCCATCTGACCCTATCCCAAACCCTTGGAGGACCCTCCTTAAATACTTCCAATTTAGAGAGTCGAATGCCTGTTGACTATCGAGGAGTGCAAGCGCCAATTCATCATCCCGGTTCTACTTGACTTCATGGGATGATGTCTGATTTCATCACATATGGGTGCATGCCAAAATATCCTTGAAAACATTTGTGTATGATGGTTATACAGATCATGTGGTACCACAGACAGGAGTGTGTTGGGTCACATATACCCTAAACCGTTACACCATGTCATTTCTCATGAACAATTGCAGGTACAATGAAGGACATGACAGTCAGACCTACAGCACTTACACACAATGTGCATTTCCATGCCATTGTTGTGGAATCATTTGGCTACATGTCTGGCCCATGTCAATTGTTGTAGGTTCATTACCTGACTGTGTGTTTACATAACAAAAAGGTACAGTGATGTGCCTTCCCATTGAGAGTCTGAAAGACAAGCCAGTCCCTTCCCCCACACTAATTTGTACACCAGACATCTGAGAGAGAGAGGTCTCAAAGGAAAGGCCAGTGCCTCACCCTCCACTACTATGCACACCTGTCATCTGAGAGAGAGGTCTTTAAGGAGAGGCCAAAACAAGAAATGAGGAAATGGACAATCTCAACACAAATATTGTTGTCTTACTCTGTTTAATACTCATACATAATTTTTTACAAACATTTTGCAAACTGTGCTCCCTTTTTGTTATGTTACAATACAGAAAAACATCCCCTTTCAACATAATGTCTGCACACAGGATATTTTATTCAGCTATTCTACAATACATACGCCCCCCAAAAATAATTTACTTTAAAAAACCTTATAAATTTACTGAAAAAAACAAAGATTAAAGTAATGGTATAGTTAGGTGTGATAAAAAAGCTGCTTTTGTTTTTTTTTAAACTCACAGAAATTCACTGAAAAAAACAAAGATTCAAGTAACGTTATAGTGAATTTGTCAGTGACAACATTAAAGTTTTGAAGTAAAAAAAAACACAGACATTCAGCAGCTTAAGGACCTGATTCACAAAGGTAACCTTAGACCAAAAGTCTAAGTTTACTCATAGTAAAATTAGACTTTTGGTTTAAGTTTAGACTTTTGGTCTGAATTTAGTTCTGCCATGCACAGCTGTATCTTCAAAAATCTCACTGCTTCCCCCAGGTTTTCAGCCCCATTTTGTAATTGCCCGCCTCTCCCTCCTTCTCATGTATTTTCCCGGGCTCTCAGACCCGTTGTGTGCCTGCTTCCTGTCTGTCCCTCCTTCTCACTGCTTTTCCTGGGCTCTCAGCCCCATTGTGTGCGTGCCTGCTGCCTCCCTGTCCTTCCGTTCTGGCCATGATGCTCATTTCACAGAAATTAAACCTCAACAGGAAGCACTTATGAATATGAACGTAGCAGGTGCCCCAGTTGAAGCACAGCTTCTGGAAAGGAGAAATGATCCTAAATCCTGTGCTTGGAGAAGGCAAAAGAAGCGTGTTTACTCTGTAATTCCATATTGAAAATAATCTGAAATCCTTTGTGCCAGTGAATGCATCTCTCATCTATTGGAGCGCAATTAGACACTCCCACACCCACTGTCACACCAATATAGACCCTCTCACACCCAGACACACACTCTCACAGCCACACTCACACTCAAAGACACCCTCTCACGCCTCTTCTCACACCCAGAGAGACAGGCCCTGCCGCCAACTCCCGCTGCACCTGGGGGGGATAGGCCGGTTGGCCAGACCCTGCAGCCAACCCCTGCTGCACACAGACAAAAGCCAACATATAGAAATGAAAGTTACTTTACGTTAAAAACCATAGAAATTTACTTAAAAGACCAAAGGTTACAGGGACTTTATAGTTAGGTTCTGAATTTACTTGCACAAAGATTTTTCCCAGATGTTTTTTTTTTTTACAATTTTTTTTTTGCCCTGGCGGGGTCCATAACCCTTCCCTGGCCCTTTTCTTTTTTTTTTACTTTTTTTTTTAGAGACTCGGTTGAAGCTGATTCCCAAGATGGTTGCCAACACTTCCTTGTTGTTGGAAGCTAATCAGATATCAGCACTGGGTCAGATGGATCCGCGGAAGATCCACGTCGTTTACACCAAATCACAAAAAGCACGCTTTCTGGACCAAGAGCTAGCTTTCTGCCAACTTTGGTGTAATTCCGTCCAGCATTTCAGGCTGTAGTCATGTTTAAAATCCCGATGGGGAAAACATGTTTTGGGATCCCCCTTTTGCTGTGTCCCCGCTTGACAGATCACCCAAAAACAGCAGCTGAACCAACTTAAGTATAAGTTTTTAAACGTTTGTGAAGATTCGTCAAGTGGTACCAAAGTTACTGGCAAAACAAAAACCGCTCTTCCTGTGGAAACTAGGTCCTAACTATAACTACCCACGGGCGACCGCCAGTTGGCACAATGTATATATATATATATATATATATATATATATATATATATATATATATATATATATATTTGTATATAATATCACAAAAAATGAATATACGTTCAATATATAACAAACACACTTCTTAGTTTTTACCATGAATAATGAAAAAGAAATAATAAATCAAACTACTTTCCATCCAGCCTTTTAATAGTTAGCAAAGAGAAACACTTTCCCTAATAAAAAAAAGTATAAGGCCACAAACACATACAACAGAATGCTTCCTGAACAACGATTACAGCAAGCCAGCGCAATTCTCACAAATTGCAACACAAGAAGAAGATTTAAACATTTCTAATAACCACTAGATTCTATAAACAAAGTAAGTTTGACAATAAATAATAGCTAACACAAAAAATGCTAAAATATTTTAAGATAACAAATAAATAAAACCATGCTACATATTTATTTCTCCAACATACATGTGCATCCACTAGAAGAATAAACAAATGCTAAAATAAAAATAAAATAAAAGCATGGACACTAATATACCTGAAATGCTAAATAGATAACCTTGAAAATAGCTATTGTAAGTAAAACAGGACAGTAACATTTAAAGTAAAAATAACACTTCGATGTAATTTAAATATAAACTAAAACTAACACTTGCTAAATTAAAATTACATTCAAAACGAAACCAAGTCAACAAACAAATCTCTTCTTCTCAACAAACTGCAATAAATAAAAATGGTGCAAAAAACAACACAAAACAGGCCAGCAAAACAAAAATCTACAAATAAAATGAGGTACAGAAAAGACAAAAACTGCAGCTGCAATTTAAACATGGTGCAATAAATATAACATATGTATAGTTTTTAGTCCTGACTGACAAATAAAGAACCAACTGAAACACAGGCATCCTGAAAACCACCCACCGCCAGTAGAGGAGTGCAGCCGACGACGGCAGAGTCCGCCCACAGGCCGATGGAAAGGCCCAACCCGCCCATCAAATAATGAACCACTAGACTGCCGTCAGGCGGAAACTAACCTAATATAAGGAAACATTCACCGGAGGCCCACACAATGCGCCAAATCAGACATGGGTAGAGAGCTGCAGATCATGCCAGCCCTGCTCCTTGCCATATACCTCCATGACGAGACCTCCGACGAAGAAGACGACGGTAAGTACCGCAACCTACGAAACAATGGAAGAAAGGGCACAGAGTGTGCCGCCAAAACACAGGCCACACAGAAATATTTATTTCAGCTCACAGAGATAACTATTCAAAACAAGGCCAATGGCCAGTCCATAGTGCCAGATGTGTTTGGGCTACAATGGCCCCAACCTGACTCCCAAAAGTGCACGGTATTCCACCTAATGTGGCAACAATGGGGAATCCAGGCACCTCAGGGAACAGGGGCAGGGGTGGTGGGGGTGGGGATTTGCGATGGGGGTGGGGTTTGGACTTGCGCTCGGAAGGTGAATGGGGTTTGGATTTGGCTTTGGAAGGTGGGGGTGTGTGCTTCGACCGGGTGGAGCCAGATGGAATTGGCTCTGCACAGGGCTTCTTCCGCTCTGGGGAAGGGGCACGGGAATGTGAAGGGCAGACAGAGGCAGGCTGTGAAGTGGAAGGAGTGGAAAGGGCAAGGAGGTGCGCATGCTTAGGGACAAGACGGGGTGGGCCAGTTGGTTGGAAGAGGTCAGCACGGGAGAGGAAACGTTTTTTGGGAGCAATTGGGTTGGGCCTGGAGGACGGCGTGGGAGTGGAGGCAGAGGGTGTGGACCTAAGTGGTGTAGGGGTGCGTGTTGTGGGTGCAGGTGACTGGACAGTATGCTGAGGTCTGGTGGATGTGTGATGGGTGGGTGTCTTGGTTTGTTTGTGTGTTTTTGGAGGAGGGGGGTGGACACAGTGGGAGAAGACAGGCTGCCAGTGTGGATGTATGTTGTGTGGGTGTCTGCAAGTCTGGTGAGTGTGCTGCATGTGTCAACTACAGTAGTTGTGGTGAGTGCAGGTGTGGTGTCTGGGGTGCATGTTTGGATGTCTGCTATTGTGGTGAGTGCAGGAATAGGCTCAGCAACAGTGACTGAAGGTGCAGTGCCTGGGGCTGTGCATGTAGAGGGGACAGACAGGGATGCGAAAGAGGTGGGCACACTAGGGGAAGTGGATGTTGCTGTGTGTGCATGTGTATGTTGGCTGTGTGAATGCTTGTGGTGGGAGGTGTGGTGCTTGTGTTTAGAAGTGTGCTTTTTGTGTGTTGAGGTGCTTGACTGGGTGTCAGATTGTGTGCTTTGGACGGGTGAAGGGAGTGGGGTGCTGGAAGGGGTAGAGGAGGTTGGAGGGGGGGGGGGGCAGAATGACCAGGGAAACTGACTGCCGTCCAAGAGGAGGCCAGAGCCTGAAAAGATCTCTGTAGGCCAGACACGGCACCGTGAATGCCATCCAGATAGTCATTTGTCTGCTGCATCTCTGATGCTAGCCCCTGGATGGCATTGACGATGGTTGTCTGCCCTACAGAGATGGTTCTCAGGAGGTCAATAGCCTCCTCTGTGAGGGCAGCAGGGCTGACTCGGGCAGGGGAGGAGGTGCCTGGGGCGAAGGAGACGCCCACCCTTCTAGGTGAGCGGGCACGGGCAACTCGGTGGGGAGCAAAAGGGAGGGCGGTGATGGCATGGGGGGTGGCGGAAGATGATACTGTAGGGGTGTGCCCACTAGGGTCCGCCACTGCCACGGAGCCTCCATCGGAGGAGGTATCGGAGTCACTACCTCCAGTGGTAGTTGCCTCCCCTGTGGTACTCCCCTCGCCCTCCAATCCACTGGTCCCCTTGGCGTCGGATGACTCTGCCTCTGAGGATCCGTGGGCCACTGCATCCCCACTTGCCGGTGCCTCAGCTCCCTCGCCAGATGATGCTGATGTACACAAACAACACAAGAGAACAGGGATGGGGAGACAAAACAGGAGACACACTTGTAAATAGCTGAAAGGAGTGAACATAGTGGCCAGACATACACTCACCAAGAAGATCCCCCCCAACAGGCAGCCCCTTCCACTATGCCCATGGACATGCCCCTGACTAGTGACCAGAACCCTGCTCTACACCCATCCCCTGAACTACCTAAGGACCCGACGTGGAGGAGACCTGACCAAAACACCCCTACACCCTACGGGGTCCATCATGTAGATGGACTTCAGTCAGAGTCCCTGCAACTAAGCAGCATAAACCCTAATGCACACACAGACATCCATCAAGGGTTAAGATTGTAACATGAGTACTCACCCCGTGTGACTGCTGTGCAGCCTTCAAGCACCCATCCAGGTCTGGGTACGCCAACGCCAGGATGCGTAGCTTGAGGGGGGTCAGTGTCCGACGGGCACCCCTTCCATGCTGGGAGGACTTCCCCAGCTGGGCCTCACAGATTTTTTGCACCCAGTGCTGCCTCCCACCTCTTCCTGCAGTGGGTGCTCTGCCGGTTGTAGACCCCCAGGGTCCGCACCTCCTTGGCGATAGCATGCCAAAGTGCCCTCTTCTGGTGGGCGCTGGCCTAAAAGGGAGACACAGAATTGTAACACAGAGGTCAGGCACTTGGAACTTATGTACAGCTGGCTATACGTCCACTATGGGACAAACAGTACTGACAGACTTACAGGACATACGCACACAGCATGGCATGAACCATGGCCCATGCAGGCTCAGAGGTGCACACATATGTACTTACAACACCATCCATTACACCCAAACATTGCCCCCAAACCCCTGACTCACCTGTACCTCTGGCCGTCCGTAGAGCTTGGCGTACAGTGCAGGACCCCATCCACTAGCCTCTCTAATTCCTCCTGGGTGGTTCCCATGCAACACGAGCCACTTCCATGACCAGAGGCAGGACACAGCAGTACACTCAGTGGAGTACCTGCTCGCACAAGATCAGGGAGTCAAGTGAAGTTGGGGTGACGAATTTGCGTACGTACCGCGGCGGTGTGCACCGTCACCACCGGTGGCGATCATGATACGCCAAAATTCCCTATTGGCATCCATGTTCACCAATAACGGTGTGAACGGCGGTTAACACCGCCTTACGCTGTTACGTCAACCTCTAGAGGTATGAGGTCACTTCCACAATGATAGTTCTGGATTACAGGCGGCAGACATTTTGGCCTTAACTACGCATTAATAAAAATGATATTTGCACAATGCATGCCCTATTGTTCATCTAACACATCTATGCATGTGACCATTACCAATACCACACATAACAAACCCTGTTCACTCATTAAGGTCTACATGAAATTCTGTCAAGAACATTTTACTTTTGAGTCCCTACAATCAAGTAGGCAGTGCACAATGAATGAGAATGTGTGCCTATGTATGTGTGTTCCTCACACGTGTTTAAAATCCCTCCTAGGTACCGACCCTTGTGGCGAGAAAGGGCCCCATCAGTGTACAGACCACTTGTTGATTTGCGGACAATGGTGGAGCGTCACATCATAATTAATTACAGACTCACCCGTGTAACTATTCTCGAACTTTGTGCCTTACTGGATCCTGCACTGACTCCGGCAAATCGTAATCAGCATGCCATCCCTACTGAAGTGCAGGTGCTCTCCGCACTCCATTTCCTGGCCACCGGATCATTTCAAGTGACAGTGGGCATGGGTGCAGGATTTTCACAGCCAATGTTCAGCATGATACTGACAAGATTTCTAAATGCATTAGTACGACACCTGCAGTCCTATGTGAGGTTTCCCCAAAGTACTGACCTTGCTGCCATCAAATCTGACTTCTATGCGTTCGCAAAGATACCCCATGTGATCGGTGCCATCGATGGCACCCACATACCTATAATACCCCCAAGAGTCAGTGAGCAGGTGTACAGAAACAGAAAGAACTTTCACAACATGAACATCCAATTGGTATGTACTGCAGACCAGTACATCTCACATGTGAATGCCATGTTCCCCGGTTCAGTCCATGATTCCTTTGTGCTGAGGAACAGTAGTGTGCCACACAAGATGGAACAACTACAAGAGGACAGAGGGTGGATCATAGAGAGGTGTTTCTGTCACTAACTGCCACCTAGCAGACAGCCAGGCTGTCTGACTCAGAGGCTTGACAATGACTGCTGTGTTTTGCACATTTTTCTAGGTGATTCTGGTTATCCCAACTTGTGTTGGCTCCTGACACCAGTGAGGAATCCTGGGACAGATGCAGAGAGGAATTACAATGAGGGCCGTGGATGTACTAGGAGGGTGATAGAGCGCACAATAGGTCTCCTGAAGGCTAGATTTTGTTGTCTACATATCTCCGGGGGTTCCCTGGCCTATGGGCCTGAAAAGGTATGTAGAATAGTAGTGGCCTGCTGCATGCTGCCTAACGTGGCAGTGAGGAATTCTATCCCCCTCTTCGATGTAGATGGTGCTGTAAATCCTGCCCAGCTTCCTCAGAGAGGGGAGGAGAGTGATGGTGATGTTGAGGAAGGGGAAGATGTCAATTCCAGGACCCAACTGATACAACTCTACTTCCAGTAACTATATGGGACTAAGGGCCGACATTGGTGTTTGTGACACATACTGTCAGAGTGCTTTGTCATCTAGGGGAGGTTTGAATCTACTATTTGCAACTGGCTCCAGGTCTGCATGGTACCAAATACAATTTAGTGCTTTTTTTTTTTACAACATTTAGACACACAGGTGTACTTTCATGCTACGCATTACCAATAAAGTAGTTATCAGCCAGTTGCATACACACATTATGACAGGGGACAGTGTTACAGGTGTGATATGTGTTTCATTTGTGGCAGGGATTGAACAGTGCAATTTACAGTGATGGCAGTTGGTCATGGGTGGGTGTCCTCAATGCCAACATGGTGGCAGCCTTGTTGTTAGTATTGATGGGTCCATCAATGCTTACATGAGTTCTTATTGATTGTTAGCACTGTTTGGTGGTTGATTGTGTCGGATGGTTGGTGGGCAGATTGTTGCAGAGTCACTTCTTGGAGGGGGCCTTGTTTTTGGCAGGGGTCCCAGGCCCATATCTTGGCCTGAGGGTCCGTTTGGGCGCCTGCCGTTGACCTAGAGGGAATGACATGGTTGTTCCTTGTGTTTCCTCTGAGGGTAGTTCGTGGAATGTTGCTGCTGATGCTGTCATTGTCCGGTCTGTCTCCTGTGCTGTAGTGGGGGCCTCCTGTCCTGTGTGGGTCTCAGACAGGGTTTGTACCAGCTGCAGCAGTGCTCCTACTATGGTGGCCATTGTGGCGTTGTGCTGTTTCCACTGCTCCATGGCCTCTTGGTGGTGTTCCTGCTGCATCCTCTGACTATGCTCCAGGGTGGATACTATCTGGGCCAATCTGTCATGGGTATGCTTGTAGGCCCCCAGGACCTCAGAGATCACGTCCTGGGCTGCAGCATCCATCCTGTGGCCTCCCCACTGGGCCTAGCTCCCTGTGCCTGTGTCCCCTGCACAGGTCTGGCGGTACCACTTGTACTGGGGCCATCGTCTTCCTGCATGTTGGTAGGGAGTGACTGTGGCCTCTGTACCTGTGTTCCACCAGTGTGTGGGATGGTTGCCCTGGGCTGATGTTCTTGGCTGGGTGGTAGGGGTGTCAGTGGTATCCTGGGTGGGGCTGCTGGGTAGTTGCAGTCCAGGACTATGTGAGGGGCCAGCCTGCTCATCGGTGTCCAGGGATCCATCCCCAGTGTCCTGTCAGGTGCCTCTGTCTTCCTGGGGGGCACTGCCACTCTTTGTCCTGTCCGTCAGGGTGGCATGGGTGGTTGTGCCTGTTGGGGGAAATGGACATGTCTGTTACATATGCATGATCAGATGGGGTGCACAGCGCTGGGCTGTTTTGTGCCGGTGTAACTTTTTGGGGCCATGCAGGGTGCTTTTGTGAGGTTTGCACTGCATTTTTCTTAGGATGTGGAGTTGCATTGTGGGTGGTGTAGTGCCATTGTGAATCCTTGCAGGGGTAGGTGGCTGTGCACAGGGGGAGGGATGTGGGCCTGTTAGTGGGTTTGTGGGCATGCAGGGGGAGTGGATTCAGTGGCTGCGGGCTGGGTGGGGTAATGGTCCTGGTGGGTGTTGGTGGGGTGGGGTGGTGCATGCATTCCAGGTGTGATGTATATGAGGTAAATGTAGACGACTTACCCGAGTCCATTCCTCTAGTGAGTCCAGTGAGTCCCTCAGGGTGCAGGATGGCCAGTACCTTTTCCTCCCAGTCGGTGTAGTCGGCTGGAATGCAATGTGGTGCCTAGATGCCGTGGCCCTGACCTTCCCCCGTAGGTCGTTCCATCTCTTGCGGATGTCGTCCCTGGTGCGTGGATGGTGTCCCACTGCATTGACCCTGTTGACAATGGTCTGCCATAGCTCCATGCTCCTGCCGATGGGTGTGTGCTGCACCTGAGCCCCGAATAGTTGTGGCTCCACCTTCAGGATCTCGTCCACCATGGTCCTTAGCTCCCTTTCTGTGAAGCGTGGATGTTTGGGGGGGTGACATGGTGAGTGTGGTGAATGGTGTCTGGGTGGAATCGCAGTGAGGGTACTCTTCTGTGGGTAGTGTGAGTCTTGTGTATAGTGGCGTTCAGTGTCTGCTTTTGCTGCTCTCTGTCTTCGTTGGCCTAGTTTCGTTGCAATGGATTGTGGGGTGTGTATGTGAGTGTTTTATGGTATTGTGGATGTGTATTAGGTGTGTGGGTTTCTAGCTTATCCAATGTGTGCACTTCTTGCTGTTGGGTCCACTTGCCACATGTGGCGGTCGGCACCGCCAATGGTCGTTCGACTTCCACTGACCGCCAAGGTGATTTGTGCATTATTATTTGGAGGGCGGGATGTGGGTGTGCTCGGCGGTGGCGGGGTCGAAGGTCCAGCATTTCTGCCGACAGGGTCCAGGCGGTGACTGGTGAACTGGTGATTTTTGGCGGGTTCGGGATTTTGGTTCATTATATGGTGGGTTTCTATTCACCGCCGTGTTCATAATGACCGCCATAGTCATTGTGTAACAAGGCATATACTACATCCTATTAGTATATGCCCTGTTACTTAACAAAGAAAGAGAAACTTACAAGGGAATGCTTACAAATGATAAACAACAGACTGACACCTATAAGCCCAACAAAACCCCACAGATTTTCAACAGGGATGACTTGTACCCTGTGGTCTGGGGACCTTGGGGGTCTGTGAAACCTACTCAGGGGTCAGGGGCTGCCTAGAAAATTAAACAGTATTAACAGGTTAATAAAGCGTATGTCGGTAATAAGGCAAAATATAAAAATTTAAATTTAAATTATTTTATACAAAGTACTGTAAATGGGAAGGAATTTGAAAGTGGAAGCTAAAAATTATATTAGTATTCCCAAACTGATTTATGGGAGCAGCACACGCACATAAAACAATATAGTATGGGTGATGAGTGACCATAGTTGAATTTAGAAAAGCTCCAACCTGCCCATTAATTTTTTTTCCTTCATATTTGTGTATTTGTTTGATGAATGATTGTTTCTGTATTTTTTGTGTATTGTTTCGCAGTTCAAATCATCTAAAATGCTTAGGCCGGGGTCCCTGGCTTCCAGTAATGACTCATTGGGGGTCTCCATATTCCAATAATGATTCAGTGGGAGTCCACAGAAGTCAAAAGGTTAAGTACCACCGATGTACACTGTACTTAAAATTCCAGACACTATAATACAGGAGTGCTAGTATCTGTAATGAATCAATCAATCATGAATTTGTAGGGTGCGCTTATCACCCATGAGGCTATCCAGTTGCCGTGTCTGCTGTGTGGGACTCAGTCAGAGACTCAGTCGAAGAGACAGGTCTTGAGTTGCTTTCTGAAATCCTGGAGGGAGGAAGAGGTGCTTAGATGGATAGAGAGACTATTTCATGATTTTGCTGCCAGGTAGGAGAAAGTGCAGCCTCTGTAATTGCTCTGGCCCGATGCGGGGTGTGTGGGCGAGGCAGAGAGAGGCGCAGTGCAGGTGTCTGGTGGGGTGGTGGAAGTTCAGTCGGTGGTTGAGGCAGGCCAGTTATGTAGGGCTTTCTAGGTGAGTGTCAGCAGCTTGAATGGGCATCATTTCTGTATGGGGAGCCACTGGAGGTTCCTGAGGTGTGGGGATATGTGGGCCCATCTTGGGACGAGGATGAGCCTGGCTGCTGCATTCTGAATGGTTTGAAATGTTTTCGCTAGGTGTGTTGTGAGTCTGGCTTAAAGAGCGTAACCACAGTCCAGGTAGCTGGTGATGAGGGCCTGTGTGACGGTGCATCTTTTGTCAGTGGAAGCCACTTGAAGGTCTTATGTAGCATACAGAGGGTGAGGAAGTAGGCAGAGGCTAGCACGTTGACCTGGTTCATGTTTAGTTTGTTGTTAATGATGCCTCCTAGGTTGTAGTCATGGTCCGTAGGCGTGGGGAGTGGTGAGGTGGTGTTTCCGAGCAGCAGGACTTCGGTTTTGTAATTGTTGAGTTTAAGGCAGTTGTTCTTCATCCTATCAGTGATGCTGTTCATGCTCTTTTCTGTGGAGTGCACTTTGGATAGCAAGAGGATGACCTGTGTGTCGTCTGCATAGGAGATGATGTTTAGTCCATGGTCTCTTACAACTCTGGGGGTTCATTTAGGTGTTGAAGAGGGTGGGCTGAGGGAAGATCCTTGGGGAACTATGCAGATGATGGGCTTGGGTTGTGAGGTGAATAGAGGGCAGAGGATTCTCTGTGTTTGTCCGAAGAAAAAAGAAGCAGTCATCTCAGATGCCAATCTGGTGGAATCTCTTGAGCAGGGTGTGGTGCTGGACTGTGTTGAATGCCGCTGAGAGGTTGAGGAGAATGAGGGCAGCCGAGTCTCCTTGGTCTAGAAGGAATCTGATATTGTCAGTCATGGCAATCAGGACAGTTTCAGTGCTGTGTTTGGAGTGGAATCTAGATTGCAATGAGTTCAGTAGGTTGTTGTCTTCTAGGTACATTGTGAGTTGTTGTCTTTCTGGAGTACCTTTGCTGGGAAGGGGAGCAGGGAGAGCGGTCAGTAGTTTTTGAGACCATTGGGGTTGACGGAGGGTTTCTTGAGGAGGGTTTGACTCATGTATTTCCAGTTGTCAGGGTAGGTAGCTGAGTTGATGGATGAGTTGAGCATGGCTAGGAGTCTGCTGCCGATGCTGTTGATGCCAAGGTTCAACATGTGATGAGGGCATGGATCTGTGGGGGATCCTAAGTGGATGGTTTTCATGATGTTGGTGGTATTTTGGGTGGTGAGCTGATTCCACTTCTAGATTCTGTGATTGATGGAGCTGTCTGTGAAGTTGAGGAGGGTGATGGTGTCTGCTGCTGTGGGTTGGGGTGCAAAGTTTCTATACATGGTAGAGATATTGTTGTGGAAGTAGGTGGCGAGGGAATCGCATAGCTCTTGTGTGGAGTAGATGGTGTTCTCTGATGCTGACAGGTTGGTGAACTCCTAGATGATATGGCAGAGTTCTTTGCTGCAGTTGGAGCTGGATTGAATGCGAATGGCTGAGTGGTATTGGTTGAGTGTGTTCTTGAATGCGATTCAGTCGTTGGGGAGTTTGGAGCTGTGCCATTTCCTCTCGAGTTATTTGCAGCTGCAATTTGCGATACTGAGGTCCGGCGTGTACCAGCTGGCTTATGTGGAAGGTTTGTTGGGTTTGGTGGTTTTGAAGGGGTGACGATGCCAGCTCAGTTGGATAGCCAGGAGGTGAAGTTTTTGATGTCTCTGTCGGGAGTGGTGTCAGGAGTTTGGTGTGCGGTGTCTGGATGGTGGAAGTTGAGGGCGTAGGACCATTGGCTTTTAGATATCTTGCTCCAACTACAATGTGAGGTGGAAGGTGGTCTGGGTGTTCTGCTCAGTGTAAAGAGGTAGCTGAAATGGACGATAAAGAAGGTCCAGGTGAATTTGGTGGCGTGACTGTATTTGATTCTGTTGCTCGATGTGAAGACTGGGTCTAGTGTGTGTCCATTGTTATGTGTGGTGTTTGTGACTATCTGTCTGAGGCCGATGATTCCCATGTTGTCTATGAGGTTGGTGGTGTTGGTGTGGTTGGGATCATCTAGGTGGAAATTCAGGTCCCCAAGAAAGATGTGGTGTTCGGTGTTGATGGCTTGGGGGGGCGATGAGTTTGGGAATGGCGTTACAGAAACTGGGGCTGGGCCCGGGGGTCTGTAGACGAGAGTCCCATTGACGGTAGTGTTGTTGTCGATGATGAGTTAGAAGTTAAAATGCTTCATCATTGGTGTGTTGATGTCTGCCGTGTTTGTGCAGTGTATTGATTGTTTGTGAACTATGGTGATGCCTCCTCTGAGTTTGTTGGTGTGACAGCAGTGGATGATCTTGTATCCGTCGGGTGTGGCCGTGGCTATGTTGGATGCGGGGCAACATTGAGCCAGGTCTCTGTGAGGAGGACGAAGTCGGGTGCGAGGGTGGTGATGGTGTCCAATATCTTGTTTGCTTGTTTGCCTAGAGAGCGGACGCTGAGCAGTATGCAGTGTAGTTGGTGGGTGGTTGTGGTGTCCGGAGGCCAGCATGTGGTGGGGTGCGCTGGCAGGTTGGTGATGCAGATGAACCGGCGTCACATGAAGAGTCCTGCTGTGGTATGCAGAGAGGCAAGGCAGCAGTTCCTGTTGGGAGGTTGGGCACTGAGGGCAGTGATCTCTGCCCTGGACTAGCAGTGGATGGTGGGAGAGCCAGAGGTCCTCATGCTAGGTGCAGTCCAGGTGCAGACAGGCTTTCCTTTGGCACGCCTTTGGTGCACAGTGGCCTCCATTAGTAGTCCTGTGCAGTGGGAGGGGCTGGCAGGGAGGGCAGGAGAAAAGATGGGAGTGGCAGAAACGATACCAGTAACAAAAAGGGGAAAAACAGGAAACAAATACAATTACAGACTACACTTTCCAACTACAGTTACAAACTATATGGCAAAGTAAAATAAGGTACGCACAAGACAGGAGACAATGCGGGCAAAAGGACCAGCAGTCACCCGGGTAGCGGGTTGAAAAGTGGGTTTGAACGCAGGACCCTGGAACTAAGGCAGAGACAGCAGTCCCTCTGAGCTATCAGCTAGCAACTGCTTGCCAGGAGGTCAAGAAATTGAGTTACTGAGTTGAGTCAAGCAGCAACCACAAAACACAATTCTAGTCAAGGTGAACTCACAAGCCAACCAAAAATTAGCCTGTGCTCAGCCCTCTAGTAGTTTGGCACAGGGCTATCAAGCTTAACTTAGAGGCAAAGTATAAAGTATTTGTGCAACACTTCAAACAGTAACAAGTTGAAAACACAACAGCAGATTAGAAAAGTAGAGTCAATTCAAATAAGCAAAACAAGACCAAAACGACACATGTCCAATTAGTACAACTGGAGATTTACAATTTTAAACATTTAAGAGAAAATTTAACCAAAAAGAACAGAGCACACAGCACCAACTGGTTATCTGGTCGCATTGCACTGGTACAAAATCACAAGTTCGGGCGGACTGTGACGGAGCGCCCACTAGCTACAAGTACCCTCTTAGGCCCACTGACCAAGAGTACATTAAATCCTGGTTGAGGAGCGTTGCAAGCTTCCACATTGAGGATGCATTGCACAGCCAAGGTGATGCAAGATCCAGGTCGTAGATGCGTCATGCAGCATCAGTTCTGGGGAGCTGCACGGCTGCGATGCAAGGTCTTGCATTATCAATGAGGAGGCCATCACTGAAGGGTTTGCAATCTAAAGTCCTGTGTCGAGGATGTGTGGTGCACCAGCTGTTTCCGACGAAGCTCCTGGGCTTGTGATACAACATATTGCATCATCATTGAGGCTGCTGTTGACCAGGGGCTTGCAATGTGAGGGCCTGTGCCAAAAATGTGTCACGCAATAGCAGTTCCGAAGAGGCTGCAGGGCTGCGATGCAAAGTCCTGATGCCAGAAAAGTCCACACAGCAGAGGCGATGAATCACTTCTGCTCAGGATTGCACCACGCAGCAGAGGAGATGCATTGGTTATGCTGGGTCCAGATGGGCTTGCAAAGCACCTTCATTCTAACTTCCAAGGGTCCAGGAATGAGGTGGCACTACTTTTAAGGGTAGGGCTTACATTTGCAGAGTCCAGGTTCTGGATACAACAGATTAGTCCTTGGTGTTACTCTAGTGGTCCTGGGCACAGGTTGCAGGTCTAGTCCTTCTCACCCAGCCAAGAGGGCAGCAGGTCGGCACAGCAGGCAGCAGGCCTTCAGAGCAGCAATCCACAGAGTGGCGGTCCTTTCAGCAGCACAACAGTTCTTTTTCCTAGCAGAATCTTCCATAGGTCCAGAAGTGTATTGAAGAATTGGTGTTTGAGGTCCAATATTTATACTGTACTTGGTGCCTTCTTTGAAGTGGGTGAAACTTGTAGATGATTCATCATGATGTATCAAAGGGCTTTTACTCTGTTGCTTGTTCCCTTTGAGCTAAGCAATATCCACTGATACATTTGATTCAGAAGAAGGTTTTTAAATGTTGTTCTCTATTCTGAGATCTCAGGCCTCTTCCAAAGCAAGGAAAGGTAAGCAAAGGTATAACAAGACAATTTAAGGCATCAAAGGCAAAGGAACATATAAGGTGAGGTAAGGTGGTATAACAAAATGTTACTTAACAACACTTAGCGTAGAACAGAACAGATCATAAGAGTGAGTTTACTTGATCTAGAACTGCAGTGACAAATAATGAAAACACAATCATGTTAGGAGTCCACTAAGATGTCTTATTTTATCCTGCATAGGTGGTGAGTTTGAAACAGTGTGTACTCACAAAAAAACTAAAGTTAACTGTGGTAACCAACAGAATCAACCAAGGGCAAACATCAAGCAGAACAAAAAGCAGGATCAAGTAGACAGGGAACTTGATTCACAAAAGGCCGCCGTAATCATGGCAGATGCCTCGCAGTCCTCGCGGGGTCCCACACTCATGGTAGGATCTCTCCAATGGGAAACTGCAGTATGGAGATTCCGCCACAAGTGCGGGACCCCACCATGACTGCGGGGCCTCCGCCGCAACTGTGGATGCCCTTTGTGAATCAGGCCCAAGATGTGTTATTCTTTTATCAATTGGCAGTATACGTGTGTGGCCTGCCTCCATCAATGGAGCCAACAGAATGTCAGGCACTCTACAGCCGCAAATATTCACCAATCTAATAACACTCAAAGGGGTCCATTTAGTTGTCACATCAATGAATGTGCCAAAAACCCCCGCCCAGTATAAACTTCATGCAGGTGGACCACACTGCCTACACCCTCCACAGGTCACCTAGAGTTCTGCAGAGCAGGTGCTCTGCCATGAACTGTTGGAGCTCCTGCTCATGCCAGTTGTGTGGATCCCCTACATCATAAAGAGGCGGAAGAACCACTGGGTTGCCAACAGAGAAGCCTTAGTTTACTCATCCATCTGAAACACTTCGCTCGACGGTCCATCCACCACTAGAGGACCTGGGCAGGGAAAGAAAGCCAGGAGAAACTTCACTGCACACAGCACGCCAGGGGCATTGCCATTTTGCTTTTCACAGACAAACACCCACTTTTGGGACTTTGTTTCTTAAAAACAAAAAGAAATGATGACTTGATGAAAAAATATGGCACCTGGTCGGCCTTTCAGCAGCGCAGTTTGGAAGCTGCGCTATAGGCAAAGAAGTGCCCAACACACAGGAACGCCTTTTAATTTGTGCCAGTGCTGACTTGGCCAACACAAATCAGTTATTTAGTGATATAGTTTATAATTTTATGTTTTAAAATGTGTCCTTGTTTCAATTTGTTAGGCTAGGATGCATTGCACACTAAAAATAGCGCAAAAAACATGCATGGTACCCACTTGCCGGCACAGTAATTTTGCTGTGAAGTGCAGCATAATTATGCAATGCAGCATAATGGCATAATATCAGGAATGTCACTTAGTAATGGTAGCACAAAACCCCCCAAATCACTTGAATACACCAGCGTAATTTATAATTCACCTGGAGCTAACAAAGAGGTGTGTTAGGCATTCATGGTGTAACATGCAGAGGGCGCTGCACACCAAGGTGAGATTTCATCCACTGTGTGAATTTTTCTGGGTGACCATATGTTCTTCCCCAGGGGACCAACATCTCAACCCACCCAATGTGCTCCTCAGGAGGAACCGAGCCTGGGGTTTAGGGGGGCAGCCAGCCATTTGAGGATGGCCACTGCCCCTCCCCAGACTAGCGTAGTCACCTCCCGCTGTAGGTGATACTCAGGGAGCCTCCGTCCTTTAAACCTCAGCCCAGAAACCTACTTATCAGTTCACTGGCTGAAAGAAGATAGGCAGCCTCATTCTCTGATCCGCTCTTCAACATCCCTCCTTCGCTTGAGATTTCCGACCTGTGACCTCCGAATGCACACACCAATGCCCATTTGCTGCTCTCTCCCTGCAATGCAAAAACCTAGGGGTGGATGCTGGTATGAATGGGCTTTTTTATTTTTGAGGATGGCATATGTATTTTGTAAGCCATATTTTAATTGTTTCTTTTCACTTTTTGAAAGCAACAGTATAGCACAGTACTGTGAAAACACACTTAAAATGTGTTTGCATTATGTCTGTCTACACCCATGAAGAGGAATGCTAATAACCATATATGTAATTCCAGATGTACCAAATGCTAACCAAATATGGATGTTATATTATATTTGCTTGAATCTTAGCAGGTCCAGAAACCATAAAGGCCCTTGTTGTACATTGCACATTTTCCAGTAGCGTAAACTCGTTTTCAAAGCAGGGAAGCGGGGTTATATTAGAATAATGGAGCTTTTATTTGGTACATCAATGATATCATTCCTTGAAGGTCACCCTGTGCTGTCCGTCTAGGCTTCCTTGAGGGGAAGATCCTGACACCTGCACATTAGATATGTTTTTGCTGAGAACACTTTTTTGTCACGTGGTCATATTACATTGACTTGTACTCTGAAAAACTGTATATATATACCTGGTCTATTTTACAAGTGTTTTAGCTCCTAGTTCCAACTGTGTCCTAATGAGTGCCCTGATCAGCAGAATTGCCAACTCCCTGTTGATCTTTGCTGCATCGTATTCTGCATTAACCACTAGCTGGACTTTAGGCTTCCCGGCCTGTTGTGTGTTATTTTAGCAGATGCTGCCCTATGGTGCAGAACTTCCTCCATGAGGAGAAGTAGGGGAGAGCTGGACCGGGCTCCAGATGAGGACCGCGGGCCTTACAGGTGAAGGGGAGGTTCTTCGGGGAACTGGGGTGGAGAGCGGCCTCGCGCGGGACCTGACGATGGGCTAAACCATGAGTCAGAATAAGCCATCATTGCAGGTAAAAGCCTAACTGTGTTTATTGTTTGTGGGGTGCTTGCTTGCATTGCTTACATTGTTTGTGACTAATGTATTGGCAAAATGGTGCGGGCAAGTGTTGTCGGGGTAGGGGGCGACAGGATAAGAGGGAAATGGTTGGGCAGTTGGACTTGGAGGAGTCCAGAAGGGAAAATGAGCAGTGTGATCCCATGGCATAGAGGGAGAGTGCTCTAGAATTAATGCAGGAGTGCCAGAACCCACAGTACAGACCCTTGAAGGATGAACATCTGTGTTAGAGATGACTTTCATTTATTGAAAATGTGTGCTCAATATTGTGAACATTTCTGCACGAAAACACAACACTTTACCGAACTGTGCTTGGCTTAACTAGACCCGAACTAGGCCTCGGCTCCATTTGATTCCTGTTGCCGCCATGATGTTTCCTTTTATTTATCTGTTCACCGCACATAATCAAAATGTGTGGTGTCATAATGCGCTGTATTCACATGGTGCTCTCGGAGAACTATCGGGAAGGCTTTTGCGACGTCCAAGGCTCATCCTGCCTATGATACTGTGGTCCAGTTCATTTTGTGAGACGTCCATTGTTGTGTGTAACTAGATGTGTACTGGCCCATCCAATGATGTCAGGTCAGAACTGGACAAATTAATAATCAGATAGGGCTTTATTTCCCAAACAGTGGGTTGTGACCCACTGGTGGGTTGTGAGCCGATTTTTGGTGGGTCATGAAAGTCCGAGCAATAAAAAACAAATATGCCTTTAAATTCTGTACTCAGCTTGTCACATTTGCTTCAAAATCAGTAAAATGTCAGGCAATGTCTTCTGACAAACTGCTGCTTATTTTTTTTAATATGGGGTGCTTACAAATTCCTGTCACTGTAGTCATAGAAAGAAAAGTAAAGTAAATTATGTGACTATCTTGCTGGAGTATAATGAGTGTAAAAGAAAGGGCTGCAGGATGCCATTTTTTGTGACACACAACAAAACGTAAATGATTGTAAATGAACGGTACGCATTCAGCACTTATGAAAGCTAAAAGAAAGCAAATTTCTTGTAATTCTGGAATGCGAGGAAAATAAAGATTTCAATAGGATCAGAACAAATCAAGACACTTTACTTGTTGATGGACAAATGATAAGTATTCACAGAAAACAGATCCCCACACATTACACACAAGTATAGTTTTATCAGTAAAATGTTATATCTGTCGAAATGTAGTGACCATTTCAATGGAAAATGTGCTCTCTGTAAATGACAGCACACTACCATGTGTTTTAGTTACATTGAAAAAATCACCCAGCTCCTGCCCTTCAAAGCTAGATGGGGTAAAAAGTTTCTTGTTCCTAAAATTGATTTGTGGTTCTAAAAGGTTTGGGAAGCACTGAATGGAGATCCTGCTTGGATGGTGGCAATCATTGACGTTGTGTAATTTTGAATTGCGATTTGTTTAGCTTTGTCATCTTATGCTGACTGTGCAATTTCCATTGACTTCCATTGTGAATTTCTTTCTAGAATGGTACACTTGGAGGTGAGGTATTCTTTTGACTCTAGAGACTGAACCCCGGTCGGTTTTTCTCATGCTTTTGGACTTAGAATTTGGACTGCTGACCCCACAACTTCATAACACTTCTGGACTGAGGACATTCTGCCAGGGAGAAGAGCTGGATGCTTGAGGAGGATCTGCCACTCTGCCTGTTGCTTTGCTGTGCGGGCCTCCTGCTGCTACTTCTGCCCAGGGAGTGAAGGGACTAGACTTTGCTTTCTATATCCTGCTTTCCACGGTTCTCCAAGGGCATGAACCGAGCTTGCCTCTTGTTGTAAAGTCTCAGGGACACCAAAGACTTAATCTTCAAGTGACTGGGCTCTTCTACTGAGAGTCCTGACTCACCAGGTGGTACCAAATCCAGTCCCTGGGCCCTTGGAAGTGGAAGCTGGTGACCTAAAGAAAAATCCACGCACTGTGGCCGTTGTGACAAAAAAATCAACGCATCACCTGCACCGCGGCTGAAAAATTAACACAGCACCTGTGAAATTGATGCATCACCTACTTCAGCGTGGATCCATCATTGCCATGCGTCTGGATTTTCCTTGCATCCTGGCCATAAATTGATGCATCAGGGAAAGAATCAATGCATCGCTTACCCAGTGGGGAAAGAATTGATGCATGGCCTCACTTGCGAGTAAGGAATCGATACATCCTTAGACTTTGTGCTAAAACAACGCATCCATTTATTTCTGTGGATTAAGACTCTTTTAACTTTAAAAATTGATATATTTTCTTGTGTATGTTGGATTTTTGTCGTTTTGGTCCCGTTTCACTTAGATAAATATTGGCAATTTTTTAAACTGGTGTTGAGTGCTTTAGTGGTGTTTCTACTGTCTTAATGGACCAGCCCCAGGCATCTGAGCAGAGCTTTGGTTTCTGACACACCTTGTATCACAAATCAAGCTCTGGCAGGACAAAGCAACTGTTCCATTCTGATTGAAAGCTTTACACCACATTGTGTGCACTGACACTTTTGTAAGTCTTTGGTCGGCCCAGAAGTTATTATGTCTTGTTAAGTACATTGCACATTTTACCAAGTGTAACCTCGTTTTGAAACCAGGCAAAGGAAGCAGGGTTTAGTGAGAAGAACAGAGCCGGTATGTACTGGTGTGAATGCTGTTTTCCTTCCAAGGCCCTTCAAGTGCTGCAGTCCTCCAAATAATATTTTTTTTACCTGAGCAGAAATCAGGTGTAATTACATTTGTCTTTAATATTTTTGCCCCACTGCCTGCTGTTTTGCATCAAATGTTGTTTGGACTTGGTCTTTCTTACGTGTCATGTTCACATTTTCCCAGTGACTTGAGTAAAACACATTTACTGCCTCAAGCGTTGCATGTAACAATTACTTTACACATGACACAAACTCTCCTGATAGTGTCTCTTGAGTGTGATTTCAGCTCACTACCTAAATGTAGCCCCTTGTATCTTGGATTGGTTAAACACATTGGTCTACAGTGCTACGTACCAGAAGGTGACTCTTCGTTTCCTTGTAGGCCGTTAGTGGCCATCTTGTGACGTGCCTGGCTCCCAAACTTGTAACTGCGCCATTACGAATGCGCTCATGCCAGTTTTATTCATTTTATGATTTGCCTGTGGAGCACTGCTATTTTACCTTATTTTAACGTCATCAGTTTTCTTTCAGCACACGGGAGCCTGGGCTGCACGAAGGGGGTTGCTAGACCTCAATTTACACTCTTTGGGCCAGATGTATGAAAAGGTTTTGCACTCGCAAACGGTGCAAATCGGTAAATTCGGCCGTTTGCGAGTCCAAAACAGTGGTCTGCGATGCATGAAAGGCATTCGCAGACCACAAATAAGAAATCGCTAAAATTGCGATTTCTTGCATTGCGACCTGGAAATTGCGAGTCGCAATTTGCGATTCGCAAATTCCAGGTCGCAAGGCTATGCTGCAAAAATCGCAAATTGCGATTTTTCGCAGAATGGCATTTTGCACATGCAAAATACCATGATATGCAACCAGGTGGTAACCTGGTGCAAAATTAAAAAATGCAGTTAAACTGCATTTTTAAATTGAACATGTAAAGCACACATGCCCTTTTGGCATGTGTGTACCTTACATGTTGCAAAAAATGATTTTGGGGTGCAGCAGCAGAAATTGCAATTTTGGAAATGCAAAAAATTTGCAGCTATGGGCCAACAGGCCCATAGCTGCGAATGGGGCCGGTATCGCAATTTGCGATTCGGTAATAGCATTTGCGATTTTTAAGAAATCGCTATTACCGAATCGCAAATGTGATACATGGCACTTTGCGAGTTGGTAATAGCAATTTCTTAAAAATCGCTATTACCGAATCGCAAAGGGCCGTGATGATACATCAGGCCCTTTGTTCCTTTGCCGATTACTTCTTTTAAATCAAAGCGCCCTAGTGTGCTTCTCTGGCTTGGCTCCACCTCTGGCCACGCCTCTTAACCACCACCCTCTCAAGGGACCAGGAAGTGTGTCCACGCCGATGACACGCCAAAGGCAAGCCAATCTGCACCCATCCGCAGCCGGACTGTACATGGGCTAGGACCCCTGGTCCTTTTACCATTCAAACCTACTCCAGGTCAGTGCTATTGATTATTGGAAATAAAGGTAAGCCTCTGTCATGTACTTTACAAAATTTCAACTTATCTGCCAATCAGTATTGGCCGCCACTTGTAATTTTTCATTCAACCCTGTTTTAGAACTGTCAGATAAGAGTGACGCCATAAAGCACCTGGCATGCCCTCCTTTTAAGCCTGCGCACTCCAAGCACACTGTCCTGTTTACTCCTTAATACAAGGTCGCTTATAAAACACCGGCATGAATACACTGACCTTATGGAGCTGGAGAGCCCTGGCATCTCTTTCACAGAGACATGGGCCGGTGCTGCTTCTGACCCAGACCTTAAAACAGCCATCGCAGAAGGCTACGATTTTATCAGAGCTGATAGACAAAACAAGCAAAGAGGTGGGATTGCAGTTGTTTATTGCAATCGCTTTAAGGCAACATTTTAGCCCTTTTCGCATTTGAAATGCAAAGCCCTCCTGTTCAACCTAAAAATAAACAATACCTATACCTTAAGCGCCCTCCTGGTCTATCACAAACCAGGCCCAAGGGAAAGGTTCACTCAATCTCTATTGGATCTCATGGAATCATGCATAGACTGCCCCAATTTTATGATTTTGTGGGATTTTATTTTTTATTTAGAACGATCAAAGGACAAGGACACAGAATATTTAATCAATAACATGCAAAACTTTGATCTTATTCAATTGGTGAAATTACCAACCCACCAGGCGAATCACACGCTTGATGGCGTATTCACCAATAACCGAGACCTACTGGTCGAGAAGGTTGTGCCTATGGCCTGGACAGACCACAGGGCCATAAATTTCAAACTAAAACTCCCAACAAAAAACCCTCCAGCTTCTAAGGCACTCACAGTATCGTCCCTGGAAAAAAAATTGATAATATAGAACTAAAAAACCTGAAAGGGAGTCCCATTCCATAACTGAGCGTGACGTCGAACAAGCATCAGCCAACTTTGCCTACTAGATTGATGCAACAGTCACCCGACTAGCTCCCCTAAAAACTAAGACAAATCATAGGTCCTCGCCCTGCGCTCCATGGTACTTACAGGAACTCTGAAAGTTAAAACAGAAGTGCAGGCACCGGGAGCCACCCTGGAGACCAACCTTTAGCCCTGACAAATAAATTAAATATAAAGTCATGATTAGGGAATATAAAATACAAATAAGTGCAGCCAAGACTAAATTTTTCAGAGGAAAATTAACACTGCCAAAAACTCCTCCAAGAAACTTTTTAATACAGTTCAATGACTCCCCAATTTCGACAATAAACACAATGTTACCCCTGACCAATCACTGTGCAATAGTTGTTTTTTCTCCATGTAAAGTCAATAACATATTCTTGGAATTCACCGATCTGCCAGAAACCTCAGAGACTTCCTCCAGGAAGGAGACGTCAGAGGAAGCCATCACCTCTAATCCAGAGCAATGCCCATTAACACTCACTACCTTCATCCCCCTTACTCAAGAGAAAGTGGCAAAATTAATTGAAACTTCCAAATCAGGTGCCCCATTGGATCCTTGCCTGTGAAGTTCCCTATCTTGTATCAAAGCCGATTTCAGTCCATCTCACTGCACTTCTGAATAAAATTCTAATCTCCGGACGCTTCCCATCAGCTTGGAAGAAAGCATCCATACTGCCACTCTTAAAGAAACCCTGCTAAATCCTTATTAGGTAAAAAACTACAGGTGGATTTCCCACCTTCTCCTTCTGGCTAAGATTCTAAAAAAAACATTGAACCAAGAAATTATAGCCCTTCTTGAAACTACCAACCTCCTTGATCCATCGCAGCATGAGTTTAGACCCAACCACTGAACAGAATCAGCCCTTGTGGAAGCCGCAGAAGAAGTTAGAGCCATCGTAGACGATGGTGGAAAGGCAGCCTCCATTCTACCTGATCTTTCGGGCGCATTGAATACGGGCAATCACTCTCTTCTGATCATCCCGCTTGAGTGCATCAATTGCTCACCTCCTCTCTGTCCAACAGAGAGCAAGTTGTGGCTCTGGAGGACTTTACCTCAGACCCTCCACACTCCCCTGCAGGGTCCCCCCAGGGATCCTCCCTAAGTCCCACCCTTTTCAAAGTGTTCATCACCCCTCTAATTACATGTATTTAATCATGTGCTTCTCAGTCTTCGCCTATGCCAATGACACCCAGACAGTGGTGTCAGTCTATTCTAACACCGAAAAAAATAGCCACACACTTTAACAGCTGCTTGGGTAACAATGTTGATTGGGTGTAGAAAATTGTTCGAAATTAAATCCTGAGAAGACAGAAGCGTTAATTTTGGCAGTGACACCTCTTTTTGAAATACTGGCTGGTGACCCACAATCTAGGGTCACTTCCGCCTCTGGTCCAGCGAAGCAAATAATGTAGGTGTCATTTTTTTATCTCAAAGTAGCATTCCCTGATCACATCAATTAGGTGACAACTTCTTGTTTCCTTATGTTAGAATTCCTAAAGAAAATATTTTCTCTTCTTCCCGCGGAGCTGCAGGAAACAGGTATATCAGCTGTGGTAACCTCAAAACTAGATCACTGCAATGCTTTGTATGTAGGTACCGAGCAGCGCCCACAAAGCAAACTACAGACTGACCCCTGAGGTCAGCGCCCCCCAATCCAGGTCAGCACCCGGTGCGACCGCACCGCTCGCACCGCCCTAAAGCCGGCCCTGTCTGCATGTACCTACAGCGGCATCTGAAAAAGGCATATCCAAAGTCCCGACTGCGAAATTAATTGATTCAAAATTGCGGATCCGAAATGATGGGATTATACTGCCAGCGAGCCTGGCATCTTCCAGAAAATAGTTTGTGAATCAGGCCTCGAACTTCAGAAGTAATTTACAAATGAGACAGAAATGCTCTTCCAAATTCTTTGATATTTATATCTGAAGTAAACATTACCCTTTCCACACAAACACCTCTGCCAATGGATATTCTGTGCCAGCGATGTGTCCGCCTGTAAACTGTATGCCATTTTTTGTCTGAAGCATTTACAAAGTTGCTAGTTTTTTTATTTTATTTTATGTACAAGTGGTTTACTTAAAACCGGATCTTCAAAGGGCGGCCTCTCATTTTTCCTCAGCGTTTATCTGCATCGGCCCGCGCCCGCCTCGCCCATGTACCACCCAGAATGCTGGTGTGATGGAGACGCCACAGCCCAGCCGGCAGGAGGAGCAGCCAATCACCGCCGACCCCTCACTCGGTGTCCCGCGACTTGTAAACTCAGCTGCATCCGACCATCACCTCTGTGCGCAGACTAATCACCAACCTTTGAACTGCAGCCCGGGTAAAAGGCGGGGATTAAGGCACGAGCCGCAGCAAAATGACAAATGTAAAAGAAATGAAACTCTGTGTCCTGGAGCCCTCCCTCCCAGCTACGTAAGTGCTCTTTTGCACTTGAGTTGTGGCTTGTCGTTAATGATGTGGTGCGCGCGTGCTGGGCTACAAGGGGCCGCCGGCCCCAGCTGCTGGGACCCCTTCATGGCTGAACCCCGGCTGCACGTGACCTCGCGCGCTCCAGCAGGCCGCAAGCCGGCAGTCATTTGTGTACGCAAAACATAAATATGCCATCAGAGTTTAGTCTTATGAGCCCCGGGAGTTTACGCTCGCACCAAGTGGCTGTGGTTTGTTTACGCCCCGTCCCACGAAGCAGATGCAGGGCGCAGGCACACCCACTTTAGAAGCTGTGGTGGATCCAGTGTTTATAAACTGATTTTGGCAAGGGAAAGTGGCAGAAGGTACAATATTGGGCCTGCAGCTGAACAGTTCCTTATCCCTTAACCAGTGCTTACCCTGCATGTTAAATGACTAACTTTCAGCAGCTGCCAGTCATCTACCATTGCTAAGCAAGCTTGGCCATCATTATTAATCCTTAGAGCTGTCAGTGTGGAAGTAAATTGGCGATGGAGAAGGATCCCATGCTTGGACCTGGAAATCATTCACCATGGCTTCCTGCGCATTGTAGCAAACAGTAGGTTTTTGAACTCCTGGGCGCACCCAACAGTTATGAGTAAGCCGGGGATATCTTTGTGACACGGATTGGGACCCAGCAAGGGCCTAGTGGACTGGGGGAGCCCCCCATATGCACACCCCTCACTGAGTGTGATGACTGCCGGCTCGCTGGGCGGTAGAAAACTGGCAAGGAAGGCAGCAACACTCTTTGTAGCGGGAAGGCAGGCCACCTTTTTTTGTTTTAATTGGTCTGCCAGTCCCCTGCGACCAGGTCTTTCACCCACCCGTGTGGGACACTGATGCTTCATGTCTGTACCTCTTGTGTGTGTATAGATAAGCATGTATGGAGCATGCATGACATCAGTGGCCACAGATAGCCACATGGTAATCGGAATCCATTTTCTGTTTGCTAACTCCCAGTGGTAGCTAAGATGCAGGCTTGAAGACAGCTCAGGCAGCAGATGTGAATTGAAGGGCTATTCCCGGACCTCTGAAGGATCCTTTGTAGTGGACCAGAGATCAGAGTTTTGGGCATGGAGGACAGTAGAGACGCTGCCCCTTTGAAGCGTACGTTGCTTCCCCATCTTTTCCTGAGGCCCTGTTCACTGGAAGGGTTACCTCCTACAGTTTCTCAGGTAGCCTCTTTTCCTCTGCTTGCCTATCATGCCGCACCAGGGCTAAAGCTGGTGCTGGTGCACCAGTCCGCTGGGCCCGTTCAGGATCACCACTCTGTGCGCTCTGTAGGATGTGCAATGTACACCTTGTGGCGTAGCGCTGCCCCACCAGAGGACATTGGTGCTGCCTGCAACTCCAATGAACTGATCAACAACAACATCATACAGCAGAAACCATAGCAGTCCCAGCAAGGGTGAACAAGGTCCATGCCGGCACAGAGGAAATATCATAAAATACTCCACCCCCTGAGACCACCTAGACTTCAGCCCCTAGGGACTGGTGTGAACTGCTACGCAAGGACCGCCAAAGATGGTGTCTCACAGGTAGAGCCAATTCTATTCGCCCAGTGATCACTGCAAGTTATCAGTATCCATCAGTATAATTTACTACCGTCTGTGTTACCATGTATGGGACTGTGTTGTGGCTGTGTTGTGAGTAAAATACTTCTTCCCCAAAGCCAATGCACTAGCTGGACAATGAGTTGGACTTGTTTTGGTTGATTTATTGAGTTCTCGGTCTGTAACCCCACATCACCTCCAAGAGTAAACCTTTGGCTGCTCAACTTCACTACCCTGAGGGTCAAGTGCTTTAGGCGTGTGCTTGATGCTCTCTGTATGGTTAAGCCCCAGGACTCCAGTGGTAAACGTCTCTGATGTCCGATCCAATTGACAATCCAAGCTTTCCAACCCCTGCCTGCCTAGGGATTCCTGTAAAAAAAATGTTCCTAGAGTGGGCCTCTGCCACCCCTGGCTATCCCTCTGGTACCCTTTGTAATGCTCTTGCCATCCCTGTTTTCAGGGGTCAAGAAGGCTGCAGAAGCAACAGAAAGTAAACAGAGCTATTTGGTTGCTGTAGTTTCTTTTTATTCTCCTATTCCAAGCCTCCTAGCTAGCCAGCACCACCATCTACTTCTTTTTCCAGGTATTGTGCTAAATAGGTGTCATAAGGGATTTGGAGATTGCAAAAGAAATACTGAACTTCTTCACACAACACTGTAACATTAGGAATGTGCAAAGTTAATTATGCCTGTTTGGCTGGTGACGTTGTGTGTACAAAAATAAACAGTGAAACACCCATGCTTTTCTATTAGTCAGATCTGCCCTGAGAATGAAACATCCCTGGTCTTTAGCCAGCACATGATGCCATAGCTTTAACAGATGGATGTCTTTAAAATGTGCACATGGGCCAGGCAAGACTGTGCCCTCGGTAGGAAATTTGGCTATAACCAGTTCCTGAAGCCCAGCCCACCGGTCCAGCCCCCTGGTGTCTGCACGGGCTTCACAGACCTCTCAGGCCTATAAAGGAAGTCATTTTCTTTAACTATTAGGACACCACCTAAAAGGGGGTTACTGAAACCTATGGGAACAACAAGTTGGAGAGAGTGGCATCAGCCGGCCAGCCAGTGATCTGGTTCACTAGCAGCAGATCAGATGGATGTGGCTAGCTGCTGACCAGATAGCCTGGGCCAACTCCCAACCATAGTTCACAGAAAGGTAGTTGCTCTACAAATTCTGAAACCCTTGTCCAGAGTCAGGTAATCTATAAATGAATGATGGAAACACAAGGTCTGGTTCTCAAGAGAACAGAACTCTGCAGCATACTAGAGGCCATCTATCACCAACCAACAGAGGCTCCACAGCACTGCAGTATTGTTATTCTTTAGGGGGGATTCAATCACTGGTTCCTCAGCCAAGGACCTAGAGCAAATGTCTAAGTCTGTGGTTCCTCTCGTACTGAGTGGCATTAATATTGCAGCAATACATCATCTGTATGGTAAAACTATCCTTTGACCTCGATCTAAACTCCGCTCATGCTCCATATTAATGGGTGAAAAGTGCAACACTTGGTGCATTCTGTTTCATAATGATAGGAACAGCCAACACCATATGATCAAAAAGCCGCACCACCGTGAACGCTTGGCTGCCACAAGCCAGTTATCCCTATGGTAACTTTTCTCATACCCTCTACTTGAAACCCAAAAAGTCAGCAGGATCATGAGGACTCATTTTACGGTCTAAAATCATACTGAAAATCGATATCAAACAAGCTTTTACCCTTTTGTTCTCTGGTAGGTGTCCGTCCTTGCTCAACTTAGGACATCTGTGTTATTGTTTGACAGGTGTACTGCCACAGACTCTCCACCTGTGACTGTCCCTGGAGTAGGTCAGTTCCAGTGGGCACTGGGCATTTAAAGCTGGAAGCAAAAGCCCCACATTATTATTTGCCCCGTTGGCTTTTTGGGTATTTTGAAACCTGTTAAGAGTAGTGGTGTTTCATTGGTGGCCCAAAGGCTTCTCACTTATCCTAGAGCTTTCATGCCTTTTGAAAGAGCCAGCCTAGAGTCAAGCTCAGTAGCGCCTTCTTTCCCAGCCGATTCGGCCATGCCTATTTCCTTGGCTCTGGTTTTGCAGTGCAGTAGCTTGTGACAGTGGGAATCTCGTTCATCCTTTCAAGCACATGACTAATTAGATGGTGAGGCATCGGGCTATTCTGGGTTATTAGCGCCCAGCAGCATCAAAATGCTTACAACACAATGACTATTCTGAAGTGCAACTATCACTTAAGTTGACCTCATGGAACATGAATCACATATTGGATAAAGCAAATACACCCTCCAGTGCTTTTCAAGCAACTTATTTATGCCTAGTCTGTACGGCACTTCTCGATTTACTTATTTTGACTGTAATGTCTAGAGTAAGATCTGATTAGTATTCAATAATGGGACCTATACTAGCATTGTTTGATATATAGTCTACAGGCCTGATTCACAAAGGTATATTCACACTTGTGGCAGGGGCTCTGCAAATAAAAAGAAAGGCCTGTCCCATCTTTTTATGTGTGGAGTTCTCCATCCCAACTGTGGAGGCTCCGCAGTTGTAAAATTGCTACTAGTAAAATTAAACTTTTAGTTTGCAAATACCAACAAATTGTAAATTTACACAAAAGTGTAAGTTTACCCTTTCAACTTACACAAAAGTGTATGTTTACCTGTGTTAATTAGGCCTTAAGTATGTGCTAAACCAACGGTACTCAAAGTACGGCCCGCGGGCCGCCAGCGGCCCCACAGACCTAGCGTGGCGGCCCGCGAGACCTACGCCAAACGCCATATCATAATGGCAGCAGTATGTAAACATAGAAGAGGGCCGCGGGAGCATGCTCCCGCGGCCCTCCTCTATGTTTACATACGGCGGCCATTGTTTATGGCGTCGCCCTGACGATCCTAGAAGCCAAAGCCCCATAAAAGTCAGCGCTTGCAGCTAACTTTTACAGGGCTTTGGTCGTCTGCTTCCTGTCACCGGCTCCAAGTCTGCTGCCCGCCTGCCTGCCTGCCTGCTGTTCCACATTTGTGGCATCTTTACAGTGCTTTGAGTCAGGTAAGGCTCTTTGGTTATTTATTTATTTGTTTTTAATATAGTGTGTGTTACTGGGGTAGGCATGAGAGCAGATTGCGCTGTGTGTGTGCGCTGTGTGTGTGTGTTACTGGGGTAGGGGTGAGAGCAGATGGCGCTGTATGTGTGCGCGCTGTGTGTGTTACTGGGGTAGGGGTGAGAGCAGATTGCGCTGTGTGTGTGCGCTGTGTGTGTGTGTTACTGGGGTAGGGGTGAGAGCAGATGGCGCTGTATGTGTGCGCGCTGTGTGTGTTACTGGGGTAGGGGTGAGAGCAGATGGCGCTGTGTGTGTGCGCTGTGTGTGTGTGTGTTACTGGGGTGGGGTGAGAGCAGATGGCGCTGTGTGCAGATGGCGCAGTGTATGTTACTGGGGTAGGGGTGAGAGCAGATGGCGCTGTGTGTGTTACTGGGGTTGGGGTGGGAGCAGATGGCGCTGTGTGCAGATGGCGCTGTGTGTGTTACTGGGGTAGGGGTGGGAGCAGATGGCGCTGTGTGCAGATGGCGCAGTGTGTGTTACTGGGCTAGGAGTGGGAGCAGATGGCGCTGTGTGCAGATGGCGCAGTGTGTGTTACTGGGGTAGGGGTGAGAGCAGATGGCGCTGTGTGTGTTACTGGGGTAGGGGTGGGAGCAGATGGCGCTGTGTGTGTTACTGGGGTAGGGGTGGGAGCAGATGGCGCTGTGTGCAGATGGTGCAGTGTGTGTTACTGGGCTAGGGGTGGGAGCAGATGGCGCTGTGTGCAGACAGCGCTGTGTGTGTTACTGGGGTAGGGGTGGGAGCAGATGGCGCTGTGTGCAGATGGCATTGTTTAGCATTGTTTTGAAAAAGGGGGTGGGGTGGTTGTTCCCCCTCTAAGCCCCGCCCCCTCTAAGCCCCGCCCCCCGCTGTCACTTCAGTGCGGCCCTCGACCGCAAACCATACTGCAATTTTGGCCCCCGAGAAAAAGTTTGTGAGTGCCCATGTGCTAAACACTAATAAACATCAATGTCTTGGAATTTTAAAAGCTTAAAGTAACATTCTAGCAACTATTCCAGCATGCAGTAAGTGTCCAACGTTTTCAATGTGAAATAAGGTGTTTTTAATGTTATTACCTACTCTACCCTAGTTTGCAGACACTATTGTTCAACGCCACACTTTATATACTTTTAACACCCCGAACATTAAAACTAACACTTTACTGGCCATAGTCTAAAAATATTCACACATTAGGATTTTAACTTTTTTTTTATACATTCAGTACACAATTATTGAATTTTGCTGTTTGGCAAGTAATTGTCCATGAAAATTTGGCCCCTTTTTAGAGTGACCATAATTGTAGCGAGGCATATATTCTTTTTGAAACTGGAAGCCTAAATCTGTTTTGGCGATATCATTACACTTTGGCCACATTCCACAGTAATCTACAGTGGAACCGTTCGTGAGAGTTTTATTTTCCTGTGTTAGTTCACATAATAATTAACTTTGCTTTCAAGTGCCTATTCTAGGGAATTCTGTCTGTTTTCATGTCAGACTGATACAGTGATCACTATAGCACTACCGTCGTTGGTGAACACTACATCTGTTTTTCTCAGTTCATCTTGACTGTTCCTTGTGCATTATGTGAGCATGCATTTCTCATTAAAATGTAGTGCCAAGTGCCAAATTTCCATTTTGCATAATTACACATAAGCGTCCCTAAATTATATGTAAATACGCAAAAGGAAATTATTTGAATTTCGCACACCCACATAATTTTGCTCTATGAATTAAAAGCTCCAGTTTATTGTGCCTTTTTATTTGTATGTCCTTTGTTTTAGGACATGCGCCTGATGTGCAGTTATTTCATAAACATTTTAGTAATAGCTACAAGTAGCTGATCGCTCTCTCCACCTGGAGATTGTCTCTCTTGTATTCATGACATTCACTATCAACATAAGTATAACCATATATTAACCCCATATTTCATTGTTATTTCTGACTTTGATTCATTGTTTATTCCCTTGACATATGTAGATGAGTCTGCATGCAGGGATTCTATTAGATCTCAAATATAGGACATGATTCTTTGTCTTTCCAGACCCCGAATGATGTGCTGATAACTGACAGTCGATATGATTTTGAAATATTTATGAACCCACACTGCACCTCAAGAGTGTGTCTATTTTTTTGTGAGGCGAGGTTATCAAAACACCATCTCACTTTCATGAAGCTTTTTCTGTCTTTTATTCAGGTTTGCAAAACATATGATTCTTCTTGTGAAGAGTTTTGTTAGTAGCATCATAAATGCAATACCTACTGTAATCTGTCTCCAATTGCTAATTTTGTTGAGTTTGTTTAGTGACATGCTCTTTGAATTAATATTGATCTTTTTTATGTAATTTTGACTCTTGTCATTTCTAACCAGCTTGATAAGATTCTGAGTAGCAAGCCTCGTTCCTTCTAATGTACATTGTACCAACTGTTTAAGTCAATACTGTCAAGAACCACTGCTTTGTTTAAGTTGGCTTCATCAAATGCCTGTGGTATTGTAAGAATTGTGATTTCCTTACACAGGATTTCATAATGTCATTCCTCTGGCCTTCTTGGGCAAATTTTGGATTGCTCTTGTTTTCTTTTTCAATTACTTCTTTGTAATACTTATAAATGTCATCTGCAGTGATCTGACATGTGGCGTCCTCTACCCCATCAGTGATTATCCTGACAATATTCTTTTTGCCTTTCTTAAACATTCACTTTGTATTCTTTGAAGATGCCATTTGTTTTTGCATATATTTTTATTCTTGTTGAGCCCTTTATTTTTCTTAGGTAGATTGCTGCAGTCTAGAACATTTTGATAGATCTGGCAATCTTTCAAGATTTGATGCATTTCTGATGTCAGTAGTTGAAGAAGCTATAGATTTAAGACTTTCACGGAAATCAAGTGTTTCCTCATTTTCAATTAGTGCAGAGGATGATAATGACGATATGGTGTAATTTATTTTGTGGCTGTCAATTGTGCTTTTGGGCTGTTGGAACAGGGTGTACACTTCACACAATTGGTGAGGAGGTTAATGGCTTGTTGGAAAGACAACACCGCCTTTCTCCAATCATTATGTGGTTTTCTTGATCTAGAAACCACCCCATCTGGAACCATGGTTGTTAGTTTCACCACTTCTCTCTATCATAGTCACAACTATGACTGAAACGTTGTTTGGCATATCTCTAGTAGACTCATCCTGGCATCATCGTATATAGTTGCCAGCAGGACCAACATGAGGCAAGGGCCACTACGAGTAACAAGAGGTTAAGAGAGCCATAGTTACTTCCACCATTTATCCAAGCTTCATTTAGTTTCATCACTGTGACATTAAAAGCATTGAGCAGAAATCATATTGCAATACTAGTTACCTCAGGCCTTCCTGGTGCTTTGTTTTATTTACACAATCTAGTTTCCCTAGTTCACTCCAGTTCTAAGTCAGCTACCAGGCACTTGCTTAGGCAAAATGTCGGCACTGCACCCCAGGGAAGGCCAAGGAGAAGTGGCCACCGCAGATCGGGCGAGCCAGAGGAAGGACCCAGCTCACATTCAGAATTGCTGTCCCTGGTTGACGATGCCTTATTCAGCCATAGGTGTGCCCAGCCCCCACTGCAGCCCAGCCTAACTGTCCCAACCCTTAGACCAATTCTTATCCTCAAGTTATGGATCTGGCTTAATGATTTACCTCAAATTCATTTCCAGAGGCTGTTCGCCTTTGAGACCTGCAGCGTACATGGATATGACCCAGCACAGGATTGACACTGTTGCCTCTGTTTTTTTCAAGAACTAGTGAGATCTCACCGGGCACCACCAGAGCTGCAACACTTTCCAAGGCTTGGGCCCCTCCCTCAGGGAGAATCCATGTTTTTCACAAAGAAAATAGAACTCTCCTGGAGCTCCTCCTGACTTCTTCTGGATCATTTGCATTGCACACTAGACTCTGTGAAGCTGCCGTCTCAACCACTCCAAGTTCAGTGAGCTCAACCTGATCCTGCTTGATCCGCGAAGGGCACCAGACATCATCCCCTGTAATGTCTGAATGCCACTTGCCCATCTCTTTGGCCTAGTGCAATATCCTGTGTGTTCCCATTCATGTATGTCTGTCCTGGTGTCTGGAATTCTGAGAGTGGAATGCTGACGGTGAATGATGTTACGGAATGTTGGTGTGTGGTCTGCGGTGAGCTAGGGACAGTCGTGAGGGGGATAAAGCCCTGGCAGGATCTACCTGCTATTTCTGTAACCTAAGGGCCTAATATAAAATAAATAACTTACCTCCTACTTAAAACTATAACTGACTGACCCATTTTCAATTGCCTTTTCCCTTTGGCCTTCAAAGTTCTCATTAGAATATTTGCTACTACTATCAAACTCTGCACCTGCAGTGCTTCACCAGCGCTCTCACCCAGGGCTTCTGTGCACGCTGCAGCAGCCCTCCTACTCATTGTGGCTTTGCCCTCATGGCTCTCATCACCCACGATAGCCAGGTATGGGCCCGGTGCTCCTGTGACATCAATTTTCTTCACTAATTGATTCAGCAGATGCGTTGTTACACGACAGCAGAACCCAGCTGTAAAACACAAAACCAAGTATGGAATATTGTGCTACTTTAATAGAGCCAAAATATTGAGGCAAAAGTACTGACAGATAAATGCACACAGAGAGGTGTAGATGTACTATTCTTAAGTCCACTTCTCCATACCCTGCAGATGTATGTATACTCAAGATACATAAATGTGGACTTCAATATAGGAAATGTATTCATACTTATCTGTCAATATTTTTGTCATTGATATTTCGAGGTCTCATGAGCGTTAGTATCAGGCGCCTTAACCTGGCATTTAGTTCATCCTACAGAGCCAGTACTGCTAAGCAAAGGAGACTCACCAGGCACTCACATTCGATGCCCAGCTGTCAACCAGCAAGCTGGGCATCTTACCCACTAAAAGTATAAGGACAGGTTGAGATCATTTTAGCCTGAAAAGCTCCAATCATTCACTCAAACAGATGAAACTGAGGTTTCCAAGTACAAGCTATCCTGAGGAAAATGCAAATGAGGTCTGACATTTAGGGTGCAAAATGAGCAAACCCCCCTGCAACAACAGTAGTAGTGCCCTAGAAAGGCTCCAGAGGCACGAGTGATTTCTGTGGCAGGGGAGACAGCCAGTTCGACTGCGGGCCTGGTCAGCCGGGCATCGCGGGACTCAAACAACCAGGTACCTGGCAATGAAAGAAGATTGCCCCACCTGCATAGTCATTTACCATGTTCCACAGCCAGCGGGAGCTAGTGCTTGACCCCTACAAAGTGCCCTGCCTTGGCAGCAGCCCCAAGTCATACCAGAGAGCAAGGCCCCCTTGTCTAGAGCATCTGCTGGTGTAGAAGAGCCGGGATCCCTCCCACCCCCAATCAAAGCAACAAACAAAGTGGCCATGGGGATGTATGCTTGGATGCACTGAATGGCAAAACATCTTTGAGGAGAGGAGCCAAGGTTCCCTAAAGGCGCAGTTCCTTTCCATTCAGGCTGCCTTGGCGCTGGGTGGTGTACTCCTTGCTTGCTCTAAAGACAGATGGGCCAGGATCAGGCACTGAATGTCAGGTTTGCTGAAGCACTAACCATAAGAAGGGCAATCTTGTGGGAGAGTGTTAAGGTCACCAAAGCAAGTTCCCATCTCCACCCTTGGATTCTCTGGACCCAATACCTATAAGCAACTTGGGAACCAGTTAATCTACGGGGTAAAGGGGAATGGGATATGAGAGAAGAAATGAAGCCTTCTTTTGTGACGTCTCAGGCTGGTCTGCTTCTGTTGTGCATTAACATCCCCTGCATTAGTTAGTAGAGATGTGTGGGACTGAAGTAATAGGTATCTGTCAAGCTGTGTAGAATCAATTAACAATGTTAGAAGAAGTATGTGATCCCTCCCACCAGTGTGTCCCACCTGATAAGAGGAAATAGCTTAGCTTACCACTCCAGTCCCCATTTCCCGCTTCAAACTACTATGTGCTGGTAACTGTTTGAAAGGGGGTCTCCAGTTGGTAGTGGTTTGCATCCTGTCGAAGTAGGAACCCTCACTCAAGTCAGGGTAAGTGTTGGCATGTTACTCTCATTTTTCACATGTATGTCAGTATGTTTTTACCTGTCTCACTGGGATCCTGCTGGTCAGGAACCCAGTGCTGATAGTTTGTGGCCTAATGTGTTCCCTGTGTAGTGCCTAACTGTGTCACTGATGCTCTGCTAACCAGAACCCCAGTGCTTATGCACTCCTTGCTTTTAAATTTGTCACTGTAGGCCAGTGACTTCATTTACCAATTTCAATTGGCATACTGGACTCCCCTTATAAGTCCCTAGTATATGGTACCCAGGAACCCAGGGCATTGGGGTTCCAGGAGATCCATATGGGCTGCAACATTTCTTTTGCCACCCATAGGTAGCTCAGACAAACCCTTACACAGGCCTGCCACTGCAGCCTGCGTGAAATGGTGCACACACTATTTCACAGCCATTTTCACTACACTTAAGTACCTTATAAGTTACCTATATGTCTAACCTTCACTTGGTGAAGGTTAGGTGCAAAGTTACTAAGTGTGAGGGCACCCTTGCACTAGCAAAGGTGCCCCCACATAGTTCAGGGCCATTTTCCCAGACTTTGTGAGTGCAGGGACGCCATTACACTTGTACACTACATATAGGTCAATACCTATATGTAACTTCCCAATGGTAACTCCAAATATGGCCATGTAACATGTCTAAGATCATGGAATTGTTCCCCCTATTCCAAATCTGGTATTGGGCAGCCAATTCCATGCATCCTGGGGGCTCCACCATGGACCCCCCGTACTGCCAAACCAGCTCTCTGAGGCTTGCCCTGCAGCTACAGCTGCTGCCACCTCTTAGACAGGGTTCTGCCCTCTTGGGGCCTGGGAAGCCCAGTCCCAGGAAGGCAGAACAAAGCATTTCCTCTGAGAGCAGGGTGTTACACCCTCTCCCTTTGGAAATAGGTGTTACAAGCTGGGGAGGGGTAGCCTCCCCCAGCCTCTGGAAATGCTTTGAGGGGCACAGATGGTGCCCTTCTTGCATAAACCAGTCTACACCGGTTCAGGGACCCTCTCTTCCCTGCTCTGGCGGGAAACTGGACAAAGGAAAGGGGAGTGACCACTCCCCTGTCCATCACCACCCCAGGTGTGGTGCCCAGAGCTCCTCCAGTGTGTCCCAGACTTCAGCCATCTTGCTTTGCAAGGTGTGGGGGCACTCCGGAGGGCTCTGAGTGGCCAGTGCCAGTAGGTGACATCAGAGACCCTTTCTGATACGTCCATACCTTATAAGGTAGCCATTCCCCCTCTCTGGGCTATTTAGTGTCTCTCCTGTGGGTTCTCTTCAGATTCTGCTTGCAAGTTTCCTTCAGGAATCCCCTGCGACAACTTCAGCATCCTCTGACCTTGGATCAACCACAGCCTGCTCCAAGAAATGCTGTAACTGCAACAAAGTGTCTACAAGAGACACTTTTCTTCAGCAACCTCAGCTACAAGTCAGCAACTGCAACAGTTTCCATGGTGTGCATGCTCTGGGGACTCCCTGTCTTCATCCTGCACCAGAAGTACTAAAGAAATCTCCAGTGGAGTGACGGAGTCACTCCTCTGCTCCAAGCAGGCACCTTCCAAGGCGATGACCGGTACCCGGGGACTCCTCTGACGGTGACAAGCGTGCTCCTAAAGACACAGAGGGTGGACATTGTCAACATAGAATGTCCTTAGGTTCTGCTGATGCAATTTGGAGGAGGTAAGACCTTGCCTTCCCTGAGAACGATGGTACCCCTGTGTTTTGTGTCTTCTTCGCCTCCTGAGGCCTCTGTGCACTCTTTGCAAAATTCCTTTGTGCACAGCCTGGCCCAGATCCCCAGCACTCACCAAGCGATGCTCAACTCGCTGAGTTGTTCTCCGGCGGCGTGGGACCTTCTTTTGTTGTGCTGCATCAACTGCGTTTTGCACCTCCTTTGAACCCAGATCCTGCGACTTCTGGTGGTCCTGGCTGGCATCCTGAAGGCTCTCTAAAGTCCTGAGAGCCCCCTCTTCCTCCTCACACAGAGTTGAGGCCCCCAGGTCCCTCCTGGGTCCATCCAGCGCCATTTTGGTGAAAAACGCACTTTTACCGTAGCCAAGGCTTGTTGGTGCCTTCCAACACGAAATCTCATCTGTAACGATCTTCACGCTGTGGGACTTCTTTTGCATCATGCAGGAACCCGCTGGCATCTTCCTAGGGTGCATTTCTGCAACTAACCGGGGACTCTTCTTTTGCACCCTCTTCTGGGTTGCCAGGGGCTCCTGTCCTTCCTGGAACTTCTTTCGACTTATGGACTTGGTCCCCTTCCTTTGCATGTCTTCAGGTCCAATAATTCAGCAGTTGTTCTTTGCTGACTTGGTTGGCTGCTGCAAAATCCCCAAAACGAGGTGTAGTGTGTCCCAAGGAAACTTGCAGTACTTTACTCCTGCTTTTCTGGGCTCTGGGGTGGGATAATTTACTTACCTTTACTGTATTCTTACTCTCCCAGCGAATCTGCACACACTACACTTGTCTGGGGGGAATTCGTGATTTACATTCCACTTTTTTAGTATATGGTTTGTGTTGACCCTAGACCTATTTTCTCCCATTGCATTCTATAGGATTTCCTACTGTTTGCATTGTTCTATGACTATTTACTTGTCCAATTTTGGTGTCTAGTGTATATATTGTATATAATACTTACCTCCAGAAGGGTATTGTCTCTAAGATATTTTTGGTACTGGGTCACCCAAATAAATACCTTTTTTTTGGTAACACTGAGTATTGTCTTTACTTGTGTATAAGTACTGTGTAACTATAAGTGGTATTGCATGAGCATTGCATGTCTCCTACTTCAGCCTAAGCTGCTCTGCTATAGCTACCTCTATAAGCCTAAGCTGCTAGAACACTACTACATTCACTAACAAGGGATAACTGGACCTGGTGTAAGGTGTAAGTACCCAAGGTACCCACTACAAACCATGCCAGCCTCCTACAGTAAGGGAGCCACACACCTAAGATAACCCCTGCTCACCCCCTTGGTAGCTTGGCATGAGCAGTAAGGCTTATCGCATAGGCAATGTGCAAAGTATTTGTACACACACATACACAGTAACACAGTGAAGACACCACAAAAGTACTCCACAATGGTTTGGAAAAATAGGCAATATTTATTTGAGTAAAACAAGACCAAAATGGCAAAAATTCAACATACACCAGTAAAGATACAAATTTTCAAAGATTAAATCTTAGTAAAACACAAGAGCTCCAACTGGGGCAAACACAGTGTCTTGACGGAGTTGTTCTCAACAGTCCGACACCACTCACGGGGAGTGCAGGCCGGTCATGGAGTCACACAGACCCCAGATACAGTACCATGGAAAACAATGAGGAAACAAAGCTGTTGCACGGGGTTGGGGAGGTGAGGCTTCGCTGGAGCTGGTGTGGCATCAGTTCTTTACTGTTACCAGAAAGGTGAGGTGTATGTTCCTTACTGCTAGCAGGGGAGGTGAGATATCGGTTTCTTACGGTTGCAGGAGAGGTGATGCAGCATTGGTGGTGAGGCGTCGGTTCCTTACAAGGCAGGGTCGATGCATCCAGCAGATCAAGATGCAAGGCATCAAGTTTGTGTTGTTGCGATCTCACCACGGGGCCACAGGTGCTGCAGTGGAGTCGGGTGCTCTGGACGTCAGGGACTTCGGAAGTGCTGCAGCGGCCTCAGGTCTGTATTGTAGGTCGCGGTTATTGCACTCAGTGGGGACCATGGCTCTGGTGTAGGCATCAGCATGGCGTCAGAGATCGACACCAGTTCTGAAGTCGCTCTGGAGTCGATGTGTTTAGTTTCTTCTTAGTTGCATCAGAGCTCACTTCCAAGGGCCCAGAAACTGGATTTGGCACCACTTGGTAAGTCTGGGCTCTCAGCAAGAGAGCCCAGGTGCTGGCAGGTGAAGTCTTTGATGGCTCTGAGACTTCTTAACAGGAGGCAAGCTCAGTTCAAGCCCTTGGAGAACCTTGGAAAGCAGGATGTAGAAAGCAAGGTCCAGTCCTTTCGATCCCAGGACAGAAGTAGCAAGCAGTAGGCCAGCACAACAGAGCAACAGGCACAGTTGCAGTCTCTCCTACAACATCCATCTCTTCTTCCTGGCAGAATGTCCTCAGTCTAGAAGTGTTCTAACTATTTGGGGTGCGAGCTCTGGTACTTATACCCATTTCTGTCTTTCAAGTAGGCAAACTTCAAAAGAAGTCTTTGTAGTGCACAAGACCCTGCCTTTCCCTGCCATGGCCCCAAACACACTCCAGGGGGTTGGAGACTGCTTTCTGTGAGGACAGGCACAGCCTTATTCAGGTTCAAGTATCAGCTCCTCCTACCGCTCTAGGTCAGGAACACCTATCAGCCTGGTGATGGGCCATCAGGATATGCAGAGCACACCTCAGCTCACTTTGTGTGACTGTCTAGAGTGAATGCATAAACGGCCCAACGCTCACCCTGACCCAGACGTGTATTCAGCAGACAGGCAGAGGCACAAAATGATTAAGCAAAAAAATGTCCACTTTCTAAAAGTGGCATTTTGAACTCACAATTTAAAAAACACCTTCACCAAAAAAATTATTTTTAAATTGTGAGTTGAGAGACCTCAAACTCCACATCTCTATCTGCTCCCAGTGGGAAACTACACTTAAAAGATATTTCAAGGCAATCCCCATGTAAACCTATGGGAGAGATAGGCCTTGCAGTAGTGAGTAGCGAATTTAGCAGTATTTCACTATCAGGACATGTAAAACATGTCCTACCTTTTAAATACACCACACCCTGCCGATGGGGCTGCCTTGGGCCTACCTTAGGGGTACCTTACATGTAGTAAAAGGGAAGGTTTGGGCCTTTGATTTATAGGCCCTGGGCACACATAGTCCATTTTACTAGGGATTTACTAGTAAATCAAAAATGCCCATCATGGATAAACCAATCGCCAATACATTTTAGATGGAGAGCATATGCACTTTAGCACTGATCTGCAGTTGTGAAGTGCCCAGAGTCCTAAAGCCAACAAAAACAGGTCAGAAAAAATAGGAGGAAGTAGGCAAAACTTTGCGGATAACCCTACAAAGTGGCAATGTCCAGCAGTGACGTGTGAAGAATCCCTGCAAAAGAGTGGAGTTATGTAGTGTTCTTGGTTGAGATAGCCCTTTTTCACCACCAGTCACCCTTCCCGATGAAGCACATTGGATGGTTATTGAAGCCTTAGAGAGTTGAGGTTCTGTAGCCAGAAATTCTCATCATTCCTTTGACCTTGAAATCTAAGGTATAGCGAGGTATTAGATTTTCTGGTTATAGTCACTTTAAGCACTGTTACAACACAATGTGCAAATTAAAGTAGAACATGCCAATCACACTAAGGGCCTGATTTAGGGTTTGGCGGACAGGTTACTTAATCACAAACGTGACGGATAGCCCATCTGCCATATTACCATTTTCGTAGGATATTATGAAATCATAATACAGTGGACGGCTTTCCGTCACATTTGTGACAGAGTATACCCCTCTGCCAAACTCTAAATCAGGCCCTAAGTCTTTCTTTTGCCGGCTTTGGGGAATCGTACTGACCATTAGTTGTGCAGAACATGAAAGTCTATATTAAGCGTCACAAGGGAGAACCCTCCGATACACCATAAGTGTAATTACAGCGCTGCACACTTGCACATTGCCAGTTTAGTAATGAACAGACTTCTGCTGTTTTTTCAGGGTTCCAGAGTCAGGGAGTTCCAGAATCCCAGAGTTAGAAATTCATAGAAAAAGAGGTGCAAGTAGAAAGCGTAAGCCGCTCTAGAGTCAGAAGGAGAGAGAATCCAAAATAAAACATGGAGGATGTGCGGTGATCCAACTGCACTTGCAGGTAAGTGTCTAATAACAGGCAATGCATTAGACAGGCCTGGCCCATTTATAGGCGGCCATGCCTAACACGGCTTTTGGTTTTGTGAGAGTTGTGACTCTTGCACAATCATGGGCATCTGAGAGCTGCAATCTTCTTTACCCTTCATGCTTGTTAAGGGGCCCTGAACAGCTCAAGATACTATGTTGCCTACAACCTCCATATGTCATTTCACCTCAGGAAGCCTTTGGCCCTCCCTTCAAGGTTGTGTGTGTCTCGGGCATGATGTGTACCTCTGGTGTTTCTGGGTCAACGACTGTGGGTGCTGCGGGTAAGGTGTCTATATGTGGTGTCCTGGTAAGTCATGACAGAGACCCCAAGTGGCAGAGTCTCTTGGGCCCCACCCTGGGAAAGCACATCCATTTGGTTCTCCCAGGAGCCTGCTGGGTGAGCGTGGATTCCATATGCGGGGGGCTTTCTGTTGCATCATGATACTCCCAGACCCAAGGTCTCCTGGGGCACGTCTCTGCCATTTATCACTCCATCAAGCTCACCCCTGTGATACCCAGTGATCCCTGGGCCATTCATGCCCTGGTCCTTGTGTGCCAGTCAGGTCTCTGGAGGCAGAACCCACATTCACTCCTGCCCCAAGCACCCAGCAGCTGCAGACTACCCTGCCAGTCGGCCATCGGGAGGGCAGGACCCTGTGCCTAGGTTCCGTCTGGGAGGCAACAAAGGTTGAGGCTCATGCCACTGTTTATTTTGCTCCTCTAATAATGTTCCTTCCACAGGTTCACCTACAAAAATCTTGTTGTGACTTTTACTTCCTCTTCTCAGCACTCCACCAGGACTGTTGCCAAACCATGAGTGGCTGCTGTAAGGACCTCAGTAAACCATCTAATCAGTGTAAGGGGATGGTGATGTGTGGAAAAGGCAAGAAATGTTTCATTGTGAACCTCTGATCCACACTTCCTGGAAATTCCTTGTTAACAGGAAATAATTTCAATCTCTAACCTCTACCCCAAACAGGATTTAGTGGGTAACCCACACCTGTGAGCAAAAAGTAGTCATATGCTGATCCATTCACCATGCATGTACCTGCGGATATCTAAGAGCATCACAGGTGTTATTACTCAATCTCCTGTGGCTAAATGCCACTTATCCCTCTAAGAAGATGAACGTCAACCACTGGGGATCATGAAACTAGTTAGCACAGAAGAGTCTCATCCATTATCAGAAATAACCACACAGATAGCTCCAACCACTGAGAACAGCAATGGACAACCCACACATTTGGGAAACATCAATCTGCCAATTCTCCCCATGTTCAGACCGGGTGAGGTTTCACGTGTAGAGTCAAATTAAGCCACAGGCTTCACTCACTGGTGGCGACCCTCTATTTATTCCTTTAAGTTTCAGTTTTGCAACCATACTCCTCCTGGAACCCAAAGACTTTGGCTGCTCGGTGGGTCACAGCAAAAACATCACTGGCTTACTAATTGGCATTGTTTATAGTCAGCACTATGACAGTATCTTCAAACCTCTGATTTTTGTTCTTAAATAATTAAAACATTCTTGGAAATGCTTTCACTTTGCTTCAGCTTGCGGCAGTCCAAGATTTTACCTCAAAATATAAGTGATACACTGTTCCAACCATGAAGAACGGAAACTAGTGACAGGGGTCCTAAATTCTAGGAGCAAGAGGCCTCACACATCCATAGGATGTCATGCTTCATCATTGGCACTGCTCCTCGTCCTACCGGCGCTGCAATGTCTGACGGGCACCACCCCTGGTGGGGGGGCTCTTTGCCGGAGATCTTTTTGTATGGTGGTGCCGTGACCCCAAAGGTGAAAGAAGTGTCAACGGAGATCAAAAGAGAACGTGGTTTAAAATTGACTCTCAAAAAACCGCCACTGAGACAGTAGTTTTATTAGACCAGATGGACGGTCAGGGCCAAGGTTAAAAAGTACAGTCAGAAGAGTGAATAAAGGAATTAAGATCAATCGCTCTATAGAGAAAAATATATCAAAGGGAGTAGTCTGGGGATTCTCCAAAGCCTACCCTCTCATGGGTCAACATGTTTCACATCCTGGTGGTCCAAACGGATCCAGTGATGCTTCATCAGGACCTTAAATGACTATGTGTATCTCCTAAATGATAAGGGCCACATATGTTTCCATACAAAGTGTACAAGTTACTGAAGGCCAGAAAATACCTGGGAGAAGTAACAATCACTTACAAAAATACGGAACCGATAATTCCTAAATGTCGCCCGTCCTAAATTAGAAGACGAGCTTCCTAGGAACACAAAGACCAATGGTCCAGCGCTAAATGACTTTTGTCGGAGCTGCTCTGGCCAGGCGGCAACCTACCCCGGTCCGGAAGTGAACCACGGACCGGGGTAGGTTGCCGCCTGGCCAGAGCAGCTCCGACAAAAGTCATTTAGCGCTGGACCATTGGTCTTTGTGTTCCTAGGAAGCTCGTCTTCTAATTTAGACGGGCGACAGTTAGGAATTATCGGTTCCGTATTTTTGTAAGTGATTGTTACTTCTCCCAGGTATTTTCTGGCCTTCAGTAACTTGTACACTTTGTATGGAAACATATGTGGCCCTTATCATTTAGGAGATACACATAGTCATTTAAGGTCCTGATGAAGCATCACTGGATCCGTTTGGACCACCAGGATGCGAAACATGTTGACCCATGAGAGGGTAGGCTTTGGAGAATCCCCAGACTCCTCCCTTTGATATATTTTTCTCTATAGAGCGATTGATCTTAATTTCTTTATTCACTCTTCTGACTGTACTTTTTAACCTTGGCCCTGACCGTCCATCTGGTCTAATAAAACTATTGTCTCAGTGGCGGTTTTGAGAGTCAATTTTAAACCACGTTCTCTTTTGATCTCCGTTGACACTTCTTTCACCTTTGGGGTCACAGCACCACCATACAAAAAGATCTCCGGCAAAGAGCCCCCCCACCAGGGGTGGTGCCCATCAGACATTGCAGCGCCGGTCTGACGAGGAGCAGTGCCAATGATGAAGCATGACATCCTATGGATGTGTGAGGCCTCTTGCTCCTAGAATTTAGGACCCCTGTCACTAGTTTCCGTTCTTCATGGTTGGAACAGTGTATCACTTATATTTTGATGTATCCACTAGGAGGATATACACTGGACCATAATTCCTCCTGATCCCTCTCTTTTTTTGAGTGCAAGATTTTACCCCTACTGGCAAAAGTATGAATTCCCTTTGTCCCCCTCTTAACCATGACCCTAGTTCTGCAAACCAACAAAATAGAACCAGGATCCTATTCCATTATTCCTTGCTGAATTATTCAGGTGTCCGGTCTGCTTTAACGACTCTAACTGTTTCAAAGTAAACACCTTGCACCCCGAGGACACTCAGTCAAGATCATTAAAGGGGTGTCAAAAGGCAGGGTCAGAAACCAGGAATAACACAACTCATATCAAATTGCCAGCTTGATCAAAGATCTAACTATGAGCTTTCTAGCTGCAGCAAATGTAATCCCTGTGGATCCTTTAGTGCTGGGCACTTTGCGACACCATAGGCTTGTGAATGCAGCCAAGGCCCGTGCCTGCTGGAGCTCTGAATGAAACCTATTCAGGGCTTTTCACCCCGCTAGAGCAGGGAAGTCCTCCCCAGGCCTGCAGAACCCTGTTCTAGGCACTTTGAGACAACATGGACAAGCAAATGATTTCCAGGTCCAAGTGACAACATCCCAACTATGAGGTAGGTCTGGCCCTGAGCTCGTCAGAGTTTTCTACCCTACTAAAACATGGAAGCCCTCCTTAGGCCTGTAGAACCCTGTCATGGGCACTTTGTTGCGCCATTGGTTGCCAATTAAAGTTCAGTGCAAGGATATGGGCCAAATGCACACACCGTTGGCCTACAAGAACCGTGACTGGTCTGAGCTTTTCACCTCGTTGTAGCAGCAGAGTCCTCCCAAGGCCAATGGAAGCCTGTTTGTGGCATTTGTAACTCCATTGGATTGAATGGACCCTAGGGTCTGGTGGAGCTCTAACCCAGTTAGAGCCTTAAGCTTCACCAGAACAGAAGAAGCCTCAGCGGGCCTGCAGGAGTTTATACTGGGTACCTTGGGATACCCACATGCAGCACTTGGCATCCAGGAACAAGACCCACACATCCAGCCAAAATTATTTGTGACTTCGCACCATAGTGGAGCAAGGAAATCCTTCCCTGGCCTGTAGAACCCCAGCCTTGGGACTCTGTTACACCAGAGCAGTGAGTGGAGCCCAGGCTCAGGAGAATGCATTTTCAGGCTGTCGGAGTCTGACCAGGTTCCTGGTCAAAGCTTTAAACCCTGTATGAGGTGAAGAATCACATATGGCCTCTGGAAGTGTATGCTGTGTAGCTTGGAGCACCAATGATTGGTACCTGACACCTAGGCCCAGGGCCTGTGCTCCAGGCCTACCGTTGCTGTGACTGGAGATCTACCCAGTCCACAAGGTACAGCCTGTGTATCAGGATTACGGTGGCTATTAAGCAGGTTTTGTACTTCTTCTCCAGTCTGGTTTAGTGCATCTTGGTAAGTTAGTGTGGTTTGTGTGCATCTTGGTAAATGTCATGGTGTGCCTGTAGTCTAAAGGACAGGTGGTACCTGGCACCCAGGAGCGGAACCCATACCTCCAGCCAAAAGTAGCTGGGTCTTCGGTCCCCTGCCTGAGCAAGAAAATCATTCCTGGGCCTGTAGAATCCCACTTTTGGGTCTTGGTAGTTTGTGACACCACAGGACAGCAAGTGGAGCCCAGGACTAGGAAATGCATTTCAAGCTTTCGGCTCAACCACAGCACAGAGACTGCTTTATACACATCCACAGACATCAGGTTGATCACTGACTGTGGAGAAACAGTGGCCCTCATACTACTCGACCTATCAGCAGCCTTTGACACGGTCTCTCACTTCACCCTGATCAGAAGACCACATAAACCGGCATCCAAGGGCCAGCCCTCTATTGGATCGTTTTTTCCTCACAGGGAGAACACAAAAAGTCAGCCTACCACCTTGCATGTTGGAGCCCAAAAGCCACATCTGTGGAGTCCCCCAAGGATCTTCTCTCAGTTCCACCTTATTCAACATCTACATGGACCCTCTGGCAAACCTGATCAGATCACACGGCTGCAACATACTTTCCTACGCAGACGACACCCAACTAATAATCTCTGTCGGACAAGATCCTCACGTTAAAAAAATAACTTCACCAGGTGCATGACCTCAGTAGCCACCTATATGAGATTCAACTGCCTCAAACTCAAAAAAGGCAAATCTCAAATAGCGATCTTCATAAGGAACATCTTCCCTTGGCCTTGTACCTGCCCAGCAAACCTCAGTCCCACACCTACGCCCAACACCCATCTAAGAAATGAAGCGGTCATTCTGGACGCCAAGCTCGATGCTTCTACATCGTGAGGATGCTGCACAAGATCTTCAAGTGGCTACCAGAGAACACTAGAAAAATTGTTACATAGTCCTTAATTACCAGCAGGCACACACAACATCAGGAATCACCAAGAAGCTCATGAACAGGATCCAAACCATCCAAAGTGCCACAGGAAGACTCATGCTCAACCTACCTCGCCACAGCCACACCACCACACACCTTAAGGAACTTCACTGTCTCCCCATACACAAACACACTCAGATCAAACAACTCACACACACATACAAAGCACTACACAATACTGGCATGGCCTACTTCAACAGCAGCATACACTTCCACTACCTGCCAGCCAACTCCGCTGAGCTGGACTCACACTAGCAAGCGTACCCCGAATTTACAAAACCAAAGCCGGAAACTGCGCTTTCTCTTACATCTACCCAAACGCATAGAATGACCTCCAACATCACGTCAAAGCCTGAAGACCTGTCTGTTTGAATAAACGCATGAGGGAGAACACTTGCCTGCCCAACAGCACAACACCTGGATACTGTCATGGGTGATTACAGTTTTATTCAAATAAACATAACACAATTGGATTAGCAGGATCATCAGACTTCCACAGTGGTTTAAAACGCCTCTACCTGGTCTCACGTGTAAGAGGAGGGTGTCTATGAGTGTGAGGCCTGTACTTGAAGACTCTGTTCCCACACCTTTGGTATCTGCTTTAGTGGATGGTGCATTGGCTTTTGGTGACTGGCACAGGTTTCGCAGTGGCTGGTAGATCCTGGTGAGATAATCTTAGACGCGGCCAGGTACAGCATTGAAGGCAGCATCTGAAATGACATAATTGATGACATCACTGATGACATCACAAACGATATCACTGATGACAGCAAAGATAACACCATAGCCACATGTAGCATAGAGTTGCTTAGTGTACACAAATGGATCTATAGCATGGAAATAGTGTAAGCCCTGGAGGCAAGTGAGAGTGGGCATGGTGAAAGTTACGTAGTGCATTGTTTACAAATCACTAAAGTTTGGGGAGTAAACATGTTTGATTTTGAAAAAGATAATGGGTGAGTATACCTGTTGTTAATTGCCAGTGCCTAATTTGTAAAGAATAAGTACCTGGCCTAAACGTTTGCTCAGAGGCACAAAGCCAGCACAACCGAAAAGAAGGGTTGCCCAGTACTATCACAAGTCTGTTTAATCCACCACAAGACTTTCCCTGTCCTTTTATCAAACTCTTGCAGATTCCTGTTTTCTTCTTTTCGGACAATCTTTTTGTCTTTCTATTTCTTCTCCCCCCTTGTGTGTTTTTGTCTCTTGTTCTGTGTCAATGTCTGATTAGAAAAAATAAGTGCTGGTCTCCAAATTTAAATGCTGATGAGCCCGACCAGCAATGACTGGGTCAAATTAAGCACTGTGGGTTGCAGAGGTTTGCTTGAAAGTAGGTTGTGGTTTATAGCCAAACCTTGTTCCAAAACATCTGTAAGAAAGGCCAGCACTGCTGTGAAAAATAGATGATTATCCTTCAGTCAATTTTAAATAGTGGTAGTACAGTGTTATACACAATTTCTGTGTAGCAAGGACATTTATGAGTTGTAGATATTTATTTCCAGAGCTTTGCTGAAGATTTTGAGGCACTGAAGATTGTAGAATAATATACAATGTAGGGGATGTACCACTTAGCAATGGTTTGTCTCACACCTGTGTTGTGAGCATGGTTTCAAGGTTGTACACCATTCAACCACTTTCAGGAAGATGTGTAGTGTATTTTATTAAACTACAGAGAGTTGTCCACAGGGTCTCGTAGAAGGTGTCCTTTCAGTGTCAAATGTGAACCTGTCAACCTTTGAGGGTCATGTGAATCTCTAGGAGGGAAATCCCATTAGGTTGAAAAGAAAAATGTCTACATGTGTAGTGAGTTGAATTTTGTCAAATCCACAAATCCCATACGATGGTGGCAAAATGATTGTATGATGGTATTAGTGATGCCATCAATGGTGTGATTGTAATTTGATATGTCAAGACTGATGTCATCAATTATGTCATTTGTAACATGTCATGAGTGATGTAATAATAGTATGAGTGCTGAAATATGTGAGGTATTAAGCAGTGCATGCAGGGGGCGCAGGTTATAGTTTGCTCAGTAAACTATAACTGGTCAATATCAGTGTCGACCATCAAACCCTCATCCACACCCTCGAGTCTCAAATGGGATTCACTAGCAATATCTTTCACGTGCCCTCCTCTTACCTTTGCGTTCAAAGCAGCGTGTTCACATGGGCACCTCCAGATCCCAAAAGATTTCCACCGCCAGCAAAACCTCTCAGGATTCCATATTACCACCTGTCATCTTTGACCTCAACGGGGACCTCCTGTGGCTCTACTCACAGATGACAATGCTGGATTCAGAGCAGGGCCTGACCGATGACCGCTGTGTATGGCCAAAGGCTGTGTGCCGAGGTGGTTGGCTGCCTGATGTGATTTCAGAGCTGGGCATGGCCATAGGCCAGTACCTGCAGTCAAACTCCAGCTGCACACAGCTGACATCAGTGCCCAGCGGGTGTGTCCATCTGGAGGCCAAAAGGGGGTGTTAGATGTAGGCAACTGCTGTACGTGGTATTTGAAGAAAAAAAACAAAAAACCCTGACAAAATGCAAGACTAAAGTTAAATTATAGTTTGCTATGGATACAACACCTAAATGCAGGTTACAAAGCCTCAGAAATGTACTGAAAAAGTCCAGTTAAAGTGTATTTACCTTTGCATATTGAAACTGAAAAACTACAAAAATTCACATTTTATGGCCAGGACCGCAACCCAAAACCCATACAACAGAGATGCAGACTATAACTTGCACACCAAATGCAACGCTTATGACCTCACAATACTTGTACCAAAAAGTAAGAACATCTCAAATTACCATTTAATTAATTAACAGTATTAACAGTATATACTTTTAAGAAACTGGATTGCTGGTTGAGGGGAGTGAATCCTTACTCAAGCAGCAACCACAATCCTTGTCAAAATAAAGTAAAAAGCAAACTCTAACTTAACCTGTGCTCAACCCTCAGTTAGCTTGGCACAGAGCAGTCAGGTTTAATTCAGAGGCAATGTGCAAAATGGGAAAAATCCAGTAACTGGAGATATTAAGCTTTGAAGATTTCAGTGAATATAACACCAAAAAGCACAAAGCGCCAACTGTGGATATCTGGTTGCGCAGGACCAAGACAAAGTCACAAGCTCAGGCCAGCCATGATAGATAGTGGTTTGGCTACAGGGGCCCACTTGGGCCCGCTGAACAAGAGTACCTTAAATCCTTGTTGCGGAGCATTGCATGGTCCCATGTCAAGTATGAGTCACGTAGGAGAGGATGTGCAAAATCCAGGTTGGAGAGGTGTTGCGCAGGATCAGTTCCAGGGAGCTGCAAAGCTGCAATGCAAGGTCCTTCCTTGTCGTCAAGGAGGCCACTGACGACGGGGGCTTGCGATGCAAAGTTCTGCATCAAGGATGCGTCACACACCGGCCGGTTCTGAAGAAGTTGCTAGCTTGTGATGCAAAGTCTTGCGTCATCATTGAGGCTGCTGTCGATGACGGGCTTGCAAAGAGAGGGCCTTTTTTGAGGATGTGTTGTACAGCAGCAGTTCCAATAAGGCTGTGGGCTGTGATGCAAAGTCCTGGCGCTGGGATTGTCCATGCAGCAGAGGGTATGCGTCGGTTATGCTCAGGGTTCCGCTGCACAGCAGAGATGTGTTGGCTCTGCTGGATCCACAGAGGGATGGGCAGAACACCTTTAGGCTTACTTCCAAGTGTCCAGTACTGAGGTGGCGCCATTTGACAGGGTAGGACCACAGTTCAGGTACTGGTTCCAAGAGACTAACACTTAAAGTCACTCAGGTGGTCCTGGGTTGAGGTTGCAGTTCCAGTCCCTCTCACCCAGGTAAGAGGGCAGCAAAGGAGCAGGTCAGCACAGCAGGGCAGCAGTCCTTCAAGTCAGCAGTCCTGTAGAGTGTCAGTCCTTTCAGCAGCACAGCAGTCCTTCTTACTGGCAGTCTTCCACAGATCCAGAAGTGTACTGAAGAGTTGGTGTCTAAGGTCCAATATTTATATCTGGTGCTTTCTTTAAAGTGGAAGAAACTTTTAGAGGATTCCCTTTGAAGTGCCCAGGTTTCCTGCCTTTCCTGCCCTGGCTCCAGACTAACTACAGGGGGTATGCAATCTTTTGGGTGAAGGACATGGCCTATTCAGGTGTAAGTGGGGCTGTGCCTTACTCCATCTTCCCATCCTGCCAGTGATGACCCATCCAGGCAAACCTAAGCTCTCTCTTGTGTGTGGCTGTCTGGAAGTAATACACAAAGACCAACTTCCAACTACACCCAGTCATGAGACCCAGAGACAGGCTGCAAGGCAAGAAAATGGCTAATGCAGGAAAATGCCAACTAACTAAAAGTGACATTTTCAAAATTCCTATTGAAAATCTGATTTTATCATAAAAGTGGAATTTCTATTACAATTCCAAAGACACCAGTTTTATTTACTTTCTCTAACTTGGAAGATATCCTTATTAAGGGTAATAAAGTATCTCCAATGCTTTGCTATTGGAGAGATAAGCCTTCCAATACTGAAAACTGCATTTAAACATTTTTGCATATAGTATGTATATAGAATTTATAGAGTGGACTAAACCCAAAGGGGTCCAAGCAGTAGTAGAACCTGGGCATATACAGAGGCCCATCCTAAATCAAGTGAAGACTGAAAAGCCAGGTCTTCAGTTGTTTTCTGAATACCACAAAGAAGGCAGTTTCTGTGATATGTGGTGGCAGAGTGTTCCAAAGCCTTGCTGCCACCACTGAAAAGACCCTTCCACCCCCATCTGGCTTTACAGAATCTAAGGACTTGCATTAGTTTCCGAGAAGTGGACCTAAGTGTCCTACCCGGACACTATCAGGACACTGTCACTATGCTTTTTTCACTGTCAGGACATATAAAACTTAAAAGTACATGTCCTACGTTTTGAACACATTGCACCCTGTCATGTGGGCTGTTTGAGGCCTGCCTTAGGGGTGCCTTATATGTATTTAAAAGGAAGGTTTGGGCCTTGCAAAAGGTTTAGTTTGCTAGGTCGAAATGGCAATTTAAAACTGCGCATACAGGCTAAACTGGCAGGCGTAAGACATGTTTTCAAGGGCTACTTAAGTAGGTGGCAGAGTAAGGGCTGCAGGCCCACTATTAGCATTCAATTTACAGACTCTGGGTGCATGTAGTATCACTTCACTAGGGACTTATAAATAAATTAAATGTGCCAGTTGGGGACAAACCAGTGTCACCATGTTTTAAGGAGTGGTACACACACATCAGCACTGGTTTGCAGTGGTAAGGTGCACAGAGTCCCAAGGCCAACAAAAACGATATCAGAAAAACATAGAGTCGTAAGCCAAAAGGTTTGGGTAAAGACCACCCTAAGGCTGACAGGTCTAACAATACTCAAACCAATAAGTAATGTTACATTCATCATCATCTCATAGTATGAAGAGTAATATGATATTTAATTTTAACTGTAAGATTACTCACAACAGTTGCAGTTGCATCTGTCACATCAAGGGTGAGGTCATGAACATTGTATTTTCCTTTGATGAACCCAATCCTTCTCTTGCAGTCCTATCAGAATTTAGAATTCTCTTCCCCCGGTTTACATGCGTCCACTTCCCTGGTCACCAAGACAATAGAACCTTCCCAGACAAACTCTGGCTGGCTGTCATCAGTTCTGCATCAAACATACCAGTATCCGGCACGTCCAGTGGCTGATAACTATGCCTTAATATCATGTCTTCAACTCTGCAGTAACCATCAGATTTCTTCTGATGTAAAACATTCTTAGTCCCCTCTTTTTGTCCCCCTCATTGACCTCCCTTGGGAGGCACCTGCCAGGCTTACAGAAATCATCTACTTCACAAGGCCAGCAAACCAGGACTATTTTAGCCTCTTTCGCTCTGTTCTCTGCTGCCATTTTTAATTCTAAAGGTAAATCTATATTCTTTACCTCACTTCTTGGTTCATGTCTGATTAAAATATTTTAATTGTCTTGCTCTTTCTATACTGGCTGATCTAAATACTTTATCTCCCTTGCAACATGCACTGTTCTGAAAGCCTGTAAAAATACACTTCTGGAAAACCTGATTGCAGACCCCAAGTCATGGATAGCTGTAGACCTATTTTGCTTCTACCTCCCCTTTGCTAAAGTTACAGAAAGCACAGTGAGCCAATGACTTTCTTTGTTTACAGATGCCAATAACATCCTTGATCTTCAACAATCTAGGCTCGGCCCTGGGTTTGGTACTCAAAGTTTTCTGAAGATATATATTGGATGACTCCTGTATGCAGGAGGAGAAGGTGCCTCTATTCTCCTGGATCTTTCAGTGGCTTTTGATACAGTATGCCAAAGCAAGCTTTTGATTGCTTTGCTGACAATGGAGTGTCAGGCTCAGCTCTGCTCTGGGCTGATTTATATAATTTTTCTTAGATGACAACTCAGAGGCTGCTGTGGGGTCGCGCAGAGCTCTGCCCAGAGTTCCACCCTGTTTAATATTGATTTCTCTTTACTTGCAGCCCCCTTTCACTCTTTTGGTTTAAGATCATTAGACTTCAGGGGAACTGTTCATTCTTATAGTGTCAGTGTAAACCCGTCATGGGTGCAGCCACCAAAGGGATGAACCTCATTTCCCTAAGCGTCACTATGCCTCAATACTCATAGAACTGATATTCTGGTCTTTGGCAGGTCCTCTTTCTGATCTACTGCCTGGCGGCCTGAGGACTTGGGCATTCTTACTACCCATTCACTTCTGCACAGAATTTAGACAATACTTTTGTCATCTGGCTCTTTCTTGACCAATCACAATGACAGACTCACCTCCCCTTGTTTCTTCTTGTCATGTGTTACTAAGATTGAAAACTGTAGTTCATCCATTTACTCTGTCCAGACTCGGTTATTGCAATTCTCCGTCTATGGGTGTGCCTGTCTCTACCCTGGCCAGACTACAATGCAGCATGGTTTACTTGGTCTGAACAGATGGTCTTGGATTTCTGCTCTTCTCAAATGCCTAGATTGGCTACAAAAGAAATGTTGCATCTTTAAGGGTGCATGCTTTTGCTATCAAGCTCTCTATGTTTCTTCTACCAACCAAAGACCTTTCACTTAACATAGCAGAAGCCCTCTACTACTCACTCATTCCAGATCAGTCACTTTCTTGAACGTCCCCTTGTTCTTGAGAGCATGCCTGGACCACCGCTCTATTTCTGTCATAACACCGAAGTCTGGTATTCACTTCCTATCAGTCTCCAATCTCCTAGCAGTCTGGTCAATTTTCTCAAGCATCTGAAAACAAATTTCTCCACAGCTTAAAGTGTTTTCCTCTTCACCTCATCCCCTTGGCTACAGGAACCCCCTTCCTGAATATTTGTATGCTTGCCAAAGAAATAATAATTCATTTATTCATTAATTTTTAAAGACAGAGAAGAAACATCTTTTCCAGAGACACTTCATATTAGGATAAATTCATCATTCTGATAACTTCCTCCCTATCTCATTCTCTTCACATCCCCCACAGCTGATGTTCCTCAGTACATTTCCCCTCCACATCCCCGCCCCCTTTCCCTTGCTTCTTTCTATATTAACACTCTTTTTTTTTTACCTCTTAGCTATCTTCATACTTCCAACTTCACACAGTTGATCTTATCATTATTTCTTGTTGTTTACCTGATTGTATAATTAACTCTTGGGATATCCTGAAGATTATTTTTTAACTGATGTTTATTATTGTTTTTATTTATCTTTGAAATGCCATGTTTCCTCGAGTGAACTTACTCCATCATTGATGCGCTGCTGATTACCATTGGCGGATGTTTTGCAATTTAGTTTGCTATTGGTACATACTCTACTCTAGTTCACTTTTTTCAACACCAGCCTGCCTCCATGTACTGCTTCAGCGACTCCCAGATGTTGGTTCACTCCTCTCTTATAACTAAATGTTTCACCTGTAAAGAGCGCTAAACCCTATCATCGTGGTATGTAAAGCTACATAAGTAAATGAAAGTGAACCCTCAACAAAAAGTATCTTGACTGATTTAGCGATTCATTATCCAGGTAGCAAGCATTGTTCTTAAATGTTCCAAATAGGAGTGGGAGGAATTAGATTTGGTGGAATTACATTACAATGCTGTGAGATTCTGCAGAATTTCTTGAAAGAGCAGAGTGGGCATTTGGCACTATTTTCTCAGTGCAAGATGCACGCTTGCATCCAAACATGCCTGACCTTGTCTTTTCTTCATGTCAGTGCCTGGGCCGAAGTCCTGCAAGCGAAAAACATTTTGGGGCATATTTATACTCTGTTTGCGCCGGATTTGCGTAGTTTTTTTTTACGCAAATCCGACGCAAAGCTAACTCCATATTTATACTTTGGCGTTAGACCCGTCTAGTGCCAAAGATCTTGGAGTTTGCGTCCTTTTTTAGCGTGAATTATATGCAAGGTAGGCGTTCCCTTCTAAAAAATGACTCTAAGGCATGTGCGCCTTATTTAAACTCCCGTGCAAAAATGACGCACGGGAGTGGGCGGGCCTTAAAAAATTACTTCCAGCCGCTTTTGCGTCATTTTTTAACGCCTGGTCAGGGCAGGCGTTAAGGGACCTGTGGGCTCGGAAGGAGCCCAGAGGTGCCCTCCCATGCCCCCAGGGACACCCCCTGCCACCCTTGCCCACCCCAGGAGGACGCCCAAGGATGGAGGGACCCATCCCAGGGAAGTAGAGGTAAGTTGGGGTAAGTATTTTTTTCGTAATTTTTTTGTGGCATAGGGGGGCCTGATTTGTGCCCCCCTACATGCCACTATGCCCAATGACCATGACCAGGGGACATAGGTCCCCTGGGCATGGCCATTGGGCAAGGGGGCATGACTCCTGTCTTTGCTAAGACAGGAGTCATTTCAATGGGGGTTGGGCGTAAAAAAAAATGGCGCAAATCGGGTTGAGGCCAAAATTTTGCCTCAGCCTGACTTGCCCCATTTTTTGACGCCCAAGCTCCATTTTCCCCTACGCCGGCGCTGCCTGGTGTGAGTCATTTTTTTTGACGCACACCAGTCAGCTGCGCCGGCTAACGTCATTCAATAAATAAGGCTCCCGCATGGCGCTTTGGAATGGCGTTAGCCGGCGTTAAAATTTTTGACGCACAACTGCGTTGGCGCAGTTGTGCGTCAAAAAGTATAAATATGGCCCTTTGTTGTCTCAGCAATATTTACAGCAGAGATTGCAGCGAGTGGGCATCAGGTAAGTCATCATCATCACCGAGGCCCTTGTTGTGACAAGGATCAAAGAAACAGCTTCAGCATCTTATTGCAGCAAAACAGAACTTTCTAAACTTAATAAGCGGGGTGATAGAATACAAACATACCACATTGGGTGTTACAGAGGTGGTGGCAGGGACCAGCTTGCACATGATAAATGATGTCCTGCTTTAAAGCAACGATGCTCAAACCAGGAGATCATATGACACTTTGCTAGGTTTTATCAAAATAGGAAGATTAATCTGCTCATTAAATTCGTCTTTAATAATTTTGATTCTTGTTCTTAACCAGATGACAGTAGCGAGGTACAATGTGTGATTAGTACTGATTCAGAGTGAACACTATGTCCAGCAACAAACCTGTGTGTTCAGTCACCCTACGTGGTATACTTAACGCTGGCGCTGACTTAGGATCTCCTTATTCCATCATTTGTCAATTGGTACGGACTGATACATTTCATGGCACCCTACGGAGGGAAATTTTACCTTCTGACATACATCCTTAGAGCTTCACTGGTGACCCCATACCTATGAGTAGTGTTCCTATTGAAAGTTTGAATTCAAGGCTAGAGAATAAGAAGGGAAGTTGTACTTTGCAGAAAAAGAGTTGTCTGTCCTCGGGTTGCTAGATAAAAGAAGATAAAAGAAACGTTGAGATTACATTGAATTACAATAGTCCTGATCAAGTTTTAGCAACACTTCATTTCACAACTTATTTATACAGAGTTTCCCAAAGTATTCTCAGGAACATTTGGAGATTTGCAAGGATTCCAGCACATGAGAATCCTAAAACTAATTTCCAAGGCAGTGACACATAAAGTGAGGAACATTCCTTTAAGGATCAGAGATGAGCACAGAGAAGAATAAAACAAATTACTCAAGAATGGAATCATACAAAGTATCAAAGCAAACGATTGGTTGGCCCCTTTAGTTGTGGCACGACTAGCCAATGGAAAATTTAGGCTGTGCATAGACTTTAATGATCTAAACCAAAACATGTTGCGTTTCTTCTCCCTAAAATCAATGAGTTGCTAGCCATAAAAAAGGGAGTCAAGTAGGTCCCCTCACTTCACTTGAGTTCTGTGTACTATCATGTCCCACTTCACCCTGATAGCAAACTTTTAACAGTCTTCATAACACCTTATGGATGTTTTCAGTTTTCTTGGATGCCATGCAGGTTGACATCCATAGCTGTTTTATTCCAAAGACGGCAACACCTTTTTAAGAACCACAAAAGGGTGATCTTCTTCCAAGGTGACATTCGTGTAATGGAGATGAGCAGGGAAGAACATGACCACAGATTCAGAGGTGTATTGAGTGTTTCAAGTGACAAGGGTCTCACAGATGAGTTAAAACAATGTAAGTTTTCCTTTAACTCATTAACCTATTCAGAGCCTGAAAACAGTGCAAAGGGAATCTCACCAAACACAAAATTACTATTAGAGATGCCCATCCCCCATCCTCAAAGAATGTTTGGTCCTTCCTTCACCTTTAAGAGTTTTATGCTACACTTCGTAATACGCTTTGCAGCGAAAACCTTTGTGAATAGGCAAATGTTGACAAAAAAGAAGTGAATATTGAATGGAACAGCATTTACCAAAGTTGCTTTGAATGGAGAAAGAATGATATTTGCACAGCCATTCCCCTTCAAGGTTTGACTTCTGACTCTAAAACCATTCTCACTAGTGATGCTAGTGGAGGGGGTTTTGGGTTGGTATGGTTGCAAATGGGTGAGGGTGATCGTGGGGCAACTACATCATTTGCTTTATGTCCCTTTTTGCTTTTGGAAGAAAATTCTCTATTTCTGAAAGAGAAATGTTAGCTTGTGTGGCAAGGGTTGACAAATTTCAACAATATGTTTGATTTTTTTATCTGCACCGATCACAAACCTCTCACTAAAAATCTAACTTACAGCAGATATGAAGGAAAGTATTCCAAGGTTGGCAGGATGCCATTAAGGTTACTAGACTACAGCTACAAGGCACAATATTTACCGTGTGCAAAAAACAAAGTTGCTGATTTTTTAAGTAAAGCCCCTTTCCTGGTCATAGAGTTCACGCCCAGTTGGTGGGAATGGTATGGTGTAGAAATGGTAAGCAACAACACCTCAGAGAATATCCACAAAAAGCACTGGGGAGGAAGGGTACAATTGTGACCTTGTGCTGAGTGAAGTGCAAGAATGTCAGCAATACCTGGCCTGTGAAAAAGATGTGGTCAAGTAGTCAGGGATGAACAATATCTTTTTGAGGTCAAGGGCAAGCTTTCATGGGAGGAAAATGGATTTCTGGTGAGAGGGAATAAAGAGATTTTCCCTCTAAATTTAAAAAAGGTTTTAGAAATTTTGGGCCTGATTACAACTTTGGAGGAAGGTGTTAATCCGTCCCAAATGTGACGGATATACCACCAGCCGTATTACAAGTCCATTATATCCTATGTAACTCGTAATACGGCTGGTGGTATATCCGTCACATTTGGGACAGATTAACACCTTCCTCCAAAGTTGTAATCAGGCCCTAAATCACAATATTGTTTGCAAGGAATTGATATTGAAACTGAAAGGACTGTGACAGATTATGACCTTTAGACCACCTCTGGTTCTGTTACAATGCCCAGAAGGCCATGGGAAGCTTTGGCCATAGATATTCTAGGACCCTTCTAGGACCCTTTTTAGATCGAAGGGATATTGGATATATGTAATAATTCTGCTAGACCTAGTACAATTGTGTATTTGGACAAAGTTGATCCTAATGCTATTGTAAAAGTCCTGGATGAAACATTTCCACATGAAGTTCAACCTAAGCCACAATTTATGTTGGATGTAATTCTATGTTTTTTTAAAAATCTATGAATAACGTTACTTGTAGACACACTTCTCTTTACCAGCCAGTTGGGAACTGTGCTGTTGAGCGTTACAACAGAGCGCCGATGGGCTGCATTCATATAGCTGTAAAAGACTGTAAGAGATGAGAATTTGAAGTAAAAAAACTACGACGGCTTACTGCGCTACACCTACTGTGCGAGGGTATAGCCCCTTCAAGTTTTTAAAAGAGGGAGCACCGTTTACTAAGGGCAATCAAGCATTGATGAAGATCAAGAGACAAAACAATTTGTATTTGGAGGCAGTTAAGGACAATTCTAACAAGCCACAAGCATGTTACAAGCACTATGACGATCACAAACGTGGTGTGCAAGATGAAATTGTGAGTGGGTGACTAGGGGCCTGATTTAGAGTTTGGCGCAGGGGGATATTCTGTCACAAACGTGACGGATATCCCGTCCGCCGTATTATGATCCCATAATAGCTTATGGCAATCATAATACAGTGGACAGGATACCCTCACATTTGTGACAGAGTAACCCGTCCGCCAAACTCTAAATCAGGCCTTGAGTCAGACTGAAGGAACAAAGCAAAAAAGGGAAAACCACAGTAAATTTAATGGTCCTGTTATACAGTGTTGGATGTATTTACCAACTCTGCCCAGTTAAGTGATTGTAAGATCTAGCATTTTGGCAAACTGGCAAAATGTATTAAGAAGTTAGACCACATAGGCTGTAATATCCACGATTATAAAACTAAGGGGTGGATGGTGGATGTGTGCTGTGATGACTCAGTTTATTCTAGACATCCTCCGGTGCAAACCACTTCCAGCCATTCCAGTTCCACTGAGCAAACAATTCTCAGTTTCTCTGCCCCTTCGGAACAAAATGTGAATGGTGGTTTCATTCACAAGCTGTGTACAAATCCCCAATAAATCTAACAATTACATTGGAGGTTAACTTTAGTAATCCTCCTGAATGGATGTTTGTTTTTTATCTTCTTTATCTGCAGCATTACTGATAATTGTTAATGATAGTATAATGTATTACTTGTTAATGATGACATAGCTTATCGTCGCCATCTGTTATTTTTTTATTGTTAAAGGATCAAGATATGTAGTGTCACGAGTGAATTCTAGTAATGCCAGTGCATTCCTAGTGTGCGTGTGTCATTACATTCCACCAGGACTAATGGAACGTGATGACGTGCTGTGATATGTTTTGAAGTGACTCTTAACTGGCTGGCAGCTCTGGGCTGGTGAGGTCCTTTATTAGGAAATAAAGCTCCTTGTTGATGATAAGGGCTAATGATCTTTACAGGAAAGAAAAAGCAGCAGTAAGGCGTGGATCAGACTGGAGTTGTAAGGCAAGGAGGAGACCAGGCCTGTGGAGGTAGGATGGAAGAGGGGGTCAGATCAGAGACCAGTGGCTGACCACAAAGAGCACAGGAGTGGCGACTATATAGAGGTTACTGACTCTGGGTGGGAGGCTGGGAGTGTCATGCTTCTAAAGTTCTACAACTTTTGGGGTGGGTATCCCTTTATGGGTTTCTGAACTTTCACAATGTATAATAATGTTTACTTTGATGTATGTGATCTTGTCTGCTCTCCCTTTAATATATGCTATACGAATGATCCACCGATGTATTTGTTGTTTACTGAGCAACTGTTTAATAAAAATAACAAAATAAAGAGAGAACGGGAGGAGCCGGGGCAGTACCTCTGGCTTAGCTTAAGTAGTGCCAGTAAGATGGAAGAAGTTGCGTTGCTGCCAAGAGTTTGTTCACCATTGAGTGTAACCTTTCGCATTTGTTTTGTTTCCCTGTCTTCCTCCAGGAACTTTTACCTTTGTTCCAGTACTGCTCCATGGTTATCTTGGCCTGTGCTTGTCCTATCTGCTTACCAAGACTGTTGTGCCCAGATTTAAGAGAGCCTAGCGCCATTCTAATGACACATTACCGTCATTTATTTGATGCTAATGTGGTGTTAGATGGCCAAAAATGCGGAACCATATTTACAAAGTGGCGCAATGCATGCATTGCCCTACTTTGTAACCCTTTGCACTACCTTATGCCTGCACCAGGCATAATGTATGCAAAGGGGGCATTCCCCCATTAGGGGGGGGCAAGAAAATGGTGCAAATAAATCTAAGAGATTTCTTTGCATCATTTTTCTTGGCACTTTTAACACCTTCTCACAGTAGGCGTTAAAAGGAGGTTCCCATTGGCTTCAATGGGCCTCTGGGTGCTTTGCAGGATTACCGTCTGATTTTTTACACTAATCCTGCAAAGCACCGAACTAGCAAAATTCTGATGCTAGTTCCCTAACTACCGCCATGGTGCGCCATACATTAAATACAGCGGTAAGGGGCACAAGAAAAGTGGCGCTGCACTAGGTGCAGCGCCACTTTTCATAAATCTGCCCCTTGGTGTTCTGCATGAGTGTCAGCTTCTGGTACTCTGACGCCTTGAAGTGAGTAGGTATACTTTTATTTACTTGCAGCGATAAAGGAGGACTGGTACGCAACCGTCTTCGGCAATCAGTCGACTCCGGCTGGTTTCTTCATCTCGCACAAGCCACCGCCTTCCACATTGCATGCTCCAGCGAAGACGCAAGACACCACATATCTTCCTTCTTGAACAAATAATACAAACACTGGCAATACAACAAAATGCATTTAGGAAAAGAAAAAAAAAAAAGATTGACACACATGCATTAAGAGCAAAGATATAGGGATATTATTAAACATAAGTTACTATCACAGAAAAGCAGTAAGGCCTTAAACACCTCTAATCACAGTATGTTTAATCCAATATGTGATTTTGTAGGCCCACACCAACCTCTTCACAGCAATACACCAACACTGCCTTTGGCCAATGCCAACTGCAACCGTTCCTTTATTCCATCTCTCTACCACCTCATTACCTTGAGGATAATAGACAGACGTTCTTATGTGACAAACACCAAGCTTTTACAAATATTTCCAAATATTCAGACAAATCAACTTAAACAAACTGAATTCCATTGTCGTTAACAATTTCCAATGGAATTTCTAATGGAATGCCTTCCCTGACAAAACATTTTTCCAGGAACTCAATAAAATTTCTAGTTTCCACATGACCTATGACCAACGTGAAAACAAATCTTTCACCACCAAGGCATATATGTATCCTGAACCCTGAACCCAGAATGTCAAAAGGCCCCATGATATCTAAAGCGTTGTTTGTCCAAAGACACTCCCCTTGCCAATGACCTGAGCAGGGTACCACATCACCTTCTGAGATTTGTCACTCCAAGCACAACTGATTTTGACATTGCCTCACCATGCCCGCTTCGTCACAGTCTAGACGAGGCCACCAAAAATCCTTCCTAATTTTTCTTTTGACTGCACACATTCAGATGTGCCCCTCCTGAGCTAACTCCATGACTCTTACCATAAGTTTAGAGGGCACTATTAACATCTCACCCCTTCTGAGAAAACCATCATGAAGATACAAATCATGTTTAAAGCCTAGTAGGATTTCACGTCATTCTCTAAATTTGTCTTATGTGGCCAACCATGTTTCATAAATTGCAACACTTTTCTCAGACCCGCATCAGATTCTGTTTCTTTCACCCACACCTCCTCAGACATACTCATTGCTGCAATCACCATCACACTTACCACCACACATTCCTCCTCTGTTTCAACACTCCCTTCTTCTTACACAGGCAAATGTGATAAAGAATCCGCCAGGACATTTCATACTTCTGGCATATATTCGGCATTAAACACAAATTCTTACAGTCTGAATAACCATCTCACAATGCAAGGAGCAGCTCTTAAAGCCCCCTTTATTGTGAACATATCTACTAAAGGTTTGTGGTCTTATCTTAGAGAAAACCTATTACCCCACACATGCTGCTGGAAATTCATAACTTCCCAATAACACACTAACGCCTCCTTCTCAATCACCAAACAAATATATTCAGCTTGCCTCAACATTCAAGACGCGTGCACCATAAACACTTCCTTTTCCATGTTCATTTGCATCACAAGAGCACCCAAACCATGGTTACTCTGATTAGCCATAATAACCATAGGCAACTAGTTGTCAAAAGGTTTGAGAAATGGAGCTACTGAAATTTCCCTTTTCAGTTTCACAAATTTGTCCTCACATGAGACACACCAGATGAATTTCACATTATTTTTCATATCTCTCTGCATACTGCTGGTCTTTGCATACTATTCCGCCGTCCCCAAAAATGAACGAAGTTGTTCCTTATCTTAGGGCTCGGAGCTTCCAGAATTGCCTTCTCTAAACCTTCCTCTGGTCTTATCCCATTACAATCAATATGATGACCCAAACAGTCCTCACCAGACATACTGATACAATACTTGTTCTCTTTGATAGTAAGACCATTTTCTTGTGAATGCCCAGCACCACCTTCAAAGTGTCATTATGTTCTCTCCAGTTCTTCCCATAAATCAGAATGTCATCCTAAAATGATGTTACGTTCTTCACCTTAGCCAACAATATTTGCATTCCCCTCTGAAATACAGCAGTAGATAAATCGAACGGCATGCAACAAAATCTGCAAGCCTCTTCTGGTATCTCAAACAAGATCAGTGACTTAGATTTGTTTTCAAGGGCAATCTGATGATATGCTGAGGATTAATCCTGGGACAAAAACACCACTGCCCCTGTCAATGTGTTCAGCATCTCATTAATGTTAGGAAGAGGATGGCAAACAATCCAGATGTTCTGATTCAAATCTTTTAAATCTACACACATCCCGAACCCGCCTCCTGTCTTCTGAGCCAGAACTATTGGCAATAACCATTCGGATGCTTTGATTGGGTCTATGATTCCTTTATCACATTACTTATCTTGTCTTTTCTCAATTCTTCTCTCAATGCTAGCCACACAAGACACACCATGTGTGCAACCACTTTAGTATTTTTACACAGTCCTGTCTAGTGTTTAAACTTCTTCATCAGACCAAGTTTGTCACAAACAACATCCGGATACTTTCCCTTCTACAACTCAACCTGGTCCTTTTCTTCTCCATTTATCCCCACACACAGCACCTGATCAGGATGGCTAGAATCCAAAGTAATTCCCAACTGTCTTTGCTGCAGCCACCCTAGCAAACACTCACCTTCCTTGGCCATCTATACCTTGGATTGAGTGCTGCAACCTTAGAAACTGATGCTAGCCTGAAAACAACCAATAACTTCAATGCTCTTACCGTCACACGCTACTAATCTCACATCTGCTGGCTTTAAAGCCTCATCCTTGTATACGTGTATTTGGTCCTCCCCCACCAAAATATACCTCGCACCAGAATCTGCCATCATTTTAAAATACTTATTATTCACTCCTACTGCAAAACATGGGGTGTCACAATCACCATTCATATCACACACTTTCACAATGTGTACTTTATTCTTACTAGATTCCTCAATGGTTCCAGCAGTGTCCATTGACGTCCAAACCATATTTACATTCCTTCCCATGCCACTGTTGAATTGGTACATTCTCCTACACATTTGTGTAGGATGTCCTTTTTGTTTGCACTTTCTACATGTTTGTCCCAGGGCCGGGCACATTTTGTCATTGGCAACATGACCTTTAATTCTGCATCTTCAACAGTTCTTTGAGCTTTCCTGGTCAATTTTGCCATTACTTTTACACCTGTATACCGACCCCTTACAAATTGACTCTCTTTCCTTCTTTGTTCTTCACCACATGTATGGTCAATGCATTTCCACCATTAGATTCCAATAGTTTTATGCCTTTTGACATACACTCCAATTTCGTTGCCATTTCCACCGCCTTGTCAAACGTAAGTTCATGCACCATTAATAACTTTTCTTGTGCTATCTTGAGTGCTAATTGGTCTCACAACATTTAATCATGAAATGATTTATAATAAAAAGAAGCCATCAAACGTCTTAATGCTGCAAGAAAGTAATCTATAGATTCTCCTGGCAACTGCCCAGTCATTAAGGGGCATATTTATACTCTGTTTGCGCCGGAATTGCGTCGTTTTTTTTTACGCAATTGCGACGCAAAACTAACTCCATATTTATACTTTGGCGTTAGACGCGTCTAGCGCCAAAGTCCATGGAGTTTGCGTCACTTTTTAGCGTGGACACCTACTTTGCGTTAATGATATGCAAGGTAGGCGTTCCCGTCTAAAAAATGGACTCCGAGGCATGTGCGCCGTATTTACACTCCCGGGCAAAATTCACGCCTGGGAGTGGGCGGGTCAAAAAAAATGACGTACGGCCGCTTTTGCGCCGTTTTTTAGCGCCTGGACAAGGCAGGCGTTAAGGGACCTGTGGGCTCGAAAGGAGCCCAGAGGTGCCCTCCCATGCCCCCTGTCACCCTTGCCCACCCCAGGAGGACACCCAAGGCTGGAGGGACCCATCCCAGGGACATTAAGGTAAGTTCCGGTAAGTATTTTTTAATATTTTTTTGTGGCATAGGGGGGCCTAATTTGTGCCCCCCTACATGCCACTGTGCCCAATGACCATGCCCAGGGGACAGAAGTCACCTGGGCATGGCCATTGGGCAAGAGGGCATGACTCCTGTCTTTGCTAAGACAGGAGTCATTTCTATGGGGGTTGGGAGTCGGAAAAAATGGCGCAAATCGGGTTGAGGCGAAATATTTGCCTCAGCCTGACTTGCCCCATTTTTTGGCGCCCAAGCTCCATATCCCCCTAAGCCGGCGCTGCCTGGTGTACGTCGTTTTTTTCCACGCACACCAGGCAGCGCCGGCGGCTAACGCCGGCTAACGTCATTGATTAAATACGGCGCCCGCATGGCGCTTCAGAATGGCGTTAGCCGGCGCTAATTTTTTTGACGCAAAACTGCGTTAGCGCAGTTTTGCGTCAAAAAGTATAAATATGGCCCTAAGAATCTTTGCCTCTCCACCACTTCATTCTTTTTCTTTTCATATTTTAGATCTAACTGCTTTATCGCCTTATCATATTAATTCATTTTGTCATCTTCTTCTTCATCTTCCTCATGGGGTGGTGATAAATGCTTCAATATTTCCCTGACTTCTGCTACTAATGTTTCACAAGGGCTAATTTATGTTTTCCTGTGAAAATGTCACCCCCTATTGCTTCAAAACATGCCTGAAAAATATCCTTACATTCTTTTCACTCCAAATTGGGCTGCCCAGTCGATTACTCCTTCTGCGTTTGATGGTAAGGCTTTATTAAGGTAAATAGAGCCAATGCCTCCAAATATTTGATACTGTTATTCAGTCTAATGGTGTGCAGGTCACTGCATGAATAAATCAAATACTAAGTAGCCACAATAAAATTTATTCCATTCTATGAGGGTGTTGAGAAGCATACAGGTTACTGTCCCTTAGAAAGCACTGTTCCTTTAAAAGCCTGAGGTTTTTCTGACCCGCCCTTTTACACTGGGCCTCACCTTCGTATTCCGCTCTGCATGGGTAATAAGTCCTCTTGTTCATAGCAGGTTGTGATGCTGTTTCTGCTTTGTTGTCGGTCCACTAGAAACTCCCTCAAGTGAGTAGATATACTTTAATTTACTTGCAGCCATAAAAGAGGACCGCCACACAACCGTCCTCAACAACGATACGACTGTCGCTGGTGTCTGCGTCTCGCTCAAGCCGCCAACCTCCACATTCCACGCTTGAGCAAATAGGCGAGACACCACATACTCCCTAGTCTGGGAAGAGTCCCTGGAACTCTCTCTGTGATCATAAAGTTCCCCGTCCTTGGAGCATCATGTAAGCATGCATTTTGACTGAGTAAATTGACAAATGAGCTCAAAAGATTGTGAATAAGCTTTATTGTAAGTTTTCCATTTTTTTATCATGAGCTGTATATGTAAGAAGCCTATAGTTGAGCCCCGGGAGAGGAATTTCTTGGCTGACCATGGAGATAGGACAAGTCCATTGAGGCCAATTCAGGTGTTTCTCCTTCTTTTTCCCGGTAACCCCATCCTCGCCTGGAGCAAGGGTGACTGTGATAGTTTCCTATCTCTTGCATCTGTTTTCCCCATAGTTAGGAGAGTGGTGGACTGATGCCAGCAATCAATGCCACAACTTTTTTTCTCAAATCTGGCTTGTGACAGACTGTGGGGTCTGACAAAAATTACGATTTGGGGCCAAATGTATAAAGATCAATTTCCAAATTGCGATTTTTAACGAATTGCAATGTGGAAATCACAATTCTTTATGTATGAAAGTTTGATTTTAAATTTGTGATTCCTACTGGGTCACAAATCAACCTATCTCATGAATATTAATAAGGTAGGTTGCAATTTGCTACCCAGCAGGAATCAACACCATCATAGCGATGGTGACCTGTTTGAGTCAGCAGACCACCATGTATGTAAATATTTTTTAATAAAGCAATCTTTTTATTTAAAATGCAGGAAAGAGGACTGAGTTTAAAAAGAAAAGTTTCTACCTTATTTCGTTTTGGTTGTTTAAGAAAATGCAGTTGCCCCAGGGACCACTGCTTCCTCTTAAACAAACTTTTTTTCACATTCACCAAGAGGTAGGGGTCCCCAGAAGACCCCTTCTCATTTGGGAATGTGTGATGACTACATGTTTGCATATTCATGTTACCGATCAGAATTTGCTGCAAAACATGAATACATACCAATCCGATTTTGTTTTTGGAGGGGGCGCCCCTTCCAAATAACAAATCGATATTTGTCCGTCAACCACAATTCCAATTCAGTAACATGTTGCCAAATCGCAGTTTGGATTTAATACGAACCAAAATGTTTTTTTTACCAAAGCAAACTACCCGATTCTGTGGATCTGCCCATTTGCAACCGTGTAAAAGCTTAGTACATATGGCCATGGATTCCGAGGATAATCCGATACATACTATGACCCAACCCATAACCAAGATGAGATAAGATTTAGAGAACACTTGACAATAATGTACCTTTTTGCTAAATAAAATAACTGAATTAGGTGATAACCGAGACACTTCTAAGACTTGTCCAATAGCTACCCTACCTGCTACCACCATGGCATCAGGAGAGACTAGTACTTCTACTATAAGTAACATGGCAGCCGCTAATCCAGTATGTCATGGAGGTTGGCTCATCCAGAAACAAAATCAGGCGACCAACAGCAGTTTCAGACATTTGAAGTTTAATGTTGATTACATTTTTTCAGTGGCCCACAAGCGTTTCAAACTGCTGCGAAAATTATAGCATTTGTATTATTGTATCTCCCCAACTATGCTTTTGTTTGGGCCATGCTTTTAATTAATAATAACAATCCTATATTGTTGAATTGTGACGATTTTCTAAAGAGCTTTTCATATATTTTTTGTCAAGGCTGATGTCACAATCAGCTCATGTGGGAATAGCATCCCTAAGAGAGAGGACTGAAGACCTCGAGCAAAACATCAGCCCTTTACAGCAACACAGGGCTGGGGCTGGTCGGGCTGTGGATCAGTTGCAGCTGTTGTTTATATTAGTTTGAAGAAAGAAACAATGGATGCACTAGTAGGTAATTTACCACCATCATGTGACCTTGCACTACAAGTAAAAGCACAACAGGCAGTCAGAAAAAATGAGAAACTCTGGCCTGTCTGACACTTCTAACTTCTTACTTGTGCCTTTAGTAGAAGTGGGTACAACACTAAAATGACAAATGTAGAGGAATTCATGAATGAAGAAGAAATAAGAGTGAAAAGAAGTAGTTAAAATAGGGATCATAACCAGGTGGAAAACAAACCATAATCCTTGGATAAGTTGAGAAAACTGCAGGAGAAAGAGAGAAGGCAAGTAGCCATGCAGACGAGAAGCTCGCAAGATGGAGTAACTTAGAATTCAAATAAACTTTAAAAACAATAGCAACTCCGCCCCAGAGTCTATCCAACTGATGCATAGGAACTATTCTGTAAAAAGGGCTAAAACAAGGGAACTATGAGGAGCTGATGAATGATTCCACTATGTTTATATCATAAAATATAAAACAACTTTATGATCTTAGATCAGCAAAGGAATTTCATCAGCAAGTTCCTGAAAAGAGTGAGCATTTAACAATACAATACGTAAATAAACACATAGAGGGGGATAGCTAAAGGAACACGAAGGCCCTCATTATGACCCTGGCGGACGGCAGTATTTTGGAGAAGAGTACTGCCAACAGGCTGGCGGTATTCTTCCCCAAAATATGACATTGGCGGTTTGGCTGAAGCCAAACCGCCAATGTACCACTCTGTCCGCCAGGGCAGTAACATCTGTCGGGCTGGAGACTTCAGACTCCAGCCAGGCGGTCGTCACTATCCCACCTGCGGGATTATGACCCCACCTACCGCCATGGTTTTTGTGGCTTCCTTACCGCCACGAAAACCATGGCGGTAGGCACTATCAGTGACAGGGAATTCCTTCCCTGTCACTGATAGGGGTCTCCTCTGCCCCCCTCCCCCCTACCAGATTCCTCCCTCCCACTCCAGACCCCCCCATGACAGATGCACATTCACGCACCAACATACACATGCATACACACACTCATACCCACATTCACCCATGCATGCATAAATCCATTCACACACATATCCACACACACTTACCTACATACAAGCACCCATGTATTCACACAACACAACATACATACACACTCACAACCATTCATGCACACACGCATTCCACACACTCGCATGCACGCACACACAAACATACACCCCCACACACAACACAACACCCTCCACCCACCTCCCCTGTCAGAGCACCCGACTTACCTGATTGCAGGGGGTCCTCCGGCAGGAGATGGGACGCGGCGCTGCTGCCAGCAGCAGCGTCCGCCAGCAGAACTCCACCAGGCCGTATCATGTGTCACGATACGGCCAGCGGCGGTCTACTGGCGTGGCGCTGCTGCTGGCAGCAGCGCCACCTTACCGCTGTCCGCCGCCATGGCTGCAGCCGGAATTCCGTCATCCTTCTGGCGGAATTCCGGCTACGGTCATAAAATGGCGGACGTTAGGTAGCCGCGTTGACGGTGTTTTGGCAGCTGTTGCCGCGGCCGTTGACATAATGAGGGCCGGAGTCCCTACTCTCAGTACGTTAAAACTTACAGATGCGTTCTTTCGTGGATTCAGCGCCAAAAGAGCAGCTCTGGAGTAAACCCTCAAAGAGCAAGGTGGTGAGCATAGCCGGACAATATTTCTTCCCGGGGCTGGGCAAGGATGGAGCACAGATGGGTGTAAACTGACTTGCCTTCGGCGTACTTTAGATTCGCAGCCAGTGTCCAGGGTTTTCTCTGCCACGATGCCCTCTACATGATGGCCGCTGCAACCAGGTCTTCCAAATCATGCAAGAAAATATAGAGCACAAGCTCCTAGAGTGAACTTTCAGCCCGCACCCACCAAGGTGCCAACGGCAAATACAATTCAATAACAGTTATTGCAGCAAATCTTTGAAAAAAGACAGAGAACTAAAGCCAACTAAAGCCATAGGTTAGGAAGAATGAACACAGTCACAGGTAGAGCAGTCTATTTAAAACAGGAACATACAAATGGACATTTTATATTGTCTGCCCTTGATTTGCACATGTTGCACATAAAAGACACTAGAATATGCAGGGATACCCTCTCGAAAATGGCCAGCACAAGTGGAGCTGGCCGATCGTAATTTGGAAATTAATCTCTAGGTGATCTGATCATATATATAGAAATGGGCCACTGGTCAAGACTGAATTGGCGGTAGTAAAAATACAATATAATAGTTGCAAATTTTCATTTGTTGGTTCAAAATTAAGGCTGTGCAAGTTAAATATCATCAAAATTTTATTAAGGATAAAGCACTAGTTTATTGGGCTTTTCCTACCATAAGTTAAGGTGATCAAAGACCATGTCATTATCCTTTTTCAGTGTGAAATAACTAACGCCAGACATACTCAGCCATTTTGCGATTGCAAATCATGCAGTTTGCAAAATCGCAGGTTTGCGACTGCAAAATGGCTATTTTCTATTTATGAAACCCATTTTGTGCGCTGGAAATATTTTGCCACTGAATATACTAAAGAACACTTCAAAATGAGTTTCGCAACCCATGCCCAATCGTATTTAGGAAGGGTCTTAAAGTGTTGTTCCTTCCTAATTATAATTCAGCATGGTATGTGTCAACGACCTGAAAACACAAATGCAGTCGCAAAACATTGACCAGTTACCAACACTGTAAATGAGGTGGTAACTAATTTACAAAGGGGAAGGGATTCAGTTGGGAACCGTTCCCTTCATGAGTCATGTTGGATGACCTCAGGGGGAACCAGGCAATGACCCAGGGGACCACTGCCTCTTTCTCCCCAATGTCTTCCTAAACTGCATATATATAGATGTTAAAAGAGGCACTGGTTCCTTTAAGGAACTTGGGGTGCTTTGAAAAAAAAGTTTACCATTTGGATATGCAAACACAGGGATGGTGGTCTGATGTAGCTTGCAGGCCACCATCCCAGTCTTTGTAGTCATTTGCAGGGTCTAGCTACACGCCTTACTAATATTAATTAAGCAAGCCATTCTGCAATTCCTTGAAACTGGAGATTTTGCAACAGAATCTACTAGTACATAGGTAGGACTGCAAAACCAGGCACAAGTCACAAAACTTTGGTGAGCAATTTGTGACTACTTTTTGCGACCTTAGTACATCTGTCTTCAATTACCGCTCTCAGCCTAGACGGTGTTGTAATTACTGAGCACGGAGGGCTACAGAGTAGCAAAAAGCTGTACTCTATGGCTCATTTGTTTCCAAGAAAAAGACAGTGACTCAGTATCAAAATTCCATGACCTGTCAATTACTGAAAAGTCAATGGATGAGTAAAAGTTCATTACCACCACTCCACCTACCTTAGCAGTTCTGTGTGCGCTGTGAATGTTATCATTTTCAGCAACATATTCACGGATAGGGAGCAGTACTGCATTATTTAGTTCACTGGTTGCCACAGGTCGTTATCAGAGATCTGGTACAATGTCTATTATTAAAAGCTGCCCTAAAATTATACAGCATGGCGTTTAGGGCCTGATTTAGAGTTTAGTGGGTGGGTTACTCCATCACAAACTTAACGGATATCCCTTCCTCCTTATTACAAGTGCATGTGAAACTCTAAATCAGTGTTTGCTTTCCCCCAGGTCATAAACCGCCCTGGAAATGTCATCCTTGGAAGAGGGACTAAGGTGGTCATTACAACCCTGGCGGACGGTGTTAAAGCGGCGGTAAGACCGCCAACAGGCCGGCGTTAAAAAACTTGCAATTACAACCGTGGCGGAAACCGGCAACAAATACAGCCACTTTAACATTCCGACCGCCACGGCGGTACAAACAAACAGCGCGGCGGACACCGCCAACAGACAGGCGGAGGTCAAAGTACCGCCCACACTATTATGACAGGCCAATCCGCCACCTTTTCCGGGGCGGATTCACCGCGGATAAAAACACGGCGGAAACAGAAATTTCAAAGGGAAAACGCTCACCTCTACACACTCCATGAGGAACGAGGACACCATGGAACCGGAACTCCAAATCCTACCTGTGATAGTCTTCCTGCTCCTCTACCAGGAGCACGAACGCCGGCGCCGAAGACCACGGTGAGTACTGCACCTACGACACAGGGGAGGGGGGAGGGAAAAAACAGGGACACACACACGCAACACCCCCACCCTCACCCACTACAACACACACACTAATGCATATCAATACATCACAGTTACACCCCCAAACCCCCCCGGAAGAATGCAAAGACCAAAGAAAATGAGTGTAACCATCGGAATATATTACAAACAAGTAGGCAGAAATATATATATATATATATACACCATGTACAAAATATATACCAGGCATAGTAGTCCAGGTACTGCACAAAGAAAGTCCGTGGAACACTGGGACCACACTGTATGGGCGAGGCCCACACAAGATCCCCGACCATGACGGAGAGAACACTGCAGGGGCATCAGACAGCAACTCCACACCAAATCCACGAGGAGGCCACATGCCCACTGTTCCATCCTGGGGAGTGCAAAGGCACAGTCTCTCAAGTCTCTACAGTGGGTGGGTTGCCCACTGTTCAATCCTGGGGAGTGCAAAGCCACAGTCTCTCAAGTCTCTACAGTGGGTGGTTTGCCCACTGTTCAATCCTGGGGAGTGCAAAGCCACAGTCTCTCAAGTCTCTACAGTGGGTGGGTTGCCCACTGTTCCATCCTGGGGAGTGCAAAGGCACAGTCTCTCAAGTCTCTACAGTGGGTGGGTTGCCCACTGTTCAATCCTGGGGAGTGCAAAGCCACAGTCTCTCAAGTCTCTACACTGGGTGGGTTGCCCACTGTTCAATCCTGGGGAGTGCAAAGCCACAGTCTCTCAAGTGGATAACAGTCTCCTCTGGTTCTGGAGGGGGCATGGTGCCCAGAGTGCTTCATCCTGTTTAGGACAGAGGTAGTGGATGGATGTCTCCACTGGTTCTGGAGGGGGACTGGTGCCCAGAGTGCTTCATCCTGTGAAGGACAGAGGTAGTGGATGGATGTCTCCACTGGTTCTGGAGGGGGACTGGTGCCCAGAGTGCATCACTCACCCCGTGACGGACCCAGTTGCGTCAGTGCCCCTGCCGCTCATGGGCTAGCGGTGCTTGAGTTGGCGGTGCCCTGTTCAGCGGTGCTTGAGTTGGCAGTGCCCTGTTCAGTGGTGCTTGAGTTCGCGGTGCCCTGTTCAGCGGTGCTTGAGTTGGCGTTGCCCTGTTCAGCGGTGCTTGAGTTGGCGGTGCCCTGTTCAGAGGGGCTTGAGACGGCGGTCCTTCATGGCCCAGCGGGGCTTTTGCTGGCGGTCCTTCATGGCCCAGCGGGGCTGGTGCTGGTGGTCCTTCATGGCCCAGCGGGGCTGGTGCTGGCGGTCCTTCATGGCCAGCGGGGCTGGTGCTGGCGGGCCTTCATGGCCCAGCGGGGCTGGTGCTGGCGGTCCTTCATGGCCCAGCGGGGCTGGTGTTGGCGGTAGCCTCCTGGGCAGCTAGGCTGGGGCTGGCGGTGGCCTCCTGGGCAGCTGGGCTGGGGCTGGCGGTGGCCTCCTGGGCAGCTGTGCTGGGGCTGGCGGTGTCCTCCTGGGCAGCTGTGCTGGGGCTGGTGGTGGCCTCCTGGGCAGCTGTGCTGGGGCTGGCGGTGGCCTCCTGGGCAGCTGGGCTGGGGCTGGCGGTGGCCTCCTGGGCTGGGGCTGACGGTGGCCTCCTGGGCAGCAGGGATGATGGCGGTCTTCTCCGCCGTGCAGCTCTTCCCAGACTTGCCGGGTTTCTTGTGGCCCTTCCCCATCTTGGAAGGTGTCACAGCTGACTCCACACTCCCACCGGGACCCCTGGTGGCTGGAGTCTTCCCCCTCTCCCGCCGGGCACTGGCCAACTTCTGATGCTTCACAGGTGGGGGGACTGTCTGTGCTGTGGCTCCGTGCTACACTGGCTGTCCTGGTGGCCGGTGCACTCCACATACCGGTGACTACAGGCACCACTGGTCCTGGAGATGTTTTGGCTGAGGTGCTACTTCGGGATCTATGAGATGGACGGGTTGGGGGAGGTGTGGGAAAAAGCTCAAGGGTGGACAGGAAAAGGTTTTTGGACACACTGGGACGGGTAGCTGGAGGGGGTTTGGGAGTGGAGGAAGAGGTGGTGGCTGTAGGAGGTGTTCGTTTGCTGACTTTGGGTGAAGGTGCATGCGCTGGAGGCTGTCGTGAGGTGGATGGCTGTTGGGTGGGTGTGTGCCTGCGTTTGTGTATCGTGGGAGGATACACTGGGAGAGGACACAGGGGACGCACTGGGAGAGGGCACAGGGGACGTGTGAATGGTAGTGGGGGTGGTGACTGCATGTGAGCGGGGCGTGGTGGTGGGTGTGCTGGAGAGGGACTTAGTGGCTGTAGAGGTAGTGCATGCAGGTGTGAGTGTAGACGAGACTGGGAGGGAGGAGGGAGACGACGAGGAGGGGGACACAGTGGAGGCAGTGGATGTTGGTGTGTCTGCATGTGTGTGTTGCTTGCGTGAGTGCCTGTGGGATGTGTGGTGCTTATGTTTGCTTGAGCTTCCCTTGGGTGTTGAGGTGTGTGCAGGCTGGTCTGATGGTGTGCTTGGGATAGGCAGAGGTACAGGGGATTGGGTCTGGGTGGCGGAAGTTGGAGGGGGGAGGTTAGAAATGGGGACAATGGCTGCCATCAGTGCTGAGGCCAGAGTTTGAAAAGCACGGTGAAGGGCCGCCTGACCAGAATGAATGCCCTCCAGAAATGCATTAGTTTGTTGCAACTGCCTTTCTACACCCTGGATGGCATTCAAAATGGTAGACTGCCCAACAGTGAGGGACCTGAGGAGGTCAATGGCCTCCTCACTGAGGGCAGCAGGGGTGACTGGGGCAGGGCCTGAGGTGCCTGGGGCAAAGGTGATGCCCACCCTCCTGGGTGAGCGGGCACGGGGCGAAGGCTGAGGGGCTGCTGGGAGGGCGGTGCTGGTAGGGGGAGTGGCAGCTGTACCTGTAGATGTGGGGGCACAGATGTTGCCGCCACCACAAGGGAGCTCCCATCAGAGGACGAGTCTGTGTCGCTGGTGTCAGCTCCTGTCCCTGCCGTGGAGCTCCCCTCGCCCTCCATCCCACTGGTGAATTCCGAGTCCGTAGTCTCGCCCTCCAGGGCCATGTGGGATGCAGCTCCCTCCTGCTCCGGTGCCACTGCTCCTCCGCCTGATGATGCTAATGCACACAAGAACAGGGAGACCACAAAAAGGGGGGGGCGACAGAAGAAAGACATGTTGAGTGCATGGATTACCGCTACCGTTGGCGGACACGACAGACACAGCAGCCCCCTGCACTACGCCGCGCTCTTGGGCTCCACTGCTCAATTCCTGGGAATGGCCTACAGGGCTATTGACGACATCTGCACACATAGATGATACAGGGGCATGAATAGCTGTACTTGGCACTCTACAGAGGTGAGTTGATGTGCCACATGGCCTGCCTTACGGAGGGGCCTTGCCTACGGAACTCGCCCTGGCCTAGGGAAACCCATAGCCCTCCTCCCCCACCCAGACACCTCCACTGCGCGCAAAGTCAGCAGAATGAGAGTGTACTCACCCCCTTGTGTCTGCTGTGATGCCCTCAAGCACCCATCCAACTCCGGGTAGGCCACCGCCAGGATCCTGAACATCAGGGGGATCATGGTGCGACGGGCACCCCTCCCACGTTGGGAGGCCATCCCCAGCTGAGCCTCCGCGTCTTCTTGCTCCAGCGGCGAATGTCCTCCCATCTTTTCCGGCAGTGGGTGCTCCGTCTGTGGTAGACCCCCAGGGTCCGGACGTCCTTGGCGATGGCACGCCAAATATCTTTCTTCTGGTGGGCGCTGACCTACATGAAATGTACAGGGGAAGAAGAGAAGTCATTACCAACTGCACCGTCAAAGTGATTGGCCCCCCTCCCTACCCTTGCCATGTGGCACTTACATTCACCGTCTTTCATGCACGCAGCACTCTGCCCCCTTCCTTCTTACATCCAGCCCTCTCCACACAGGCATAGCCCATACAACATGCTCCCTGTGTACTTACCTGTTTGTCTGGAGGACTGTAGAGTAGCGTGTACTGGGGGAGGACCACATCCACGAGCTTCTCCAACTCCTCCGATGTGAAGGCAGGGGCCCTTTCCCCAGACGCACGAGCCATTGTCTCTTCCAGACCGAGGTCACAGCAGCACTTGCAGTGTAGGTCCTCTCCTGTCGAAGATCAGGTATCGAGTGATTGAACAGATAGAAAATGGCGGTCACGTTCTCAGCGGTGCGTACCGTCACCGCTGGTGTACATCGTCATTGGCTCCTGGGACCCATAGGGTCCAATGTTAACCAATGCAGCATTGCGCCGCGGTCTTCGACCGCCTACAGGGACGGTGTACAACGCCAGCGCAGTTACCTCACATCCCATTGTCCCACTTTAGAGGTCAGGCAGCCGCCATTTCAGGGGCCCACATGGCTTCATTTTCAACTGCGTCACACATACCTAGGCCTAGACTCAACACACATACAGGCCACCTTTTGGGTATGATTGGTATTCTGGGTAAACTGTGGGTACGTACCTCGGAGTTTTTTGACTCTGTGCTCGCTGTTGTCCTTCATTGGCACCGTCCGCTGGGACATGTGAGGAGATGGCGGCATCCTCCAGTGTACCGACCGTTGGTGGACCTGTCGACAATGGAGGAGCGACATTTGATAATCACCTACAGGCTTGACCGTGCCACAATCCAGGAACTGTGTACCCAGTTGGAGCAAGACCTGATGTCAGCAATCCGCCATCCCACAGGAATCCCCCCTCAAGTGCAGGTGCTGTCAGTGCTCCATTTCCTTGCAAGTGGCTCTTTTCAAACAACTGTGGCCATGGCATCAGGGATGTCCCAGCCTATGTTTTCCAACGTATTGTCCAGAGTGTTGTCTGCCCTGCTGAAACACATGCGGAGCTACATCATTTTCCCTCAGGTGGAGGATTTGCCTACAGTGAAAGGTGATTTCTATGCCCAGGGACATATCGCCAACATCATAGGTGCCATTGATGGGACCCATGTGGCTTTGGTCCCCCCCCACAGGAGTGAACAGGTGTACAGAAACCGGAAGAGTTATCATTCTATGAATGTACAGATGGTATGTTTGGCAGACCAGTACATCTCCCATGTGAATGCCATGTTCCCTGGCTCAGTGCATGACGCCTACATCCTGCGGAAAAGCAGCATCCCTTATGTGATGGGTCAACTCCAGAGGCACCGTGTGTGGCTATTAGGTGAGCACCTGGAAGCAAGTCAGTGGGAATGGTTGTCTGGGTCTGGGGTTATCCCTCCAGGTTAGTGTGTGTCTAACAGTTGCCCCTCGCCATTTGCTGGTGACTCTGGTTACCCCAACCTGTCATGGCTACTGACCCCAGTGAGCAATCCCAGGACAAGGGCAGAGGAACGCTACAATGAGGCCCATGGGCGAACTAGGAGGTGATCGAGCGGACCTTCGGCCTCCTTAAGGCCAGGTTCAGGTGCCTCCATATGACAGGTGGATCCCTATTCTACTCACCAAAGAAGGTGTGCCAGATCATCGTGGCCTGCTGTATGCTTCATAACTTGGCTTTGCGACGACAGGTGCCTTTTCTGCAGGAGGATGGTCCAGATGGCGGTGTTGTTGCAGCTGTGGAGCCTGTGGACAATGATGAGGAGGAAGCAGAGGAAGAAGACATGCACAACAGGGACTCAGTGATCCTGCAATATTTCCAGTGAGACACAGGTAGGAATACAAACCTGCCTACTACATGTACTTAGACACTACTACCTCTCTCCTGTCTGTCGTTTTCACCCAGTGTATGGTCACTGAGTTTTCACTTTCCCTTACAATTTCACAGATGTGGGTCCCACTGTGTGACATCTGCTTAGATTCCTCATGGACTAGAGCTGTGTGACATAGGTATGTTGACATTACTATTTAAAAAACATTTTGTCACTGTAATTGCTAATACACTATTTCAAAATCACAGGCAGACTCCAGATCATTTTGTGCTTTAGGTGTGTTTATTTAAATGCTCAATATTGCAGGGGGTAGTGAAATGGTGAGGGGTGATGGAGGAGGAGTGTCTATGGCAAAGTCCAGTCTATTAGTCTCACAGGTGCATTGCCCATATGGGCATACGAAGTGGAGCTGGGGCAGTTTAATTATGGACAGGGTGACAAAGTGGGACAGTAGGATAACAATCAGGGTGGTTTTATTTCTTGGCGGGGTCTTGGCATCGTTCTCTGTCTTGTTCCTGGATCTCAGGAATGTTTGCGAGGTGGTTCTCCCTCTGCAGGGGGTGGGGTGCTGGTGTGGTGGTCCTGTGGCGGGGCGTCCTGTCCACTAGTGCCGGCAGAGGTGGTGGGCAGTTCATCGTCCATGCTAGTGTCAGGGGCCCCTTGTAGTGCCACAGTGTCCCTCCTGGTGTTGAGTACTTCCTTCAGCACCCCTACGATGGTGCCCAGGGTGGAACTGATGGTTCTGAGTTCCTCCCTGAAGCCCAAATACTCTTCCTCCTGCATGCGCTGGGTCTCCTGAAACTTGGCCAGTACCGTTGCCATCATCTCCTGGGAGTGGTGGTAGGCTCCCATGATGGAGGATAGGGCCTCGTGGAGAGTGGGTTCCCTTGGCCTGTCCGCCCCCTGTCGCACAGCAGCCCTCCCAGTTCCCCTGTGTTCCTGGGCCTCCGTCCCCTGGACCGTGTTCCCACTACCACTGACTACAGGTCCCTGTTGTTGTTGGGGTGGTGGGTTATCCTGGGTTCCCTGTAGTGGTGGACACACAGCTGATTGACGTGTCCTGGGAACGGAGGTATGGGCCCGCTGGGTGGGTGCTGTGCTGGTGTTTCCAGAGGGGGGAAGGTCTGTGGTGGCCTGTGCCTGTGTGAGGGGAACCGACTGTCCAGAGGTCCCCGATGGGCCGGGCTGGTCATCTAGATCCAGTTGGACAGAGGTGCTGTCATCACTGTGGGCATCTTCTGTTGGTGGTGTGGACATGTGTGGACCCTCCTGTCCGGTGGCGTTGGGTAGGGTCCTGCAGGGGTATAAAAGGATGTTTATTAAATCTGTGTGTGTAATGGTGTGCAATGGGTGGGTGACCGTGTACCCCAGTGCTAGCATTCCTGTGTGGGACCTTGTGTGATGATGGTTTAGGGGGGTGTATGGGTATGTGCAGTGGGCATGCTTTGGTGATGGGTGTCCATGCTTTGTTGTTGCTTGCAGGGCTTGGTGTTGGGATGTGTGGGTTGTGATGTTGGGACATATGTGAGGAGTCGGGGTGCTGGGGGTGAGGGTGAGGGTGGGGGTATGTGATAGCATGCAGGTAGGGTGGGGGATGTAATAGTAAAGCTTTGTCTTACCAGAGTCCATTCCTCCACCTACTCCTGCCAGGCCATCAGGATGCAGAGTCTCCAAGACCTGCTCCTCCCATGTTGTTAGTTGTGGGGGAGGAGGCGGGGGTCCACCGCCAATCCGCTGAACCGCCAGGTGGTGTCTTGAGACCACGGAACGCACCTTCCCCCGTAGGTCGTTCCACCTCTTCCTGATGTCCTCCCGATTTCTTGGGTGCTGTCCCACTGCGTTGACCCTGTCCTCTATTCTGCGCCATAGCTCCATCTTCCTAGCTATGGAGGTATGCTGCACCTGTGCTCCGAATAGCTGTGGCTCTACCCGGACGATTTCCTCCACCATTACCCTGAGCTCCTCCTCAGAACCTGGGGTGTCTTTGCCATGCCATGGGGTGTTGTAGGTGATGTGTGGGGTGGAGTGTGTGGTGATAAGTGTGGTGATATGTAGTGGTGTGTTGTGTGAGGTGCGTGGAAGTTGTGTGGGTGATGGTGTTGTGTGCCTGTGGATGCTGTTGTTCTTGCTGGTGATGTCTCTCTTTGGCCTTCTTTCAAGATTTTTTTTGTCGTAGGGGTTTGTGGGTGATGTGGGTGTGTGTTTTATTTTGTAATGGGTGTGTGGGAGTGGTGTGTGTATTTGTATCAGGTGTGTGTATTTTGAATTGTCCAATGTGGCTGTGTTTTGTAAGAGTGGGTGTATTTTGAGCGCGGCGGTGTGTACCGCCAATGGAATACCGCGGTTGAAAGACCGCCGCATGGATTAGTGTGTCGTGATAGTGTGGGCGTATTTCTGTTGGCGTGACGATGGAGGATTTGTTTTCACCAGTTTATCACTGACCTTTGGTGTGGCGTACTTGTGTGGGTGTCTGACTTTTGGCGGATTCCGAGCTGTGGGTCATAATAGCTGTGGCGGAATTCCGCGGCGGTGTGTTGGCGGTCTTCTGCACGGCGGTAAGTGGCTTTTACCGCCAATGTTGTAATGACCGCCTAAGTGGTACAAGTTTTCATTTTTTTGGGAACAGGTCGGCCAACAGAAAAAATAGACCACTCATTGCAGGAAAAATAAGGATTAAAAAAAATACACCAGGATATGCAGAAACTGAAAGGTCTGACGGAGGCTGTTAAGGCTCCTGGGGGGCTTGAGGGCCTTCTTATCTAGTTGCTATAAGTCGCAGTGAGAGTTCTGTCACGAAATGTCTCGATTCTAACCAGCCAGCCCATGGTATGCGGCCTCACAGTAGCCTGTTTTAGCACATGCCTGGAAAGCACATGTTGGTCAACAAAAATAAAGACTGTGCATTCTTGGAACAGTTGGTACAAGATACTCCCAAGATGGCACCCAATTGGAGGACTAGACAGACGCTCCTCACTTCAGTCCTGAAAATGGTAGGAAACTCGAAACACTCAACTGACTAGCAACGCAGAATAGCAGGGTATTCACAAAAAGAGTTACACATTAATCACTACGAGGAAAGAAATACCAAAAGCGTTTGTTTTACAAGCACAACATACGTGACACAAATTGTGTAGCTCTACATAGTTTTCAACAAACTTGGACGAATATGGCGTCTAATGTTCTTCATCGGTGGTTGTGGAGCAAGTCCTGTTCATTCAGTGTATTAGTGAGTCCAGTATCCTAATCACGGAAGTTGAAATCTGTAGCGCTGAGGAATGTTTAATCTCAAAGGCAGAACACAGAAGAACTGTTCAAGAGATCTAATATCGGTGTATAAATAGCTCCACTGGTATTCTCATAAATGCTGATGAGAAAAATGTATGTCCGGTGAAATTAAGTGAAGACACAAGCTGTGTTTAAAATGAAATGTCCTGACCTGTTATTAAAGCATTTCCTTTTCTGTTGGCAAAATGGCATTTTTGGCATGCCAGAGTTCCTGGATCGACGATATTTGGAACTAGAGTTATATTTGCAACGGGCTATATTTAACATAATCGAGTACAAATGCTGCTGAATGGATCACACAGGGGCGCAGGCCTTATTTAATGAGCATTCAAGAGGTGTCATCTGGCGCGTGAAGAGGGCAGGGGATGCTGCTGCAGGAAAGGGCAGTCAGAGTTTAACATCGACCAGAAAAAGTGTTTCACTGCTTCGAGCCTGTGTATATCCCTTTTGTTTATGAAATAGTTCTCAAAGAAGTACCAGTCAGTCGCAGCGCGTGGATGTCAAAGGGGGTGGGGTGGCCCGCGCAGGTTGGGGGACGCAGGGAGCTGGTGGGGGATAGTAATAAATAAAAAAAATAAAAAAATAAAAAAATAAACTTACATTGGCTCCCGCACCACGTGCCGCTCCTCTGCTGGCTGGAGGCAGGCACAGCCTCCCAGCCTGCCCTGTAGCCAATCCTGACGCTGCTCAAAGCAGCGTCAGGATTGGCTGGGAGCGCCCAGTGTTGCTGGGCTGGAGGAAGCCCTGTGCCTATGTGTGTTTGCCATGCGCTCTGAGGGGAGTGCTGGGGGAGCAGTCCCCCTCAGGGCACGTCACCCCTGTGGCCCGCACCTTTACAAGGAAACGATAACAAACACAAGGTTTTGCAGCTGTCGCTCCTGGCGGGGGGCGACGCTCCTCCGCCCTCATGGAGAAGCCACCCCTGGTACCAGTGCATGGGCTTGCACCCAACATCGATCACCCTATGGAAAGTAGAAACCCCAAATAATTTTTACCCAGATTTAAAAGGGCCTTGCGCCTCCTTGTGCCACATTAGTGTCATTTTTATGACGCTAATGTGGCCCAATGAGGCCATATTTGCCGTGCAATATTTACGAAGTGGTGCAATGTATGTATTGCACCACTTTGTAACCCCTTGTGCCAGAGTATGCATGTGCCAGGCATAATATATGCTAGGGGGGTGATCCCCCATTAAGGGGGGACGCAGAAATGGCGCAGTGGAATCTAAAAGATTCCACTGTGACATTTTTGGCAGCTTTTTTTAATGCCTGCACAGAGCAAGCGTTAATCGGGGGCACACCATTGTTTACAATGGGCACCTAGGTACTATTCAGGGTTAGCGCCAACATTTTGGTGCTAATCCTGCACAGTACATCAATAGCGTCAATAATTTTGAAGCTTTTGCCCCTACCCTGCACCATGGTGCGACGTATATTAAATACGGCACACACGTGGTGGAGGTAGGGGCTAGAGCCGCTAAAGGGCGCAAGAAAAGTGGCGCTGCATTGGATGCAGTGCCACTTTTTATTAATTCGGGCCTTTGTTTTTTTCCTACAGAACACTACCCTTCTTGAGAGGGTCTAGGGAAAAGAAACTGTTGGTTTTCCTGGCCTGCTGTCCTACTGGGTCTGACTACTCTAATATGGAATTTTACATGAATACTACAAGACTGGCCTGTATCAGCCCTGGCGTAGTCATTCTCCAGTTTCTATAGTAGTCCTTCTCCAGTTTCTATAGTAGTCCTTCTCCAGTTTCTATAAAGATGAGCCATTTGAGTGACAGTCGCAGCCTGGATGTCACAGGGCATGAAGTTTCATTCAGACTTCTGTACATTCCTCACGTTCAAAAAAATGCAAATTCCGACACTTGACTGGTGAATTCTGCTTCCTGAATACATCTCTGTTTAGGAAACAAGGTTGACACATAGAAACAGCCCTTCACAAAATCCTGGGATGTCCCAACCTCACAAAACGAATCCATCATTGTCAGCCGGGTCATTACAAACCACGGAATCTGAAAGAAAGCCCAAGGACATAACATCTATCAAAACCGACCATATAGGCGGAGAAACGGCCCGGCACCTGCATGCCCTTGCAAACCTCAATACCATGTACCACCTAACACGCGTTGTGTTTAGAAACACTCAGGCAGGTCTTCAACCCAAGGCTATACAGGAGAGGAAACTGAAGGATGGTTTACAGTCCCGAACATGAAGTATGTCAAACAATCCACACACCTGTCAAAGCTTCTCCCAGAAATAAGGGCTGGGTGTAGAGAGGCACAGTTGGAAAGCAGCCAGGGTTTTTGCACATGGACGGTTTGGTGACCCTTCCTTTATAATGCGCTGGGTCTGACGTACTAGACAGTCGCATCACAAAATGCCTGTTGACAGGGAGTCACAATAACAAATTCTGCATTAACAGTTATGATGGAGGAGTCCTTAAGCGCCTCCAGGTTTGGCGGCCTTGGAGGTACAGCATCTCCGTCCTACAATGGCACTGACCGAATGCCAACACTTTTTAGGGAAAGCCTACCAGACAAGCATGGCTGTCTGGGTGGAAAAGACCTACTGTCAGCTTACCAGATCTTACAGTGGACTTCAAGCCCACCCACTGGTCTACAGGCGCGCGGCAGGGGGCAGGTTCCTTGACGAACCAAGGACTATACGAATTCGTTCTCCTTGGTTGATGCTAGCGCAGACCTAGGGAGTCCAATCTCTAATATGGGATGGGCGACTGTACTGACCAACTGACTTAGACATATTCTGTCTTCTACTCTGTAAGTGACTGTATGTGCACTTGGTTAATTACTGACACATAGGAGAAGTAGTTTAATAATTAAAGGTTTTTTTTGTGGGTCCTGAAGAAGCGTCACTGGATCACTTTGTGACCAACCATAGACGCAAAACATGTTGACCATGTAGGATTAGGTAAACTACCTTCCCTAATTATAGAGTGTAACGGTACATTATTTCCAGCAACACTCTTATGTTTTTGTTTTTAATCTTGGCCTGAACCCAATTTCTATCGCATTAAAATAATGGCTCAGGTTCAGAGCTAATTTTAAGAGTTTTGTCTCTTTTTCCACACTCTCCGTTTCTTATTCAGTTTCTTTCCCAGACCCTTGTTGTTAGCAATTTTATAATGGTTGAGTGCCACCCAGAATGCTGGGTAGCCCGCCAGGCATTGCAGCACCAGTCTGGCGAGGAGTAATCCCGATGATGATACCTGTCACCCAAGTGGGTGCTTCAGGGCTCTCCTAAGTATACTCAGTACTTATTCGCCACTTCCAAACTCGATTGGTTGTCCTGTTTCTTTCTCTTTTGTGGAACAGTGCACTTATATTGATATTATACAGGAGAGGAAACTGAAGGATGGTTTACAGTCCCGAACATGAAGTATGTCAAACAATCCACACACCTGTCAAAGCTTCTCCCAGAAATAAGGGCTGGGTGTAGAGAGGCACAGTTGGAAAGCAGCCAGGGTTTTTGCACATGGACGGTTTGGTGACCCTTCCTTTATAATGCGCTGGGTCTGACGTACTAGACAGTCGCATCACAAAATGCATGTTGACAGGGAGTCACAATAACAAATTCTGCATTAACAGTTATGATGGAGGAGTCCTTAAGCGCCTCCAGGTTTGGAGGCCTTGGAGGTACAGCATCTCCGTCCTACAATGGCACTGACCGAATGCCAACACTTTTTAGGGAAAGCCTACCAGACAAGCATGGCTGTCTGGGTGGAAAAGACCTACTGTCAGCTTACCAGATCTTACAGTGGACTTCAAGCCCACCCACTGCTTACCATTGGTTGGCGTTATTGTCACTCATCTTCTTGCCCATCTTCGGTCAGTTCCTCCCCGGTGCACGTGGATATCAGTGGAAGGACGTGACTGTCATCACACCTCATTTATCTTTAGTTTGATGTTGCTGCACAGCATCCCAGGCGGTTCATGTTGGCTTTGCTAGTGCTTGTCTAAAGCAGCCCCTACTGCTTTGAGGAATAAAAGTGGCATTCGGGGAATACCATGGGTGCTTGGTGGGGTTGCAATGGACCTCTGTCTCTAACGCTGGCAATCACCACTCACAAGGTGGAAGCTGTCCCTTATTAAATATGTGGAGTTTATATAAAATAACACGCCGGAGCCTTTGAAGTTCTAGTTACAAATTATCTTCAAATCAAACCAATTTTCTCCTTCCATGACCCTTTATCACTACCCCTTATACTAATTTCCTCATATGATTTGATTCACAATCATACACATTTATAGACAGTCTTCCAATATTGCGGATGTTCCGCGCTCATAAATATTGAAGAAAAGTAGGGTGTGCTTTCGAAGGGGGTGGGCCACCAAGCTGCTGTGCTGGACCAATAACCCGCAGGTTTGTGGGTAACCAGGAATGCTTTGCACATAGTATGCCACCCGGAACATGCAAAAGTGAGTCCTAATTAATGGTGCGCCTAGTGGGAGGGGTTTCTCTAAAGCAGTGTTGTCCAACCTTTTTACCGCCGCGGACCGGTAAATGTTTGATAATGTTTCCGTGGCCCGCTTGTCCCATTGTGTGACAAGCGGGCCAGGGAAAAATGATCAAACATTTACCGCCGCCACAGTGGGGCGGCCCGGTGCCGATTGATCCACGGACCGGCACCGGTCCGCGGCCCGGGGGTTGGGGAACACTGCTCTAAAGGAAACCATATTTTCCCCGGGTGTAAAAAAAACAAGAATTATTATTATTATTATTAAGTACCCACACAACAAGACATCTTGGCACAAGGATTTCAAAGAGAAAAAAACAGAGTCACAGAAGCCCATGAGACAGAGAAATACAGACATATACGTCATTTGCCCCACTGGTAACACAAAGGGAATGGAGAGCCTAAACAAACATAAATAATTGCAAATAATGTATTAAATATTATTAAATAATCAATAATTATACAATGTGTCATAACTATTTTAAAATTAAATAATAATACACATATATATAGTTCACGTTAATGTATATTTATTTTATTTTTTATCTATTTTAAATAGCTTAATTTAACAGTATTTCCTATGGGTTTTACTTCATGTCCTTCCCTCCATTATTTTCTGTGGGCGAGCGTGGCAGTATCAGTGGTTGGCCTTGTATAGTGCTGGACTTACTATAAGTGTAAGTTACTACAAAAGTGCAGTTTGTGAATACCAAAAAGCAGCAAACTTATTCAGAAGCGCAAGTTACATTTATAAATCAGGCCCATAACCTTAAACTCGATTCAATTTAACTTTTGTTCCTGATCTTCAAGACCACCATTTTAGGGTTGAGCCTGCGAGTGCATGTGCTAGCTTGGAGCCTGCCTGTCACTCACCATTTGTTTGTTTGCGTGGCACTCTTCTTTACAGCCTCGTAATTCGTCAAGGCATGTCTGGCAACATTTCCGTTCCTCTGTGTGGAGCAGGGCTCAAGCACTAATTGATTCAACGTTATCAATGGCGGTCCGCTGCTCCCAACATGATCAAGGTACTATTCGTTGTTTTTAACTTCCAGTGCCCCGCAAACAGAAGGCTTGTGACTGGCAAAAACGTGCCCAGCAGGACAAACAAAATTGCAAAGTTTTATTTTGTAAAGCTAACTTCATTTTATTTTGTTAAGTCCTCTTTTCTCAGTTTCCACTTATTTATTTATTATTTATTTTTTAGTTTTTGCCCGTGGGTGCTGTTGTCAAAAGATGACAATCAACTTGTTGGAAATATGCGAGACCTATTGCATTGCAAATGCTTGTTTCTTTTTAGTTTTGATTTCTGGCTCACTAACCCCAGCAAAACTAATTGTTGAGTCAATATATCTTTGCAGCTCTTTAAAGGCCTGGGAAAATAGAACAGTATTGATTGTATATGACCTACGATATAAGCTGCTGGGGCACTGGTGGCCACAAGGCATTCCGGAAGGTCATAGAGGAAAATATTAAATAAAAATGGTGCTATTAAGCAACCTTATTTCATGCCTTCCTGAATTGCTATTTTGGATGAATTGCAGCTGGATATGGGTCGACATATTGGAGTGCAGCTGTGCAGTGGCTGTTGCAATAAATGATCTACTTTTAAACTGGGTCACTACCTGTGGACCCCATGAAACTCTGAGGACATACCTACAAAGAGGTTTATGCCCACACTCTAGACGGCTCAGTATAAAGTACTTTGTAATGAACAGTTTACTGTAAACCCATTTTCTGCCTTGATAACAATGTTTTTCTTCGAAGCCTAGTTTTCCAAAAATGGCCTGTCCTAACCAGCAGCAGAATCAACCCTTCCAACTCTCTGGTACCGCACCCTCAGAAAAACACTGATGAAATAACTGCAACACTGTGGCAGACCACCAGGGTGTGCTGCACCTGAAGGATCAGTGATGCAGTCCGTCCATTTTTAGCCCCTATTTTTGCAGTCCACTGGGCCTTGAGCAATCACTTGCACAATATGGAGGGCAGTCTGAGGGACATAGCTGCTTGGGTGTTCTCCCAGAAATTTTGAGAAAACAGTGCTCTCTTCTACTGCAAACGGCCATGATAATCTGCTTTTGTGGGTTTGTGGGCGCCCTCTGTTTCTGGCATTGAGCCTGTTTTCATACCATCTCAATTTTTTCTCTGTTTCAAAAAAACTGCTCTCAAAAAAAAAAAAATATGGATACTTCCGACTGCAGATTCCTCATCTCAGAATATTCCCATGGTGCCACAGACTGGAGCAGGTTTAGTGCCACACCTGTGCGATTACGTCAGTGCCTTTCTTTCGGAGTCGTCTGATGCCGATTCGGGTTCCACTCCCAACTTTGTTGGGTTTTCTGTCAATTTCTAAAATTATTTCACCAGTTGCTGGAGAACGATGTCCCCTCCCAAATTGACAGTTTTCAAGCCGTAATGTGGATGCATAAAGCAGATATCTGCCGTTGAACCGCATGAGGTGTATCTGGGCTCGAGCCACGACCGTAAGTCATACAATGCGTGCACCCTCATGAACCCAAAGGAAATCCAAGACCGGGAGGCAAAGCTGTATGTCACCAAACACAAGAAGTTGCGACCTATGCAAAAGTCCCGCTCATGATCCAAGTTGTTGGTGCAATCTCGTGCCTGGCCCTGAGCCCCTTTCCCGCGTCTTGAGGCATCAGAATTGCAGCTAACCTCAGCTAAGACCGAGGCAAATGTTCCAACAGATTTTACAGTCTGGGCCAGCTACTTCCGAGCCCTTGCTTCCCTTTAACTTGTTTGATGATTACTTGGTCGAAGGCTTGTTCTTGCCAGTGCATAGGCAGACCGGTGCCTGGTGACCTAATGTTGTCACCAAGCCTACCACCCTACAGAGCCTTATTATAGAGGCTTCAACCAATAAGGCAAATCCTAGCTCATTTGGAAGATCTGGGCAGCAGTCCACGATTATTTGAGGGCCTCTTTGGCCTGAAAATTCATGATGGGCAGGATGTGACTAAATACGTTATCTGTGCAGGTCTAAGTACTACGGATAACCTGGGGAGGGCAGTCAGTATTAGTGTTTGTCGACCCACGTGGATGTGTTTCATAGGATCCACCAGAGATGCACAGACTTCCTTCTCACATATGCCCCTTGATAGGTCCCACTTTTTCAGTGAAAAGGCAGACTTTACGTGAAGCACGTTAAGAACAGCAGAGATACAGTGCAGACTTTAGGGCTGTTGAACCTTGGCAAATAGTTTCTGCATCAATTCAGAAGGTTTAAAAGCTATTTCAGTGGGCTGGCATATAGACAGAGGCAGCCTTCTCATACAGGCACCCCAGTCCTTTTGATTGTATGGATGTGGAGAATCGTATAGACCAGCAGGGACATCAGTCTTCCAATGCCTCTTCTGCTACAATAGCCTCTAAACTACTTTAGTTCCCCTTTAGTGGCACCTGCCCAACCAGTGGGGGCAGCATTGAACATTTATCCCAGGATGTTGATCCATCATGTCTGACAGATGGGGTTTGGAGATCATTCAAAATAACTATGCCTTTCCCTTTCCTCTGCTCTACTCACTATACCTCCCACAACAGAGCAAATTTCAGATCAGCATCTGTCTATTCTGTCACAGGAGATGCAGTTGTGGCACTCCAAGGGCGCTTTTGAGAGATTTCCAGACTTGGAAAGAAGAGGGGGTTGTTACTCTCACTATTTCCTCTTTCTGGAGGAGGATGGGTGCCTCTGGCCTATTTTTGACCTTCTGCCTCTCAATCCTTCCTGACGAGGAACAAATTCAAAATGCTCAAACTGGCCCAGACTTTGTCACTCTTGACCTTGGCAACTGGAGTGTGCCCTTAGTACTGCAGGACACGTGTTTGCATATCCTGCAGTCCCACATTTAAAGGTAGGACATGGGTATTTTCAGTTTGTCATGTTTCCTTCAGTCTCACCAGTGCCCCTCGAGTGTTCACAAAAGTGAAGGTGGTGGTCAATGCCAACCTTTGAAGGTCAGGGATAGCCGTATTCCCATATCAAAGCAACTGCCTGATGAATGTGGGCTCGTCAAAGTCAATCATCGAACACCTCCAGATGGTGGTGAACCTCTTGACTTATCAATGAGCCAAAGTCCCATCTGCCTCCTTTGTAGAGGCTTAGATTATTTTGTGCACTCCTGCACAAAGTGGGGTTTAAGGTTTTACCTCCCCTGCATTCAGGCTATGATCCCAATCTTTTAAGCTTGACTCCAGATTACAGTGAGAACAGCTTGAGGATTCTTGGCCCATTAGCCACCTGCATCCTTCTCGTGACCAGGCGCACGTCATCCTGGTTGTTCCAGATTGGGCCACGATAGTGTGGCACATGGACCTTCTGGGCCAGAACATTTGTATTCTGATCGGGCTACCTCTTCATGAGCACCTCTCGTCTCAGAAAGAGCACAGGGTCCTTCACCTGAATCTGTGCAATCTACAACTATATGTGTGGACACTGAGCAACAGCTACTGACTGCATCAGTGATCTGCCACCTTAAGTGGTGGATATCATCCTTACCACCAGGCACCCTTCTACTAAATCAATTAATTCCATGTGCAGGAGCAAAGTTGAGGCCTGGGATGGCATTCACAGGAGTGAACACAACAGTAAAGCTGTTGGATGTCTTTTGTGTGTTTTATCTTTGGCATAGTAAGGTCTTGCGCTGGACACAATCAAAGTGCTCTTTCAGCCCTTTGTACATTTGCTGGACTAACCGTCCTTGTTTAATCACCTGTTGTGATGAGATTCATTGAAGGTTTGTTCCCTCCTAAACCATTTATCATGCAACAGTGGGGCCTTTAGTTGGTCTTGATGTTTCTCATGTGTCACCCTTTGAGCTAATGCATAGGTGCTCTCTGAATCTCCTGACTTTGAAGACCATATTCCTCATTGCAATTATGTCAGTGCATCACCTGAGTGAACTTCAGGCACTGTCAATGCATCCCCCCTTTTCCGAACAAGTTGGTGCTGAGAACACAGACTGAACTCTTGTTGAAAGTCATGCCTCCCTTCTACATCAGGCAACCCATCACTCTATCAGTGCTGTTTGCTCCCTCTCATCCCTTGAAAGAGGAGTGAGGCTCCATCGGCTGGACCACAAAAGGGCTTTAAGCTTTTGCATTGATCATACCCAGGACCACCGAGTGGACAATCATCTTTTATGAGGTTCTCCAGAGCAAAGAAAGGGAAGGCTGTGCAGAAGAGGACAATGTCGAGGTGGAGAGTCCTCTGCGTTAAGGTCTGCTATGCAAAGGACAAGAAGAAGCTCCTCCATAAGGTCTGAGAGCCCATTCCATTCGACCTAAAGTTGCTACAACTGCGTTGGCCCACGGGGGCCTGTCCTTGACTTCTGCCAGTCTACAACCTGGCCATCAGTGCATTCATCCATGAGGTACTACTGCCTTGACAGCCAGCTGTGGGGGGAGGGGAAGGGCTTTCGTCTACTCATTCCTCCAAGGCTTTATGGACTGAGTCCACTCCACAGACCCCCACTTGCAGTTAGAAGTATCAATTTATACTAGTTTTCATGGCCCCGTCTTCCAAAGTCTCCAATATGGACCTATTCTGAGCTTATGAGGCCCCAAGCCCTGGATATCCTTCAGAATTTACTGCGTCCTGTATTTTTATTTCATCTTGTGTCTTCCCAGTACTAACAGCAATGGTGTGTGCATGTTGTGTGTGGAGGAACATGCATGCACATGTGAAACTAGCATGGAAGAGAGCAAGAAAACGCATGCACTCCCATGAAGAGCAAAACAAAGAAAAGAGTTCCCTCAAGTGGAAGGACACACGTCATCCAGTCAGAGCACTGTGAGACCCAAGTGCACCTGGGACGAACACACACAACAGCAGAGGGAGAAAAGCCCTTGAATCAAGAGCATACAAGTGACACAGACAGCAAAGCTATCCAGTTATTGCAAGGGGCTGACAAAAAGCAGACTCTAAGGGGGACAGGCGGAAAAGCAGCGGTAAGACCGCCAACAGGCTGGTGGTCAAATTTTTGCAACTATCCGCTGCTTCTCCGTTCCGCCCGCTGGGCTGGAGACCTGGGTCTCCAGCCCGGCGGTCGTCACTATACCGCCGGCGGTATTTGGACCCGGCTGACCGCCATGGATTTCATGCGGTTTGGAACTGCCATTAAATCCATGGCGGTAAGCACTATCAGTGCCAGGGAATTCCTTCCCTGGCACTGATAGGGGTCTCCCCCACCCCCACCCCGACTCCCTCCCCTACACCCCACCACCCCTGCCACCCCCCAAAGGTGGCAGGACCCCCCTCCCTACCCTGACCCCCAACATCACATCACTCATTCACACACGACACGCACGCAGGCACCACCAACACACATACATGCACACACACTGACATACATGCCAACATCCACACACACAGTCAGACACGCACACCCACATTCAAACATACACGCACACATCCAGACATACCTACAGACATACACGCACTCATTCCCAAACACACAACACCCCCGCAAGCATACACGCACTCACACACCCCCTCTACATACACACATGCACACCCCCACGCACGCACACAACACCCCGCCACCCCCCTCCCCTAACGGACGATCGACTTACCTGGTCCGTCGATCCTCCGGGAGGGGACGGGATCCATGGGGGCTGCTCCGCCGACACCACACCGTCAACAGAACACCGCCACGCCGAATCACAGGACGTGATTTGATGGGCGGTGTTCTGTTGACGTGGAGGTGGAGCAACCTCCACTTCCCCGCCGACCGCCAGTATGGCTGTTGGCGGCTCTCCGTCCGAAAAAGGACGGAGAGCTGCCAACAGTCATTATACGCCGAGCGGAAAACCGCCACCACTGGCGGTCTTCAGCACGGCGGTCCCTCGGCGGTCTTGACAAAAGACCGCTGAGGTCAAAATGACCCCCTAAGTGTACATTGGCTACAGTAAGACTGCCAGCAGACAGCTAAAGCTGCCTATATCTGAGACCTGGCTAGGAGGCCCAGCTGCGTAGCAGGCTTTGTGGAGACACAACAGTGTCTTAGGAAGGATTCTCAATCTTTTCGATATCAAGCTCAATAGTGTGTCTTATATGTGGTAAATCATACTTTCTGCAAGGTGGAGCTCATAATATGCACTGACTGGAATTAGAATCTTCATATCTAGTTTACCTATCAAGAACAGAATATCTATTAAACTATGGACAATGGTAATGCTGTGCAGAATAAATTAGGCCTGTCATTATGACAAAGAATCCCATGATACCCAGCGACCTGTGAAATATTTTCCACATTTCACAGGGACCCATGGAATACTTCCATATTACACTTGCCTCTGCAAAATATGTGGTTTTGTACCTCAGCATTTTGTGCAATAAACACCCCAAAAATATCTAACACACATATATATGCCAATGTTGTCGTGATGTGATCCATTGGCACTTAGATTAAGCCCACATCAGGTAATAAATATTAACAGTTTTTCCTATTTTGTGTTGATATTTTTTCTGTAGACAGGAGATGCCACAATGAAGACCATGAACAAGCAATTATATTGCTGAAGCCAGTGAACACATTTTTTTCATTCCAGGCTGCAATGAATGGTGCATTCCACCTGTCCCACTGTTCTTCAGCTGACATGGGGTGAAAGTGAGGGGCTGATATAGATAAGGATGGTTCTCATGGTTTAACCTACCCCTGAATTTCTTACCCTTTCATGCTGGTCAGACGTGGTCGCTCCAGGGCCCACATTCTTTTAGAAATAGTTATATTTTGTTTTTTCATTGAAAGCAAGCCGGCCGTCTTCATTAATAAAGAGGCAGCTTACGTGGACATATCACTAGATGGCTCCTGATACCAGGCAGTCTCTTTTTCTGGAGTGCATTTTCTTTTTACTGCTTTGAAACAGGTGCCCATGGCACCTGGCAAATACAGAAGAAGCGCCCACAGGGTACCGCATAATTTTTTTGCCCTAGGCAGGAATTCACAAAGAGGTGTGATGTTAATATAAAGTTTTCTCACAGATGTGAAAGTGTAGATTTAACGTGCCTGGGCAGTAAATAGTCTGGTGGCTATCATGTGGGGGCATGGAAGTCTGAGAAGAGAAGTCCTTATTGTGAATTAAGGTATAGACTGCAAAAACAGTGTAAACATTTAGGGACCACTCGAACACTGAAAGATATTATGATTGATAGGGGAAAAATTCTCAACGTTCTAGGATAAAAAAATTCTGCTCTCTAAACAAAACAATACTATACTAAATTCAGATGTTGTGTATTTCTTCAGAGCATTAGTTTAAGTATTTAGGTTATATTAATAATATTAATAGTGATGCATCAGAGATATGGCTACTATTGTGACATCACAAGAATGATCTATACGTGACAATATTTTCATTATAAGGTGTGAAGTTTTAATAAGCTAACTGTAAAGTATTGCAATGAAAATCCTATATTAAGGTGCATTTGCTGTAAAATAGCCTTTTTCTTGCATGCGGTATTGACAGTTTAATATACGTATAATTGTTTATTTTGATTTCATATGTGTCCTTATGATGTTAGTGAATAGTTTTAATTGAAATGATAATACATTTCTTTATCGATGTGTCTCAAATGTTGTATGCGAATGGTTGAAAAATGTAGTTCCCCATTATGTATATTGATATGTATTAACAAGTTATTTTAACCTGAATCTTATTAATGAAGGATTTAAAATTATAATTTTATGTGTGTTTGAGTTACATGAGTAGAATGTACCATTTAATTCTATTTGCTTTAGGTTAGCCATAATGATTTGCTAGGCCTTAGCCTCCTTAATGTGAGAAAGCTGTTTTTCTATTCGCTAACATGTAAATTCTGTCAGGTTCCATTTACATGACATGATAGTTTGGAAATGAATGTACTGTTGTCTTATTCATAGACAGACTGAGAAAGTAACCTTGAGGATGGTGCATCAAGAGCCTGGGAATCTGGGGATTGGGCCGATTTAGAAATTGTTGCAAAGCTGTACAGGAGAGCAAAGATGGATGCCTTCCCATGATTATCTTGTGACCTCTTCTTCATGTTACAGATGCCACTGTATAATGCGTTATGATTGGACAATGAAATCTTTCGACCGCCATGTGGTTGTTGATGGGCAAACCACAATTCACTTTGGAGTTTATTTTACCGTTCCAAGTTGCATTCTGGGGACTTCTTTCCTTGGTCTTTGAGAGGTTCTGACCTCTATGCCCTTGCACCTCACCCTTCTTACATGCTGATTGAGAAGATTTAGGGGCATATTTACAAGCCCCTTGCTCCACATTTACAAGGCAGTGTTAAGCCACGCCGCCTTGTACATATGGTCCCCCGACGCAGTTTTCTCCGGCAGAGGGGTATGCAATGGATGTTGCTGTGGGCGTACCCACACAGCACCCATTCCTTTTTGACGCTGCCCCAGATTTATGAGGATTTGTAAACCTCAGGCAGTGCCGAAACCTAACAACACCCCAGAGTTGGTGTTAGCATGGTGCAACAAGGAGAAATACTTTTATTTCTCCTTGTTTTTGCTTTTTCTATGTGTGCTGCATCCTGCAGCATACATAGAAAGAGCATAACGCCATGAATGATTCTTTATTGCCAGGAAGGTTCCCTTCCTGCACATAAAAAAATAATTTAATAATGATGATTTGCTACTTCTATGTGTGCTGCATTCTGCAGCAGACATAGAAGGACCAAATCACCATTATTGATTGTTTATTTGCCAGAAGGAACACCTTCCTGCACATAAACAATAATTTCCTACTATGGAGGCACCCTTGCACTATGGGAAACAAAGGAGTGCACTATATTTTGATAAATACGGCGCATTTTTTAAGTGACACAGCGCTACCTCCTTGTAAATCTGTCCCTTAGATTTTCCCTGACCCAATAAGAAGTCTCTTGACCGAGCTTCTAAATGCTGACACCTTCCCTTTTCACTTACTTTTTGCCAGCTTTAGTCTTCTTTTGCCCCAGATGTTGTTCTTCCAAATTTGACCAGTCGTTATAGGGATTTCCCTTACTTTAACAGCTGACTTAGATGAATTTAGGCTGTCTTCATGTTTAGGAGGGCTGGTCAGTGTTTGTTTTCTGAACACCAAATTTTGCTCTTGTTATTTTGTATTACCCTAATTGAGTGTTTAGTATGTTGCAGATTGATGAAGCTTCGATTCTTCCATCGCATGGGTCATCCCATTGTGATTTTGTATCTTAATAGTTTGGGCTTGAGGATTGTTTATATTAACCTGACCATTCGTTTGTAATGAAACCCTTTAACTTTATTTCAGACTTTTTTTTCCTGTGGCCACATCAATCATACTGTAAATGTTAAATGTAATTTTGACTTGTGATTCCAACTTCTCTTACCCTTTGCTTAGGGTGCAAAGATTCTTCTGCCTTGTTTCGAGCATACCTGAAAAGCTCCGGCAACAGTAGGTTTTATTTCCAAGATATACATCTTATAGAAATATCCATGAGAAAATGAAACAATACAATGGACAACTACATCCACTAAAATCATTCAAATTCAGTATATTACGTAACTTTAAAAACAATCAACACTACTTACAATTTACTTGTAAAAAACTACTTCATAATATCATTCAAATTCCTCGTATTACACCTTTAGAACCAGCCAGTACTATTTACGGCTTCATTATTAATATGACTCAATTCTTAATACCATTGAACACTCAAATAAATTTGTAATGATTCATTTTTCACCCATAGAATTTAAAACTCTCTCTTTCGTAGACAGGCAGACAAAATGACTTTCTTTGGTGTTTACAGCCATAAAAGTACAAATCACAATACAAAAACGGTAAAACTGCATAAAAAACATGAGCAGCCTATTTACATACAATTTAAAAAACAATCTAAAAAGGCATCAGCTCATGCCGTTTCCTTATATAAAAGGCACATCTAATAAAATTCAAAATTGCACATCATAAATCGAAAGAAGCGAGTTTCTGCAAGTATACCATGGCAGCTTGATAATTGTTTAAATCAGCCCTTCGCAAGGGGGGGGTACTAAAAATGCTTTTTGCGGGACAGAATATAAAGAACAAAAGAGAATAAAGTGGCTGGTGCTTTGTTTTGTGAAATAGTTACAATGACAAGGGGGAAGTTCATACAGCCGGACTCCCTGGATAGGAATTGCAACTTTAAAATGTATTGTATTCAACCTAAAGCTTGTCAAAAGTGCTCGCTGGTTGGGATTAGAAAACCACGATAAATATGGCTCCATATGCTTTGCAGTTACAATACACATATAAGATTTGACTGTCTTTAAATTCAATACATCACATAATCTTTCATTTTTTTAAAATTCAGCATAGCGATTTTTTACCAAAGCCTTAGCATCATGACACATTGACCCTGGCTCAAAAAACATTTCTGGGAGTCCTAGGTCAGTCAATAATGATTTTACATCATTTTTTTGCTCACCACGCCATCCCAGTTTGGACCCAGCCATATGCAAATCAGTCTTGACCCTGCTTGCTTACAGTCCAGGGAGGACCTGACTTGGAGGTTCGGGCTGGACTGTTCCCATGGGGAGCAGGGTAAAGACTGATTTTCATATGGCTGGGTCCAAACTGGAATGGCGCGGGTAGCAAAACAAATATGGATTTAGGCCCAGATTTCTATACTGAGGGTGAATGTTTGACATTGTTCAGCATTCCATCCATCACTTGTTCTTTTTGCATTTGTCGCCCTAAGCGGGAAGGGTATTCCCAGATGTGGGTCCCTTGCTCCCCCATGCCACTGGAGTTAAGCTAGCATGGCTGTTGAAGGGTGATGCCCTGAAACTAGTCCCAGGATGCTTGCTTCAAATTTAGGAAGGACCTGGCTTGGCAGTTCGGGCTGGACTGTTCCCATAGGGAGCAGGGTCAAGACTGATTTGCATATAGCTGGGTCCAAACTGGAATGGCATGGGTAGCAAAAAAATGATGGATATAGGCCCAGATCTCTGTATTGGGGGTGAATGTTTGACATTGTTCAGTATTCCATACATCACTTGTTCTTTCTGCAAGTATTTTTGGAAACAGCCAGCATGTAGGGCACAAAACCATTTTCAACAAGTTGCAAGATGGCCGCCTCCTGAAAACCCCAAATACCAGCCCCATAAATGGCCACTTGGGTACATTGCGCTTTAAACAGCGCAATCATTTCAGCTAGGCGTCCCAAGATTATCACCCCCAGAACATTGACTCTGGCATCTGTGAGGGAAATCGGCCTATAATAGGCCGGTAATTATTTTTCTCCCTTATTGAAAATTGGTAATAAAATCGATACTGTCCAAGAATCTGGAATCTTGGCCTCCACCACGCTTCTAAGGACTTTTGTTAAAACTGGGCCCCACTGTTTAATATCTGATTTAAAAAGGTCTACCAGTACCCCATCTGGACCCGGGGCCTTACCCGGTGCCGATAGGTTTAAGGCCCTTACCACCTCCCCTACTTCAATCGGCATGACGAACGTACTGGCAGAGGTCCTGCCGCCTGTTCATTCCTTGGCAGTTGGATAGGCGTGCTGGATTGAAAGACTCCCATACAATGAGTTACCCAAGCGGCTTCCAGGTTCATCGATTCCACTGTTGGGGTGTTTGTATCTAAGAAGAAAGACTGATTTATAATACCTCAGAACATTGAACTATTTCTTAGAGTGGCAGCTACAGTCAGATCATCCCATGCTTTTGCCCTAAGTTCACCCTTTCTGGCCTATAGTGTAGTTTTATAATCCTGTCTGGCTTTACGAACCTTCTGTGGGCATCGGGGCACACTTTTTAGAGTGTGCAATAGGCATCTATGGGCTACTGAACAGGCCTTATTGAACCAACGATGGGAGGAATTGAGTTGGGGCGCTATTTTAACTGTCAGGCCCTCACTAGTTGCTCTACACAACTGATTAAAACCCAGTAGGCTGTTCTCGTTAGTAGACTCCTCTGACAGGCACTGCTCTATCGAGATTATTTTTTCCTGTACTTGTTTGTTTGTAAAACTAACTGTATTAATCTGTTCACATTTAAGGCCATATGTACGAACACATTTTCCAATAGACACAGAATTGACAAAACCCTTTGAAACATCTGGTCCTTAATCCTTAAACCTTTGTTTTTATTTAACATCCAATTTTGTGGGAGCATTGAAGGCTTGCAATGGATGTTTATCTCTAAAATAGTGGATACAGGATTACGATCACTCAGGCGGTTTGCCTCTATTTTAAACTCTGAGGTCAGATGAACTGCGTCTGCCGAGATAATTATAAAATCTATGATGCTCCCGTTCAGAACTCTTGAAAAGGTGGGAATTATATCCTCGCATAAACACCCCAGGGGTCCTAGTGTGTGCAAATCTACCTTGAGCAGAGGCGTGTTTATGGCATCACTCAGGGCGTTATGCTTAAAATGTACCCTTTGCATGCAATCACCATCCTGCAGCGCGCCCCACAATTCAGGACTATGTAGCCCACATTGTTGAATGTTAAAATCCCCCATCCAAATCACAATTACTTCCTTATTCATATTTAAACAAAAAAGCATCAATAAATTCATTGAAGTCCTGGATGGCTGTCAACACATACTCGTTAAAAATATTATTATAAAAATTTACTAACAAAAAGTCCCATTTACCCCCTATGGAAATCAATGACACCAAAAACTGGGGGGGTGACCAAACGACGTCTGTTTTCACTTCATCCAACTTTACGGACACAAAGGTGGCAAGCCCCCCAGTAGGTCTGCCTGCTGTAGAGGGAAAAGTGTATTCAGTTAATGAAAAGAAGCCCTCTAGATTACAAGAACCTGTCATCCAAATCTCATGGACGCAAAACGCATCATACGTGGACAAAAAACAAAAATACTCCTGGTTATCCAATTTTCGTCGTGCGCCTGCAATAATCTAGGTCATAATACTTAGACCACCTCGCGTAGCAACTGGAACTTGCGAGGGATGCAAAGAAAGGCTGCTGTCTTCACAAGGAACCCTCCTGGTTATGTCCTTATTCTCTTTCGGATGCTTAATCAAAGTAAAGGTTTCCTGAGGATTTGATGTTAGTATCAAAATTCCTTCCATTAACTTTCCATTGACTGGTGAGGCAGAAGGTCAATCATCATTTTGATCTAAGGAGGCAAGGACCTCTTTCCGGTCAACACCTGTGTGTCCATGTTGCCTCTAGTTGCCTCCTAAACACACAATCGGATGGGTTGATCTCTTCTTCGATAAAAAAAGCCCTAAGGTAAAGTCTTTATATGACTAAATTTGACCCTTCTTACTCTTGCACAGACTTGAATAGCCCCCACCAGCTAGGATTATGAAAGTTTATAACAATTGCATCTCCTGAGGTTCGCGTGGCAATGGGCCAATTGCGCCCACTCGCCGTGCAAAGATAATCTCCCAATGCAAGTCCCAGTGGCCCATCAGGTTCTGTGAGAGCCAATGTGTCGCTTTGTATATTAATGTTGATGTCGAATCAGCCACACCATTTACTAAAGGAGGAACATTAGCCACGGCAACTACATAGGGACCAGAGGATAGAGGAATTATTATTCAACGGGGCATTTACAACAATGGCATTGTATACCCCCCTCTTTCTGTAGGAAACCTAAGGGTGCGCTAGAAGACGCCATGTTGAAATTGCCATAAAAGTTTTTAACTCCGCCTCCACTGCTGAGAGCCGTGTAAGGACTGGGTGCAGCTTTACATCCAATAAGTCACTTAAGAGGCCATTGATGGTTCCCATGCAGAATCACGTAAAATATTACGTTTAGTTGGTTTTCCATTTGGAACCTGCTTCCTCCGCTGAGCAACTGGTTCGCCCTGAGGCGAAGGGGCAGGAGTGTCGCTGCTCCGAACCTCTAACGGGGGATCCAAAGGCACGGCCTTCCCTCCACTACTTATGGTCTCCTCAGAAGGGCCCGGCAGAGGAACTGGGGACGGGGCCGGTGCAGTCTCGGTGAGGGCAGGATCTCAACTCTGTAGGTTATTAGCTTGAAGGGTGCCTGGTACCACTGGTGCAAGAAGAGGTTTATCAAATGATGAAACCAAATCCTCAACAGTAAAAGAAAGTCTTCTTTCTGATAACTTTATTTCATTTGTTATAACACGGACTGTCCTCACCAAAAAATCATCTATTCTGGACCTTCCCTGCACTTGGGAACATGACGAAATTCCTGAGCCAGTAGATTTTCTTTTCCCCATGTCAAACCCCCTAGGAGCTCTTAGGCGAAATCGAGCAGAAACATTCTGACACTCTAAATCTGAGCCTTCCCTACCAAATTAGATTAAATAAGATGGTGTGAACAGTACCTTAAGGCTGCAAAAGTCTCTGCAAGGACTGCTCAAGTAACAAAGTGGCCAGAAGGACTACTCAGAAAATAAGTGGCACCTGGCCTCTAACGGGCTATGACGGGCTAAGATGGGCCCATCTTGGCCCGGACTTCATCCAGGCATGTACCCGAGCGCGTCTCACACCGTGGGACACCTCGGTGGATTTTAAAGTGCACCTCTAGGTGCAGTGGTGTCACGGCGTCCCTTCTGCCGCAAACCCAGCCACAAATAGTAGTCCTTGATTTCGCACTGCAAAGCGCTTTGCCCCAGCAACAAACTTTCTCTCTTTTGTATAAGCAATATATTCTTGGCAATGGCAATAACACTTTCCAGTTGCTTCATTGCCAACAAAGTGACCCGTGCACCGTACCGTGTTCTTAACCCAGATCTCACAAAATAAGAGCACAAGACCTTTTTCCTTTCGTCCAAAAAGAGGGGACAGACTAACAATGGATGAATTACAGAATATTTCACTTGCAAATTACAAGTACAGTAACAATTGTTATCCAGCATCCTCCTTTTAGAACCACAAATCCTCCAACCTAGGTCAATACCAATCTGGAACTGTAAAATAGTGTTCCTTAATTGCTTTACTGGGAATTGGCCCAAGTAAGGTAAAGCCACCCGTTCCCAGATATTCTAAAAATGTGCTTACAGATCTTTTTGTGGTGAGGTACTGTTTATCACTGGCTAGTGAGTAGTGTTTAACTCTCCTCCGGAGAGCTCTCTTAAACTGATTCTGCATCATTGCCTACATCCACTAGATCAAATCCCATGTCAATTTCCTCACGCACTTTATAACATATGGGGGAGATTTGCTTACTGACAATATTATGCCCTGCACCATCATAGATGATAGTTTATCTTTAGAATCATCATGTCTATGAGAGTGAACAAAACGCAGGGCACGTGATCTAGCGATCGAAGACCAGGAGTCACGATCGAGCTCCAGCTTCACCGTCTACAACATTGAGTTTTTAGGGAGCATCAAGAGGGTCTTTCCCTAAGGACTCTCCAAGTAATCCTCATCAACCTGCTGATCGAGATCCAGCAATTCTGCCCCATCTACCTCTTCCAGAGGTGACGAGTTCAGGAACCACAAATATCTCTTTGGCCTGTTTGAGGAGCTCACAGGGGCATATTTACAAGCCCCTAGCGCTACTGGGACGTTCCTCTTTTTATGCCCCTGTGGTGCAGTGTGCCGGCCCCATATTTACAAGGCTGTGCAAAGCCATCTTGCGTGGCTTTTCGTGGTCTTGTAAATATTGCCCCCTTTCATGCATTAATCTGCGTGAAAGGGGTGTTCCATCAGTGTTGCTGTGTGTGTTCCCACGCAACACCAATGCATTCTGCAGCACACATAGAAGGAGGAAAAAGCCATTAATGATTGTTTTCTGTGCAGGAAGGCAAGGGTGCCTGCATTGGTGCTAGGCTGCCAATTATGAGCCAGTGCTGAGGAAAGTACAGGGATGCGTCGTATTGCTGTAAATATGACGCATCCCTGCACTTTTCTAGTGGTGCAGCTCGGCGCTGCAAGATGGCTTGCGGTGCCGGGCTGAGTCATTATTTTATAAATATGCCCCACAGTCTTGGTTTTATCTGCATTTACAACCAGATAAGTGGTCCCACAATAAGGATTTAAAGTCTGTAGCTTACTTTTCAGGCTGATAGGTGTCAAATCTACCAGGACGATGTTGTCCACATACATAAGACAATGTATGCACCCTACCAATCTTTGGGCACAACTAATTCCCTGTTCCTAAAAGGACTGGGAGATCAGAAATAAAAAAGATGAAGGTGTAAGGGAACTAAGACACAACCTTGTCTTAACCCATTATTCACAGGGATTTTGTCTGTTAGATTTTCCAGCCTGCTTAAGTTGACTTGTACCCAATTATTTTCAAAGAGTTCCCGAATCACGGACCACAAACCACTAGGAAAATTCCATCTGGCCAGTTCTTCCCATAAAATCCTGCGATCCACTTTATCAAATGCCACCTTAAAGTCAACAGAACAACAGCACGGTTTGCCTGTGTGCTTGTTACCCTGCTGGCAAGATGTAATGGAAGACTGCAAGGAGATCTTGTGATCGATGAAACGGATGATGTGTGCACTGCTCTTGCTGCTCAACAAACAGCATTGAATTAGAAAGATAATACAAAGTTGTCTCTAATGGCTTGGTCGGATGCAGTATGACACATCTATACCGGTGGTTCCCAACCTTTGACTTCTGTGGACCCCCACTCTATCATCACTGGAGCCCGGGGACCCCCACTGAATCTTTAATGGAATCTGAGGACCCCCCACTGACTCATTACTGAAAGCTGGGGACCTAATCTATTAATATTTTTTAATTTTCTAAGCAGTCGCGGACCCCCTGAGAAGATTTTGCTGACCCTCAGGGGTCTCCAGTCCACGAGTTGGGAATCACTGCTCTATACAGTCGACAAGATTGTATTTCCTCTTCTTTAGAGCTGCCTCTGACGGGCGCATCTGAATGGTCCCCTCAACAGTTTTTGTAGGTCTGGCCTGACACCGCAGTTGTCTATAAACACACCGCCACCGCAGGCTTCGGCTCCACCCTTTGCTCTCTCACTTCATGCTAATGGATATACTGTGTATCGTCCCGCCTTCCAGGAATCATTTCCATTGCAATGCATGAGTGATTATTTTGAATTGGAAAAGCACAAATCATACTGTGTCTCAGATTCAATTCTTATTTTTCCTAAGTGCAGTCCATACAGAAAGCAATTCGTTTTTTATACTTTTCCCCCAACATTGGCCAACCCAGTAGGGCAAGCTTTATTCTGAGGAACAGCATTTGAGCAGGCAACGTCTGAAAACAGAATTTGTGAATGTCTGTGTTGGCATGCCAAAGCCACACCTCTGGGTTTTGCCAATGCTTGTTGTCCAGGCCTTTAACAAACGGTTTTAAAAGTGTCTTCGTGGATGAGAGGGATGCCAAACGTTGTTAACGTTATCACGTTTATATGCGTGTAAGGTAATTTGATCAATTTTAATTAATTAAACTTCGCTTTACATCCACTTTCTATTGCACTCTTAATAGCATTAATGCCATTATGTAGTGTTAACCTCTAGAGTCTTCTTATTATCTTAATAAAACCTTTTAACACGACAAAGTAACGTGCTTCCAAAATAGAACATCCTAAAAAATCTGAAATATAGAAAAAAAATAACACTTTGACATATGTGCGAAAGAAAGCCTGAGACAAATCACTTTCAAGGCACCATCCACTGAAAAGGGACCAACCTTCGCATACAAAACGCGCATGCGCGTCACTGCACATTCATGACGTCATCTACTCTGCACAAGTTGGAACAAATGAATGACAAACTACCAGGGAAAAATCCCCGTGCACACAGAATGGAACACAGGCCCAGATTACGAGCGACCCATTCAATACCGATCTGTGCAATAACTCCTGTTACTGAACATTTAAGACTTATGAGTTTGTCAGGAATCACATTCAATGAAACATGCTGAGATTTAAAGAGGAAAATTCCAGTTGTATTTCAGGACATCCAGGTTTTGCTGAGGAGAGCGCCAACAGCTCCATGTCATGGCCCTTGTAAGAGGCGTTACTGTTTAATGTGACCAATTGGAACCCTACGACGCCCGAGTTTATCCGCATGACAAGTATGGCGCCTCACCCGGGGCACTCTTGGTCGGGCCTGCAGGACATTGCACAGGGAGGCGATGCGGACGATGGACACAACCACCCGCCCCACTCAGCACAGAAGCTGCACACCGCGCAGGAAGCGTTTAGAAAGTGCACACGTCATAAAAATGCAGATGCCACTAGTAAATCCAAACACCACAGCTGCAATAAGCAGCTTACAAAAGCCTGGAACAAATCTTCAGATAACAATTAGCAAATGCAAATATTCACTGTTCTGCAAGGACAAGGAGGGAAAGTTAGCAACTGAACTGGAGCAGAAATTCACCGGGGAAAGGGTCACTTAAGAGTAGACCAAACAATTCGAATTTCAGCAAGTGGCCCAAGCTGGAAGTCTCCACACACACAGAGGACCCCTGGCCCTGCAAACACACACGCAAACACCCAAAGCAGGCCACCTGTCCCACACGGCACATGTTACCAGCTCCTGGGCTTCCCAGTTCATGGCCTTCATCGTGGTAACATCAGGGCTACAGCAAAACACCACGTGATGGCAAAGAGACCACCTCAAGCTACTGCCAGTGTCTTCACCCACTGTGCCAGGTGACCATCCTGAGAGGGGTACCCAGAGAGTGGGCAGAGAAACTTTCCAGGACAGCGGTTCCCAACCTGTGGTCCAAGAACCCCTAGAGGTCCGTGAAGCCTCTTTAGGGGTCCCTGATGGCCTAGAAAATTAAATAATAATAGCAGATTAATAAAATGTAGATAAGGTGGCTGAATGTACAATTGAAAAATTTAAAATTTACTATAAATTTGGAATTTGAGGCTAAAAATGAAATTAGTATCCTCAGCTTGATTCATGGGGCAGTGAATGTGCCTCAAACGGAACATAGTATGGACAATGAGGGGCTTCAAACGTTTAGAAAAGCTCCAACCTCCTATTCAAATTATTATATTTTTGTTTATATTTGTTTTATCATTAAATAAAATATCTAATTTGTTTATGTGTTTGATGGAATGCTTGTTTCTGTATTTTTTGTGCATTGTTTTGCAATTCAAACCATCACCCATGTTTAGGCCGGGGTCCCCGGCTTCCAGTAATGACTCAGTGGGGGGCCCCTGGATTCCAAGAATGATTCAATGGGGGGCCCCGAATCCAGTAATCATAATGTGGGGGTCCCCAGAATTCAAAACGTTAAGAGCCACTCTTCTAGGAAGTTACACTATCCATCAAAGAGAGTATTTGAAAGAACTAAAATGTTAAAACATACACCATCACTCCAGTAGCACACCTGCCACCTTTACAGCTAGAGCAGCCAATGCCAACTGAGGCTGCAGCGGTAACACATGCATCTGCTCCCTAGGCTGCAGAACAAATAACAACAAGGAAGCATCTACCAGCGAGAGCCTACGAGTGCACAACTGCAGCCATAGACAATCAACGGGCATACTGCTTCCAAACACTGCCCCAAACAAATGGATGATGGACCACTCAACGGCCTTTAGTATATGGATGCAAACATCTACAAGAGAAGGATATGTACATTTCTCTCAGAAGGCCAAGGAGCTGGACAACTGAAATAGCAGCCCAGCAGAAGTTGGAATGATAGAAGAGAGGCACATCACCAGACCTGCCTCATTGACCAGTGGCCAAACTGATGAAGCAACAGAAGAAGGCAACCAAATAGAACCCTGACAGGAGTTTAACACCAGATCACACCAACCACAACAGAAGAAGCAGCGTGGGGATGCCAGTGGCACAGTCAAAACGAAATAGAAACTAGAGATGTAATGCAGTCCAGGTGAGCTTCAACAACACCCGAATCCAGCTACTCGTGGATAGAAGTGTTCTGGAAGATTCCGTGAAATACCTCTCACCCCACATGTATGTAGCTTGGCCAAGTTCCAGGCTTAACTAGAGATGTATGTGGCTGGCTTGTGACTTACGATCTGAATGACAGCAATTTCATGTGGTGCTCTTGGGTCCTCATACAGTCACCGAGCAAGTCCGGCCTTCAAAGTGCGGCTTTCCTTAGGTTCTGCTTGGACTGTCATGCATTTATATCTGCCCTGGGGCTCTTGTCTGTGATGGTTCCATATCTAATCTGAGAACTGCAGCACAAGCAGATGCTTGTAACCACAAACAAACAGTTTACTCGTACACCAATGATTAGTTCCTATAGTGCTTCATGCTGAGGCATTCCCACGCGCTGCAAATAATGAATATTCTGATAAATTACGTCACGTGGTTAACAAATCTGTTTGAGTCACAGTTGTGTGATCTTAGAAGTGGAATGTACATGTAAGCACCTTTTATTTTCAGCACCACAAAATGTTAAACCACATTATTAGATAACTCACTGTTATTTTGTCTACTATGGGTTTTTATATTGAGCACGGCCCCTTCAATCACAGATGCCACCCCCCCCCTTACGTGTTCGGTGATGGTGCTGCCCATCAAAAGTCATTTAGTGTGCATTTTTTGTGCAAGAGGTACATTTCGTAACCCTATGAGGTCACTCACCCCTTTTCTACAGTTCACCATGTGCACAAGGAGAGCAATTCCAAGTGCAAACTGATCATCACTGATATTTGCACACTGTTCATCCATCCACAGACACTATCCTTTTGCATGCATTCTCCATCCACAGACGTTTCCCATTCATCTACTCCTCCATCTATCCAGCCACACAAGTTCAGCATTCTTCCAAGCAAAAATTCATGAGCCCTCCAGCTTCCCACTTACCCAGCTGTGCAAGACCTCACCCCACCATCCTACCCCCCAATCCTCCATCCACTATCTCATGTATCGATACAGCGGTTCGACCCACCACACGCCTGTCCATCACTCACCTTTCCATGTACTTACCCATGTACAGAACTGTACTGAAACATACACATCAAATAGGTAAGGGTGTTTGCACTGCTGAGAGACTATGCTGTACCTTTTAAGTGAGGGAGGCCGTTTCACTTTCACATGTCCGGTGACGTAGGAAGAATGTATGGAGAAGGGACGGAGAGGATGTCGCCAAATGGTCTGAGATGCCGACTTCAGAGCCGGGGGAGCCAGGTTCGAATCTCAGCGTCAGCTCAACATCCTGTGAGTCTGGGCAAATCACTTACTTTCCCCATGCCTACAATTCAGCGCCTTGAGACCTCCACAGGTGATTTGCCATGCTTCACAAATTCTGGATTTACTACTATTGTAGTACTAGAACTTTTCTGTCATGGAGGAAAGCTCGTACTGCTGTTACCATGCCGTGTCTGTTCAGTGAGGGAGGGAAGCTTGCATTGCTGCTGCCCATGCTGTACCTGTTCTGTGAGGGAGGGAAGCTTGCACTGATGCTGTCCATGTTGTACCTGTTCAGTGAGGGAGGGAAGCTTGCATTGCTGCTGTCCATGCTGTACCTGTTCTGTGAGGGGGGAGAGCTTGCCCTGCTGCTTCCCATGCTGTGCCTGTTCAGTGAGGGAGGGAAGCTTGCACTGCTGCTGCCCATGCTGTACCTGTTCAGTGAGGGAAGCTTGCACTTCTGCTGTCCATGCTGTACCTGTTCTGTGAGGGAGGGAAGCTTGCACTGCTGCTGTACCTGTTCTGTGAGGGGGGGAAGCTTGCACTGCTGCTGTCCATGCTGTACCTGTTCTGTGAGGGAGGGAAGCTTGCACTGCTGCTGCCCATGCTGTACCTGTTCTGTGAGGGAGGGAAGCTTGCACTGATGCTGTCCATGCTGTACCTGTTCTGTGAGGGAGGGAAGCTTGCACTGCTGCTGTCCATGCTGTGCCTGTTCTGTGAGGGAGGGGAGCTTGCACTGCTGCTGTCCATGCTGTATCTGTTCCGTGAGGGAGGAGAGCTTGCACTGATGCTGTCCATGCTGTGCCTCTTCGAGGAGGAGTGTAAGTCTGCACTGCTGAAGTCCAGTTGAATCTGTTCTGTGGGGGTCACTTGCGCTGCTGATGGTGTGCTGTGCCTGTTCTGTGAGGGAGGGAAGCTTGCCCTGCTGATGGTGTGCTCTACCTGTTCTGTGAGGGTGGGAAGATTGCCCTGCTGATGGTGTGCTGTACCTGTTCTGTGAGGGAGGGAAGCTTGCCCTGCTGATGGTGTGCTCTACCTGTTCTGTGAGGGTGGGAAGATTGCCCTGCTGATGGTGTGCTGTACCTGTTCTGTGAGGGTGGGAAGCTTGCCCTGCTGATGGTGTGCTGCACCTGTTCTGTGAGGGAGGGAAGCTTGCCCTGCTGATGGTGTGCTGTACCTGTGCTGTGAGGGAGGGAAGCTTGCACTGCTGATGGTGTGCTGTACCTGTTCTGTGAGGGAGGGAAGCTTGCCCTACTGATGGTGTGCTGTACCTGTTCTGTGAGGGAGGGAAGCTTGCACTGCTGATGGTGTGCTGTACCTGTTCTGTGAGGGAGGGAAGCTTGCCCTGCTGATGGTGTGCTGTACCTGTTCTGTGAGGGAGGGAAGCTTGTCCTGCTGATGGTTTGCTGTACCTGTTCTGTGAGGGAGGGAAGCTTGCCCTGCTGATGGTGTGCTGTACCTGTACTGTGAGGGAGGGAAGCTTGCCCTGATGATGGTGTGCTGTACCTGTTCTGTGAGGATGGGAAGCTTGTCCTGCTGATAGTGTGCTGTTCCTGTTCTATGACTGAGGGAAGCTTGCCCTGCTGATGGTGTGCTGTACATGTGCTGTGAGGGAGGGAAGCTTGTACTGATGCTGTCCATGCTGTACCTGTTCTAAGAGGGAGGGAAGTTTGCACTGATACTGCCCATGCTGGACCTGTTCTGTGAGGAGTGTAAATCTGCACTGCTGAAGTCCAGCTGAATCTGTTCTGTGGAGGTTGCTTGCCCTTCTGATGGTGTGCTGTACTTGTACTGTGAGGTGAGGGAGGGGGGATTTCCCTGCTGCTGTCCATGCTGTACCTGTTCTGTGAGGGAGGGAAGCTTGCGCTGCTGATGGTGTGCTGTACCTGTTCTGTGAGGGAGGGAAGCTTGCCCTGCTGATGGTGTGCTGTACCTGTTCTGTGAGGGAGGGAAGCTTGCGCTGCTGATGGTGTGCTGTACCTGTTCTGTGAGGGAGGGAAGCTTGCCCTGCTGATGGTGTGCTGTGCCTCGTCTGTGAGGTTGGGAAGATTGCCCTGCTGATGGTGTGCTGTAACTGTTCTGTGAGGGAGGGAAGCTTGCGCTGCTGATGGTGTGCTGTACCTGTTCTGTGAGGGAGGGAAGCTTGCCCTGCTGATGGTCTGCTGTACCTGTACTGTGAGGGGGGGGGAGCTTGCCTGCTGATGGTGTGCTGTACCTGTTCTGTGAGGGAGGGAAGCTTGCCCTGCTGATGGTGTGCTGTACCTGTACTGTGAGGGGGAAGCTTGCCTGCTGATGGTGTGCTGTGCCTGTTCTGTGAGGGAAGCTTGCCCTGCTGATGGTATGCTGTACCTGTTCTGTGAGGGAGGGACGCTTGCCCTACTTATGGTGTGCTGTACCTGTGCTGTGAGGGAGGGAAGCTTGCCCTGATGATGGTGTGCTGTATCTGTTCTGTGAGGGAGGGAAGCGTGCCCTGCTGATGGTGTGCTGTACCTGTTCTGTGAGGGAGGGAAGCTTGCCCTGCTGATGGTGTGCTGTACCTGTGCTGTGAGGGAGGGAAGCTTTCACTGATGATGGTGTGCTGTACCTGTTCTGTGAGGGAGGGAAGCTTGCCCTGCTGATGGTGTGCTGTACCTGTTCTGTGAGGGAGGGAAGCTTGTACTGATGCTGTCCATGCTGTACCTGTTCTAAGAGGGAGGGAAGTTTGCACTGATACTGCCCATGCTGGACCTGTTCTGTGAGGAGTGTAAATCTGCACTGCTGAAGTCCAGCTGAATCTGTTCTGTGGAGGTTGCTTGCCCTTCTGATGGCGTGCTGTACTTGTACTGTGAGGTGAGGGAGGGGGGATTTCCCTGCTGCTGTCCATGCTGTACCTGTTCTGTGAGGGAGGGAAGCTTGCGCTGCTGATGGTGTGCTGTACCTGTTCTGTGAGGGAGGGAAGCTTGCGCTGCTGATGGTGTGCTGTACCTGTTCTGTGAGGGAGGGAAGCTTGCCCTGCTGATGGTGTGCTGTGCCTCGTCTGTGAGGTTGGGGAGATTGCCCTGCTGATGGTGTGCTGTAACTGTTCTGTGAGGGAGGGAAGCTTGCACTGCTGATGGTGTGCTGTACCTGTTCTGTGAGGGAGGGAAGCTTGCCCTGCTGATGGTGTGCTGTACCTGTACTGTGAGGGGGGTAGCTTGCCTGCTGATGGTGTGCTGTACCTGTCCTGTGAGGGAGGGAAGCTTGCCCTGCTGATGGTGTGCTTTTACCTGTACTGTGAGGGGGAAGCTTGCCTGCTGATGGTGTGCTGTGCCTGTTCTGTGAGGGAAGCTTGCCCTGCTGATGGTGTGCTGTACCTGTTCTGTGAGGGAGGGACGCTTGCCCTACTTATGGTGTGCTGTACCTGTGCTGTGATGAAGGGAAGCTTGCCCTGATGATGGTGTGCTGTATCTGTTCTGTGAGGGAGGGAAGCGTGCCCTGCTGATGGTGTGCTGTACCTGTTCTGTGAGGGAGGGAAGCTTGCCCTGCTGATGGTGTGCTGTACCTGTTCTGTGAGGGTGGGAAGATTGCCCTGCTGATGGTGTGCTGTACCTGTTCTGTGAGGGTGGGAAGCTTGCCCTGCTGATGGTGTGCTGTACCTGTTCTGTGAGGGAGGGAAGCTTGCCCTGCTGATGGTGTGCTGTACCTGTGCTGTGAGGGAGGGAAGCTTGCACTGATGATGGTGTGCTGTACCTGTGCTGTGAGGGAGGGAAGCTTGCCCCGCTGATGGTGTGCTGTACCTGTTCTGTGAGGGAGGGAAGCTTGCGCTGCTGATGGTGTGCTGTACCTGTTCTGTGAGGGAGGGAAGCTTGCCCTGCTGATGGTGTGCTGTGCCTCGTCTGTGAGGTTGGGAAGATTGCCCTGCTGATGGTGTGCTGTAACTGTTCTGTGAGGGAGGGAAGCTTGCGCTGCTGATGGTGTGCTGTACCTGTTCTGTGAGGGAGGGAAGCTTGCCCTGCTGATGGTGTGCTGTACCTGTACTGTGAGGGGGGGGAGCTTGCCTGGTGATGGTGTGCTGTACCTGTTCTGTGAGGGAGGGAAGCTTGCCCTGCTGATGGTGTGCTGTACCTGTACTGTGAGGGGGAAGCTTGCCTGCTGATGGTGTGCTGTGCCTGTTCTGTGAGGGAAGCTTGCCCTGCTGATGGTGTGCTGTACCTGTTCTGTGAGGGAGGGACGCTTGCCCTACTTATGGTGTGCTGTACCTGTGCTGTGAGGGAGGGAAGCTTGCCCTGATGATGGTGTGCTGTATCTGTTCTGTGAGGGAGGGAAGCGTGCCCTGCTGATGGTGTGCTGTACCTGTTCTGTGAGGGAGGGAAGCTTGCCCTGCTGATGGTGTGCTGTACCTGTGCTGTGAGGGAGGGAAGCTTGCACTGATGATGGTGTGCTGTACCTGTTCTGTGAGGGAGGGAAGCTTGCCCTGCTGATGGTGTGCTGTACCTGTTCTGTGAGGGAGGGAAGCTTGTCCTGCTGATGGTTTGCTGTACCTGTTCTGTGAGGGAGGGAAGCTTGCCCTGCTGATTGTGTGCTGTACCTGTACTGTGAGGGAGGGAAGCTTGCCCTGCTGATTGTGTGCTGTACCTGTACTGTGAGGGAGGGAAGCTTGCCCTGATGATGGTGTGCTGTACCTGTTCTGTGAGGATGGGAAGCTTGTCCTGCTGATAGTGTGCTGTTCCTGTTCTATGACTGAGGGAAGCTTGCCCTGCTGATGGTGTGCTGTACATGTGCTGTGAGGGAGGGAAGCTTGTACTGATGCTGTCCATGCTGTACCTGTTCTAAGAGGGAGGGAAGTTTGCACTGATACTGCCCATGCTGGACCTGTTCTGTGAGGAGTGTAAATCTGCACTGCTGAAGTCCAGCTGAATCTGTTCTGTGGAGGTTGCTTGCCCTTCTGATGGTGTGCTGTACTTGTACTGTGAGGTGAGGGAGGGGGGATTTCCCTGCTGCTGTCCATGCTGTACCTGTTCTGTGAGGGAGGGAAGCTTGCACTGCTGATGGTGTGCTGTACCTGTTCTGTGAGGGAGGGAAGCTTGCCCTGCTGATGGTGTGCTGTACCTGTTCTGTGAGGGAGGGAAGCTTGCGCTGCTGATGGTGTGCTGTACCTGTTCTGTGAGGGAGGGAAGCTTGCCCTGCTGATGGTGTGCTGTGCCTCGTCTGTGAGGTTGGGAAGATTGCCCTGCTGATGGTGTGCTGTAACTGTTCTGTGAGGGAGGGAAGCTTGCGCTGCTGATGGTGTGCTGTACCTGTTCTGTGAGGGAGGGAAGCTTGCCCTGCTGATGGTGTGCTGTACCTGTACTGTGAGGGGGGGGGGAGCTTGCCTGCTGATGGTGTGCTGTACCTGTTCTGTGAGGGAGGGAAGCTTGCCCTGCTGATGGTGTGCTGTACCTGTACTGTGAGGGGGAAGCTTGCCTGCTGATTGTGTGCTGTGCCTGTTCTGTGAGGGAAGCTTGCCCTGCTGATGGTGTGCTGTACCTGTTCTGTGAGGGAGGGACGCTTGCCCTACTTATGGTGTGCTGTACCTGTGCTGTGATGGAGGGAAGCTTGCCCTGATGATGGTGTGCTGTATCTGTTCTGTGAGGGAGGGAAGCGTGCCCTGCTGATGGTGTGCTGTACCTGTTCTGTGAGGGAGGGAAGCTTGCCCTGCTGATGGTGTGCTGTACCTGTTCTGTGAGGGTGGGAAGATTGCCCTGCTGATGGTGTGCTGTACCTATTCTGTGAGGGTGGGTAGATTGCCCTGCTGATGGTGTGCTGTACCTGTTCTGTGAGGGTGGGAAGCTTGCCCTGCTGATGGTGTGCTGTACCTGTTCTGTGAGGGAGGGAAGCTTGCCCTGCTGATGGTGTGCTGTACCTGTGCTGTGAGGGAGGGAAGCTTGCACTGATGATGGTGTGCTGTACCTGTGCTGTGAGGGAGGGAAGCTTGCACTGCTGATTGTGTGCTGTAAATGTTCTGTGAGGGAGGGAAGCTAGCCCTGCTGATGGTGTGCTGTACCTGTTCTGTGAGGGTGGGAAGATTGCCCTGCTGATGGTGTGCTGCACCTGTTCTGTGAGGGTGGGTAGCTTGCCCTGCTGATGGTGTGCTGCACCTGTTCTGTGAGGGAGGGAAGCTTGCCCTGCTGATGGTGTGCTGTACCTGTGCTGTGAGGGAGGGAAGCTTGCACTGCTGATGGTGTGCTGTACCTGTTCTGTGAGGGAGGGAAGCTTGCCCTGCTGATGGTGTGCTGTACCTGTTCTGTGAGGGAGGGAAGCTTGTCCTGCTGATGGTTTGTTGTACCTGTTCTGTGAGGGAGGGAAGCTTGCCCTGCTGATGGTGTGCTGTACCTGTACTGTGAGGGAGGGAAGCTTGGCCTGATGATGGTGTGCTGTACCTGTTCTGTGAGGATGGGAAGCTTGTCCTGCTGATAGTGTGCTGTTCCTGTTCTATGACTGAGGGAAGCTTGCCCTGCTGATGGTGTGCTGTACATGTGCTGTGAGGGAGGGAAGCTTGTACTGATGCTGTCCATGCTGTACCTGTTCTAAGAGAGGGAAGTTTGCACTGATACTGCCCATGCTGGACCTGTTCTGTGAGGAGTGTAAATCTGCACTGCTGAAGTCCAGCTGAATCTGTTCTGTGGAGGTTTCTTGCCCTTTTGATGGTGTGCTGTACTTGTACTGTGAGGTGAGGGAGGGGGGATTTCCCTGCTGCTGTCCATGCTGTACCTGTTCTGTGAGGGAGGGAAGCTTGCGCTGCTGATGGTGTGCTGTACCTGTTCTGTGAGGGAGGGAAGCTTGCCCTGCTGATGGTGTGCTGTACCTGTTCTGTGAGGGAGGGAAGCTTGCGCTGCTGATGGTGTGCTGTACCTCGTCTGTGAGGTTGGGAAGATTGCCCTGCTGATGGTGTGCTGTAACTGTTCTGTGAGGGAGGGAAGCTTGCGCTGCTGATGGTGTGCTGTACCTGTTCTGTGAGGGAGGGAAGCTTGCCCTGCTGATGGTGTGCTGTACCTGTACTGTGAGGGGGGGGAGCTTGCCTGCTGATGGTGTGCTGTACCTGTTCTGTGAGGGAGGGAAGCTTGCCCTGCTGATGGTGTGCTGTACCTGTACTGTGAGGGGGAAGCTTGCCTGCTGATGGTCTGCTGTGCCTGTTCTGTGAGGGAAGCTTGCCCTGCTGATGGTGTGCTGTACCTGTTCTGTGAGGGAGGGACGCTTGCCCTACTTATGGTGTGCTGTACCTGTGCTGTGATGGAGGGAAGCTTGCCCTGATGATGGTGTGCTGTATCTGTTCTGTGAGGGAGGGAAGCGTGCCCTGCTGATGGTGTGCTGTACCTGTTCTGTGAGGGAGGGAAGCTTGCCCTGCTGATGGTGTGCTGTACCTGTTCTGTGAGGGTGGGAAGATTGCCCTGCTGATGGTGTGCTGTACCTGTTCTGTGAGGATGGGAAGATTGCCCTGCTGATGGTGTGCTGTACCTGTTCTGTGAGGGTGGGAAGCTTGCCCTGCTGATGGTGTGCTGTACCTGTTCTGTGAGGGAGGGAAGCTTGCCCTGCTGATGGTGTGCTGTACCTGTGCTGTGAGGGAGGGAAGCTTGCACTGATGATGGTGTGCTGTACCTGTGCTGTGAGGGAGGGAAGCTTGCACTGCCGATTGTGTGCTGTAAATGTTCTGTGAGGGTGGGAAGATTGCCCTGCTGATGGTGTGCTGCACCTGTTCTGTGAGGGAGGGAAGCTTGCCCTGCTGATGGTGTGCTGTACCTGTTCTGTGAGGGAGGGAAGCTTGTCCTGCTGATGGTTTGCTGTACCTGTTCTGTGAGGGAGGGAAGCTTGCCCTGCTGATGGTGTGCTGTACCTGTACTGTGAGGGAGGGAAGCTTGCCCTGATGATGGTGTGCTGTACCTGTTCTGTGAGGATGGGAAGCTTGTCCTGCTGCTAGTGTGCTGTTCCTGTTCTATGACTGAGGGAAGCTTGCCCTGCTGATGGTGTGCTGTACATGTGCTGTGAGGGAGGGAAGCTTGTACTGATGCTGCTCAGCTGTACCTGTTCTGTGAGGGAGGGAAGCTTGCACTGCTGCTGTCCATGCTGTACCTGTTCTAAGAGGGAGGGAAGTTTGCACTGATACTGCCCATGCTGGACCTGTTCTGTGAGGAGTGTAAATCTGCACTGCTGAAGTCCAGCTGAATCTGTTCTGTGGAGGTTGCTTGCCCTTCTGAGGGTGTGCTGTACTTGTACTGTGAGGTGAGGGAGGGGGGATTTCCCAGCTGCTGTCCATGCTGTACCTGTTCTGTGAGGGAGGGAAGCTTGCACTGCTGATGGTGTGCTGTACCTGTTCTGTGAGGGAGGGAAGCTTGCCCTGCTGATGGTGTGCTGTGCCTCGTCTGTGAGGTTGGGAAGATTGCCCTGCTGATGGTGTGCTGTAACTGTTCTGTGAGGGAGGGAAGCTTGCGCTGCTGATGGTGTGCTGTACCTGTTCTGTGTGGGAGGGAAGCTTGCCCTGCTGATGGTGTGCTGTACCTGTACTGTGAGGGGGGGAGCTTGCCTGCTGATGGTGTGCTGTACCTGTTCTGTGAGGGAGGGAAGCTTGCCCTGCTGATGGTGTGCTGTACCTGTACTGTGAGGGGGAAGCTTGCCTGCTGATGGTGTGCTGTGCCTGTTCTGTGAGGGAAGCTTGCCCTGCTGATGGTGTGCTGTACCTGTTCTGTGAGGGAGGGGCGCTTGCCCTACTTATGGTGTGCTGTACCTGCTCTTTGAAGGAGGGAAGCTTGCCCGGCTGATGGTGTGCTGTACCTGTGCTGTGAGGGAGGGAAGCTTGTACTGATACCTCCCATGCTATACCTGTTCTGTGAGGGAGGGACGCTTTTCCTGGTGATGGTGTGCTGTATCTGTTCTGTGAGGTAGGGAAGCTTGCCCTGCTGATGGTGTGCTCTACCTGTGCTGTGAGGGAGCGGCTTGCATTACTGCTGCTTTGCTCTATCTATTCCGCAAGGAGGAGGCACTAGCATTGCTGATGGTGTGCTATACATGTGCTGTGAGGGAGGGAAGCTTGTATGATGATGCTCAGGCTGTACCTGTTCTGTGAGGGAGGGAAGCTTGCCCTGATGATGGTGTGCTGTATCTGTTCTGTGAGGGAGGGAAGCGTGCCCTGCTGATGGTGTGCTGTACCTGTTCTGTGAGGGAGGGAAACTTGCCCTGATGATGGTGTGCTGTACCTGTTCTGTGAGGGTGGGAAGATTGCCCTGCTGATGGTGTGCTGTACCTGTTCTGTGAGGGAGGGAAGCTTGCCCTACTGATGGTTTGCTGTACCTGTTCTGTGAGGGAGGGAAGCTTGCCCTGCTGATGGTTTGCTATACCTGTTCTTTGGGAGTCACTTGCCCTGCTGATGGTGTACTGTACACGTTCTGTGAGGGAGGGAAGCTTGCCCTGCTGATGGTGTGCTGTACCTGTGCTGTGAGGGAGGGAAGCTTGCCCTACTGATGGCTTGCTGTACCTGTTCTGTGAGGGAGGGAAGCTTGCCCTGCTTATGGTTTGCTATACCTGTTCTTTGGGAGTCACTTGCCCTGCTGATGGTGTACTGTACACGTTCTGTGAGGGAGGGAAGCTTGCCCTGCTGATGGTGTACTGTACACGTTCTGTGAGGGAGGGAAGCTTGCCCTGCTGATGGTGTGCTGTACCTGTTCTGTGAGGGAGGGAAGCTTGCCCTGCTGATGGTGTGCTGTACCTGTTCTGTGAGGGTGGGAAGATTGCCCTGCTGATGGTGTGCTGTGCCTCGTCTGTGAAAGAGGGAAGCTTGTGCTGCTGATGGTGTGCTGTGCCTCGTCTGTGAAAGAGGGAAGCTTGCAGTGAAGTTGCTGTGGTGTACTTCTTTCTGTGAAGATGGATGATATCCAGAACAGCTGATGCACCTGTTGTATTGGTTCTGTGAGGGAGGGAAGCTTGCAGTGTGAATGCATAGCTCTACATATTCTCTGCAGGACGCCTGCGTTGCTGACTGTGTATTGCAGGGAAATGTGCACTGAAGCTGCTCTTCTAGTGTTAGAGAAGCTGTAAGGAGAGACGCTCTGGCCTATCTGCCCGTAGGTGCCCAGGTGATGCATCTGGGATTTTTTGGGTGGTTTTAAAAGGATGACCGACAGTGCCCATCTAGGGGTTTCCTCACCTTCTTTGAAGACTTGCAGGACGATGTGCCACCTTTCTCAGAGAAAAATACCAGATATTTTATGTGTTTGGGGTTCTGGTGGGCTCAGATAGATGGCATTTAAATAACATTTTGTGAAAAATGTTAAGTTTTCTTTTATTACTAAAGCAATTCTGTCTATTTTGCAATAAAACAATTTAAACTCATCAGCTTTAAAATACTTTTGGTATGTTTCCATCTGGTAGCAGCTACTTTAATGTACATTTTTTTTGGCTGACTTGGCATAATAATACCAGCCAAGTCAGTCTATGGTCCTCGGCTCAATGTATGTGTCCAGCTTTGCGGGTTTATGCACACCACTCCTAGCACAAAACGTGTACAAAATGGCTTCCAGACATCCAGTTGGCTACTGTTTACTCTCTCAGCAGCACATCCAGATTAAGCCACACTTACACATCACCCTACACCAATACAGACGCAGCGCCTGTTGCTACCGTATGCCCAATGCGGATCCGCGCTATACAGTTAGCGAAGTGTTTGATCCTTCGATGGTACATCCTCTGAAGTTATATCCTCTCACCAATCCACATAACTACCACGAAGAAGTTACTTTAAACCTCCCACACCCAGAAACACACAGAGTAGCATCAGAACCACATAACAAGCAAAGCTGGCTCTAAACCTAACTACCACTTGAAGGTGAGCAATGGACGTGTGCACACCCCGGCGGAACGAAACAAGGTGCAATACCCTTCAGCACATGATCCCAAACCCATTGGCTTCACAAGTTTGAATTTGAGAAAACATGACTACATTTTCTATTAAAAACGGGGATGCTCGTTCCTTGCGGTGTAGAGCATCAACGTACGAGGATGTATGGTTCAGGCAGTTTAAAACCTTCTTTTCCTGGAGTTGTGGGTGCATTATAAGAACCATGCAGCTTTTGTCGCACTTCACGGCCTTGTCATAGCCTCCATTCTCTAATGCTTCTCATCTCTTCAAGTATGGTCTGCTGCTGGGCCTGGACTACTAGAAAGCCACCCTCACGGCCCTCCGTACGCATGGTCTGTTGATGGTATCGCTTGGCTGGTGCCAGGCCTGCTCTCCTTGCCAGGTGGAGGAACTGGCCTGAAGTGGCCAACATTGCTGATGGTGTGCTGTACCTGTTCTGTGAAAGAGGGAAGCTTGCACTTGCAATGAGACCCTGTGCTGACCAGCCTTACTTTTCTACATAACTCAGAACTAATGTTTCTAAAGCTGTCCATCGCCCCACCCACGGCCACAGTGCACCCTGTCCATTTTGGCAGAGTGCACCATGCTCCTTGTTGGGAAGTCTCAGACCCACACCCCTCTAGCAGCACGCGGGCAGAATGACACCATCGCTGCAGGGCTTGTTTTTGAGACTGCCCAGCAGACGGACAAGCACCAGGTATCGTGACAGTACATGGCCTTCGTCCCAGAGTGCCCACTCAAGTCTGATAAAAGTAGGCGGCGGAGTAGGGCGACGCCTCTGGCACGGGCAACGCTTGGTTCTGTCTGTCTGCTGCCCAGGGCTATGCCCTTCACTTGTCTGCACACTTCCCTGTCCTTTTAATCTTTTTGACTGGTCTAGTGTTTGTTTCAGGAGAGCCTGGAGACTGCCCAATGGATTCCAGAGGAGCCTGGCACAGGAAGGGGGCAGATGGAACAGGAGGGCAGAGAAGGAGCACAAATGAAGGGAGAATGGGCAGGTGTTAGAGGGGGGCAGAGGACATCAAAGGGAGCACAAGCAACAGAGGAGTACAGGTGGGTAGAGTATAGCGAGTATAGCAAACGGGCCAAGAAGTAAAGGGGGAACTGGAGTGGAAAATATGGCAGAGGGAAGAGGAGGGCATAGTGTGGTGGAAAAAGAGAACAGAGGGAGGAAGTTACTGAGTCCTCACTGGAAGATGGGGACCCCAGCCTAAGCATTTTCAATGATTTGAACCGCAAAACAATACATAAGAAATACAGAAACAATAATTCTTCAAAAATACAAAATAGTTAATCATTTATTTAATTCACCAACAAATATAAAAAAAACAACAATTTAATGGGAAAGTTGGACTTCTTCTAAATGTAATTGAGGCCTCTCATTGTCCAGACTGCATCCTGCTCGATGCTCCTGCACTGCTTCCACTGATCAAAATGAGGACGCTGACTTTATTTTCAGCCATTTATAGAACATTTTAACCTGTTAATATTATTTAATTTCCTAAGTAATCGCAGACCCACTAAGAAGGCTTCGTGGACCCACAGGGGTCCCCAGACCACAAGCTGGGAACCACTGGCTTAGGGGTGCTCTACTGAGTTCTGAGTGTTTAGCCCACACCACTTCCTTGAGACAACCATGAACTCCTCTGCATCCCTAAGTGGTCAATTGCTAAAGGAAGAACTTAAAAATGCTGTTTGGAGAGTCCAAGAGTAAAGTGGGTGGCAGTCACCAGTGAACAAGCATTGGCAAAGCCAATAGATTTCGCCTATGCAAGATCTGTTGGCTTAGTCAATTCTTTTTTAGACATGTTGCACAGCAGCATGAGCTTCTGTGCAACACAGCTTGAAGAAAAAAACTGCTATGACGCGGCCTGCATTGACCCATCATAGCGCTTGTTTCTTTACTTTAAGCCATGTTGCACCAAAGGCGTAACAGAGACCCCCACAGCCCCTACGGTGTGGTGGTGGTGGGTGGGGGGGGGCTTAACTGTACTGGAGGGGGCCCCCCAGCCCAGTGCTTAATTTGTGAAAGAAAAGGTTCTGGTGCCCGCAGCTCTACTCAGAAGCCAGCGGCCTGTGCAATTAAACGTTGGTGTGCCACATACCAAGGATGGTAGTCTTCAGTCTACTACCAGACACTCCCCGCCCCTTGCTCTCGTTTCTCTCAGGTCCTTGCTTTCTCCCTTGGTGACGGTTTTGCTGTCTTTCTCTTCCTCCATCTTCTGGTCTGTGTATTTTTACCTCAGGAACTATCTGATGCGGACATATTTGTGGCGATGCCCAAAAAGAAGTGCCAGTGCCCTCCACCGGCAACCACAGGCTCAAATTAAGCACTGCCTCAGCCCCCGGTGATGTGAGTGTGGTGATGGCCCCTTCAGCATAACTTGCAGGGGCCCCCTCACGTTTTCTTACACCATTGTGATGCACAGAGAGAAAGAACAAGTAATGTAGTGTTACTGTAATAATTAAATGTGGTAATATCACATTACATCCCAGTAAAACTGTGACTGTTCACGTAAGCACATGGCTGGTGCTTTTAATTCCTTCCATAAATATGAAGATGTGATTATATCAAGTTTTTTCCCGTTCATATGCAACAATTTTTAAATAAGGGTAAGACTTCACTGCCTAATTGCGGTAATTCTATCTGCACTTCATAGTGGTACAATGTTACTCCTGTAGGTCATTCCCACGTATTTCTTCAAAACGTGGAGTCTGGCGGTAATTCCAAGAGGTACCATAATTGTGTTTTTATTGTATTCTATACTTAGCAGAGATCTCTAGATGATGGCCAGACTGCTAAAAGTACATTTTTCCTGCACAGAAGTACGGAAATGCACATTCCCACCATCCAGGATAGAAAGTATGACCTCACCGACCCAAGGACCTGTAACACCAGGTCAGATTAGAGAAAGAGCTGGCTGGCAACAACCACAGTTTTGAGGCTGTCACTCTCTGGTTTAGTTCAGAGGGTGAGGGTTTTAACTATGGCAGAAGTGTTAAGACAATGTATTGCATTTTTGTTTTATCTGCTTAAAGGAATTGTCTTCTTATTGCGAGTGGACAGTCTTGTGTTATTTGCGTATGCGCCCTCAACTTTACAAAAACTTGTGGTGTTTTCATAAATAATAAATACAACTCAACTACAACCCAGCGCCCCCCCACCGCCGCTCAGCCACGCGACCCCACCAAGGGTGAGCACCCACCTGCCCCTCACCCAGCCTCCTCTGTGGACTCGGACCACGGTCCAGCACTCGGTTGCGCTGTGGCTGGTTTACGCTGTACAAATCAATTTACATACATAAGATAATCCAGGTGCAGATATCCTATTGGACATGTTCAGTTTAGGAAGCACAGTGAGAGGCAGAAGCAGTTAGAGTGCGTAGACCATCGTGCCCCACTTGTCACTCCCCGAGCATCCGCATCAGGAGGGAAGAAGCTGTTCTTCGATACTGCTGTAAAAACAATGGAGACAATCAATGAGAAAGTCAATATAACTCTAGTCCACTCTTATCAAATGTGGATAATCTTGAGGACACAATAGCAAGGAATGAAAAAAACAACAGAACAAAACATTCAGGATATTACTTCAAATTTGGATCCAAAATACTGGAGTGGAGTAGAAACTACAAAGACAGTTGTTGCCCTCATTGCAACTATTTACTAGTCGATTTGTTTTTTTCCTTAAACTGATCCAAAGGGTTTGGTAGGAAGACAAGCAACTCAATGATCTTTTGACTTCTTCTTCAGCGATCCAAGTCCTCAGTGGGTCTAGGCCTAAAATAAATTTGTCAAGATCCACGTCTACCAAATACAGTCAAGACCATGAAGAAACTCCAAACCCAACTACTGAACAACTTTCATAAATCTAAATCGCTTTCCATCTGAAAGAATGAAGAAGTTAAAACTGCTGTTAACTGCATCTCCTGCCCAGATGGAAAGATTGGAGGATATTTTGTTTTCTAGCTTAACAAAAAATAGTTACCACAAACATTCAGCTCAACTACAACATAAATTTAAACTTCGGGACAGCGAATTGTACAACTGCTTGAGACTGAGAGTTTCCATCACACAGAAAGGTAAAGTCACACAGTCCACAGACCTAATGCATCTCTTAGGGAGATCCGGTGAAATCTAAAAAAGTTGTCTCAATTCCAAAAAACTCAGAAAGCAAACAACTTGGAGATTGTCTGAGCCACCCAGTTGCAGCAGCTGCAAACCATCCCAACATATCTCTATGTGCCCACACACACAATACCCTGCAGCCAACATGCCCAATAAGGTCAGACATGTGAGGTCACATACCCACAGGTGGGAGGCACCACCCATGCATGCACTCTACACATGTTTATCAACAGTGCAAACCCAACCACAGCCATCAGCAAATACCAAGAATCAAGAGGACACGCAACTAATGGGTGTCATTATTTTTAAACGCAACTCTGTTAGCCACAAACCCACCTTTGAGGCGACGGGCAGGTGGCGCGGAGAGTATATTACAGGAGCAAATGGCAGTTTTAGAAACCTGCTTCTCATTCACCAATCAGTTTATTATTGCAGTTTATTTCATATATATTTCCTTCTTGAAAATACCATAATGTGCACCTAGGTTTCACTAACCCACACATCTGTTGCCTTATCAGTAAACTTGCTTTGTAATTCATAAAATATGAATTTTATATTTGTAAACTGATTTACTCATGCTTAACATTACAGCATGGGGATGTCACATAGGGAGATTAAACACCTGCTTCCATGGGAACGAATTGGGCATCTCACGGTTGGAATGCCAGGCCAAGTTATAAAACACCCATAAACAGGGAAGAAGCAATCCATACATGGGGTGGGAGTGTAGAAGGGACACCCCAAAATTGATAGAGTGCCGGGGGAAGGAGTTTCTCCAGCATTAGAAAGTATTTTCTCCTGGGAAAAAGAAAAAAATGCACTTTTCATAAGCAATTGCACCTGTGCCTGGCGTACCACGAGTTTTCATGTATGTGTAAATGATTATGCATTTCCGTAGTCCCGTAAATCAGCTGCTAGAGCAGGTTCCCAGGGCCAACCCTGCATTTTTTCTTAAATATTCACAAATGTTTTAACTTATTTTACATGTGGACATAAACCCCTAGGTTTAGATGAGCAATCTTTTCTGTGATCCGGGCAAAACGTATATTGGCTCTGATCAAGAATTAAAACAAGATGACTTGATATTTTAGGAGCTTTGTGGGTTGGGGTCTTCGACAGTTGGAATTCCCGGTGGATTTCAATCCAACTCTAATTACGGCATTATCTGCATACAGTAAACACCTCTTCATACACCCCCCCGGCAGGCCCCGCCCTGGGGGCGCCCGTGCAGTGCGTGGGATCACACAGACCTTGCACCGCAGATGCATCGGCGCCGGGAGTCACGGGGACTGATGCAACCTCCCAATATAGCAACAGCCCGTATCCTGTTCCCCCCTCTGATGCTGAAGCCCAGCGGTCACGTGACCCCGCCCCTTCTCACCCAGCTGCGACCCCGGCACTTCCATGATGCAGCACCGCAGCGCCACGCGCCGAGGTCAGGGCCTCCGACTGACGTCACCTCATCCAGCCTTGGCCATGGCCCTGTAGGGACTCTGGCGCGGGGGGTTATTTTTATGCGTCACGTGTGATGAGCTGGGACATGTGAGGGTTGAGAGGGGACATAACACTCCTGGGGATTCTGGGGTGCCTATGCAGCACCCCCAGCCTCTCAGTGTAAAATGACGATTTTAGTAGCCCCACACTGTGGAGATAATTTCAGCAGCTGGGCCAACTTTTGTGCAAGATAGAGGTGGCTAAGACAGGTGTTTGAATTTTTTGTAGATTTATATAGCGCGACCTTGACCCGAAGGTATTGGAGCGCTTTACTTAAGCACCAGTTACCTTACACAAGGACACATTTGGTAGGCACTGGACATTGAGGGCCATATTTACAAGAAACTGGCTTGTCACTGCTGATGCGCCAGATTGCTAGCGCCACCCCTACCCCGCCTAACAACGCCATGGGTGCGCTGCATTTAGAATACCGCACATCATGGCGCTCGTTAGGACAATAGCGTCAG